>NW_022437069.1:2774041-2836070 GCF_009761245.1 Sapajus apella
AAAAAAAAAAAAAAAGAAAAAAATCTATTACGGAGGAAAATGCAAGAGGACTTGATGGGATTTCACAGGCACTGTTTGTGATTTATGCAAGAAGTTCTGTTCCAGCCATCTGACTACTACAGCTGTCCTGACAGAGCTCCCACGTGTGCGTGGGACTGCACAACAGCATTGGAATCTGCTCTCTGTTTGAGTTCTAGATATGCCTCTGTTGATCAATGTGAATTTGTGAAATTCATTTCAGTGTCACTTAAAGCACTTTTTCATCTGAATAAGGAAATGGAGATATGATACCACAGGGTTTTTGTAGAATCAGATGTGAACATATATATGTACAGTGTCTTCTAAATGTAACTGTATTTTAAAGCTAAATGTGTCCTGTGACAGTCATTCAAATGAACAATTCAACCAGTCATTTTTCTTTCCATTGGAGGAATGAGGTAGAAAGACACAGGAGTGGTGTCGCAGTAACTCTTTTGGCACAAGTAGGTCTCTGGAGTTCTCAGAGCCAGGGTGTTAGGTGTGGAAGGAAGTCAGAGTTGTGTTATTTTGAAGAGCATGAAGGTAGAGGTGACCCAACAGTGCAGGTGTATGAAATACCAAAGTAAAAACCTGAAGATGAACCAGAGCATCCAACCACTGGAAGACGCCAAGGGACCCCAAGTCTGAGGCAATGAGGCAGCTAACCATCTTAAAGTGTAGTCAACAGAGTGAGGAAGGAGAAAGGTGGGTAGATGGAGGAGAAAGTCTGAGGATCCAGGTGACAGAAGTGGCAGCCTTTTGCCAAAGAGCATGTGGGAAGGGAGAATGAGGGAAGGGGATTCTGTCTGTTTGGTTTGTAGAGATTTAATAATACTACAGAGATCTAATAATACTATGACTCATGGCAAGTCAAGGAGTTTGTTTAGGCTTGTTTCGTGAAGGTATCTGGGCTTCCTATCACAATGGTTGTCAGGTTAACAGGCTGAGGTCAATCTTGATCCTTCTGAGTGTCTCTGCAGATAGATATTCCCTTTGAAAATCACAAGACCCATATCTGAGAGATAGATGTCTCTAGGGACCATGGATACTGGAGACAATTTCCTTTCTGTTCCCATCTCCTACCCACAGATCATGGGGAAGAAAAGAAACAAAATGACAATGGCTTTTCTGATTTGGTTTCTTAAGCTGGCTTCCTGGCTAAGTCACTCAGGTAAGTTTGTCTAATTTCTCTTTTTTTTTTTTTTTTCTGAGACGGAGTTTCGCTCTTGTTACCCAGGCTGGAGTGCAATGGCGCGATCTCGGCTCACTGCAACCTCCGCCTCCTGGGTTCAGGCAGTTCTCCTGCCTCAGCCTCCTGAGTAGCTGGGATTACAGGCACGCGCCACCATACCCAGCTAATGTTTTGTATTTTTAGTAGAGACGGGGTTTCACCATGTTGATCAGGATGGTCTCGATCTCTTGACCTCATGATCCACCCGCCTCGGCCTCCCAAAGTGCTGGGATTACAGGCTTGAGCCACCACGCCCGGCTCAAATTTCATGGAATGTTTCCAACAGTGAGGCATCACATGGGTTGAGACAGGTAGTGAGAGATAAAAGTTACTGTCCCTAAGCCGTTGGCTGCTGGGCACCAAAGGCAAGCTAAACCAACTCTCTGTCAAGTCGACCAAGGAATCTATATTTTAGATATTCACTTGAGCTAAAGCTTTGTTTGGAAACTTCCAGTGTTGTCTGTGCAGCCAACTAGCCAAATTGAAAGATCAGATCCAATATCATCTTTGATGAAATAGTAATCTCGGTACATGTGATGTATTCCCCATACTATAGACAACACCAGCATGCCTGTTTATCCCGAAAGAAATCAGGGCCACAACTACACTGAATCTCTTTTCCTCATGGTTTCTCCCATTCATTTATTCATCAGATGCTTTTTTTTTCCTCCGTTCCTTTCTTGCTTTCCATATATCTATTTGAAATACATCTGAAATAAATCTCAAGGCTCCCAGGAATATTTCTGCTCATGTAAGCATGTGTACGGTTTCCATCCTCATGTTTTCACACAAGCAATGTTTTAATGCCAAAGGGAAAGAAAGGGCTTTTGCTGTGTCTGTTTCTTTCTTTATTTTTATTTTTTTCAGTATGCTTTACTTTTTTCTGGCCACAGTTGGATGCAGGCTATGGATTCTCTTTTAAATGTTCTTTCTGACTGAGGCAGAAGGCAGTAATGGAAAAGCTTAAATCCTGACTTTGTCACTTACTCATTATTTGACCTTCAATATGTGACTTAAATTCTATAAGCCTCAGATTTCTCCCTTGTAAACTGAGGATAAAAAATACAGATAAGGTATTTCTCTTACTCTCTATAAAGCACTATTTGTGGCTGCATATTGGTTCTCCTTCCTTTCCTTTTTCAATTAAATCATCTTAAGACAATTTAACCAGGAAGTTCATGTTGCTCAGTTATAAACATGCATCTCTTCCAATCAAGGTTATCTGTGTGTTAGAATAGTGGGTCTCAAAGGCCCTGCAGTGTAAATAGAAGTGGGGTGATGCAGTAGAAAGGAGGGAGATATGACTGCTGCCATGATTTCAAAATGGGAACGCGTGGGCAATGGATTAGCCTGTTTTTTGGCTCTGCTGAATATAAGCCCAGGTTAGCAACTAGGTACTGTCAAATAACAAAACGATGCTTGTCTCCTCATAAACTTCCTAGGGAAATGAGGATTCAATTTGATAGGACTGTCAAGGTAGAACGGATCTCAAGAGGTGATCAAGCTTAGACTTGGGCCACTTGGGATGAGGTAGGCAAAGAGCTTAGCCAAGGGGTTGGTACATGGCTCTCCTTGTCAGAGTGTGTAATACTTGGCATAGTAGGGCTGGTTATAATAATAATGATTATTTTATTATTACTATTATTAGGAAGCATTTGTCTAGAATCAAGTCAAGCAAGGTTTGGTAACACTTTCTTCTCTGTCTCCAGGCTTTACCCACATATGAGACCTACAGGGTCTAGAAGTATACCCCTCATGACTTGTAGACTATGCCCCAAGCTCTTCTCTAAGAAAGTTGAACTCTAGCATGTCATTTTAGCTTTACTGTATCTTACATTAAAACATATACATGCTTATTGCTAAAGAAGGGAACCAAAGTCCTGAAAATGGGCATGATTATTAATCCAGGGATGTTTGGGGGCTCTGAGGCAGAGAGAAGGAGAGACCTGGAGCGGGGTTCTCTATGGTGGGCAGAGAATGTGCATTGTGCATTCAGGAGTGGGCACCACGTGGACCGCTGGCAAGACACGGTGGTGGGTGGCTTTTGCATAGTTGTGTCTCAGTCTCCCGCCTCCGTGCTAGTTTTTTCCCCTGACACACCTCTCTCAGAATTCCCTCCAGTGGGAATTCTGGGGAGCTGACCATTAGATAGTTCATCAGTTGTGCGAGCACAGTGTCATAGAGTTTAGTCTGCTTAACTCAAATTCAGAAGCACTTATCACCCTGCCACCAAGGCAGTTGACAGCTAGTATGTAACTGCCCTAAAAATTCTTTCAAAATGATGCCTTAGCTTGGTCCTTGAAGCTGTTGATTTAGAGGCTTGAATTGGGAATGTCCTAGCTATAAGCCACGGTGGACATGCCACTTTCTTTCATTATCTTCTACTAAAAGCATAGGCAGTTTAATTCATATCCGTTGTTTCTATTCTTTTTTTTTCTTCCAGTTTTAAGATTGTGTTTTATTTTTTAACATCTGTTGCATGTCACCATTCCATTAATTTCTGTCACCCCACTCATATCATAATGGTTCACAGGCCTTACTTTTTAGCAGTTTTGTTGGACATAAGCCCAGATACAAACCAGACAGTGTGAAGTTACAGAATGAAGCTTCTCTCTTTTTAATGAACTCCCAAAGTGAGTGGAAATCAGTTTAATGTGGTTCTAGATAGTCATATTTCCTTACAACATCCTCTTCACGAATCCTTTACACACCTACGTTTTATTTACTTGTTTATTTATTTATTTATTATACTTTAAGTTCTAGGGTGTATGTGCAGAACATGCAGGTTTATTACATAGGTATACATGTGGCATGGTGGTTTGCTGCATCCATCACTCTGTCATCTACGTTAAGTATTCCGCCTAATGCTATCCCTCCCCTGTCTCCCCACCCCCTGCATTCCCTCCCCTAGCCCTCCACCTCCCGATACGCCCCGGTGTGTGATGTTCCTCTCCCTGTGTCCATGTGTTCTCATTGTTCAACATCCACTTATGAGTGAGAATACATGATGTTTTGTTTTCTGTTCTTGTGTCAGTTTGCTGAGAATGATGGTTTCCAGTTTTATCCATGTCCCTGCAAAGGACATGAACTCATCCTTTTTTATGACTGCATAGTATTCCATGGTGTACATGTGCTACATTTTCTTTATCCAGTCTATCATTGATGGGTATTTGGGTTGATGCCAAGTCTTTGCTATTGTGAACAGTGCCACAATAAACATACATACACATCTACATTTTTAAAGCATTAGTGCCCACTAGATTCAAAAGTACTTAGAATTATGTGATAGTTGAATGTATCCCATGTGCAACACGCTTTTGGGGAAGTGGACCTTTCCTCCATGGTTTCTAGCCACTAAACCTGAAAGAATTATTTTAGGTCAGTGCAAGGAAAAAAAAAATTTTTTTTTAAAGTCAAAGGACTTTCTAATTGCTTTATAAACAAGGTTTCTCATCTAGAAAAAGCCAAGAGGTTACAGTCTTGTGTTGCTTGATTAGTTATATGCAAGCTTTGTGCCATACAGTTAGTGGTACATATAAATAGTCCTCTGGTGACCTCACAGGGTTTGAAGTTTTCTTGTGACCCATTAAACCAAATCATCTTCACTCTATGTCTATAGCTGCACCTGTGCTTCTTGCCTACTTTTTAAATGTATGTTTCATTTATCTCCAGCCTTACCTCTGCCTGATGTTCAGCTTCATATGATGTAACATCCGGACCTCTCACATACCAGATTAGCCACATTGGTAATTCCTTATTTTGAAAAATTGTAAAATATACGCAATCTGATCTCTCTTGGATTGTGCCCCCAATATTATGATCTGGATCCAGGCATTTATGAAATACCAAAATAAGGGTTCACCTCTCTGTGATGGTTGCTATTTCCTTTATTCCCTATTATAAAATCATCTGGATTCATTGGGATCTCTGTATATTGGGCAGCCATGTTAAAACTTAAAAATTTGTATTTAAGGAGACAGATTAGTACCTCAGATCTTTAAAGTCAACCCTGTCCTTTTCTCTGCTTTAAGCTGCAGCTGCTAATTGATTTCCCTCTGCTTTTATAGCAACGTAGATCCTGCTTCTTTTAAATGTCTATTTATTTCTGCACAGTACCATAAACAACAAAAATGAGCCTAAAATATCTGGCACTGTAAGCCCCACCTAGTCCAGCTGCATTTTACCATTTTTTTTGTTCTACCCACTCACAGGTTCACTCACATGACATGTTTCTATTGCAAGTATAACACAATGAGTCTTCACTAAAACATCAAAGCCCATTACTGAAAACAAAATTAAACATGTCAAGTGTAATTTAACACTAATATTTTTTTAAAAAAACACTGTTGTTTTCACTTCTGCTACAGACAGAATCCCTGATCCTTGGGGTGAGCAGTAAGTGGAAACACATACCACAAAATGCAGAAAGTGATTCCCTCCTACCTAGTCGGTGAGTTGATTTGTAAAATGTAAAGTTAGCATAACGTCAACTCTTGGCAGGAGGAAAATTGAAGTACCAGCACGTCAAGCGTGGTTTTGAAGGAAGTGTTATGCTGTGACCAACGTGGGTAAAGAAAAAAATGAGGTCTGAGTAAACCTTCAATGAGTTCTATAATTGTACCTACCATTTATGATTGTGAAATAGAATTCCCCCACCCCCAAGAAAAAGAGAAAGCGTGAGTCCTGACAGCATGAGCTGCAGATGTTATGATGACACGACCCCTGTCTTCTCATTATTCACTCCACTCCCAAACTCCATGCCACAGCCACACTGATGTGATAGATGTCTCCCAAGAGTGTCTTGCTGATCTCAACTCATGCCTTTGCAGAGATTAGTTAGTCAAATGGGAGCTCTGTTCTGCACCTTACTAACTGTAATCCATTCTTCTAAATGCTCTTCTGATATCTTCTTCTCTGAGAACCTTTTCTGACTTCTACAGTCTATGTCTGATGGGCAACTAGTGGACCAAGTATAGTTGTATTTAAAAAATTCTTGCTTGTATAATGGTCTCCGTATCTGTTATTTAAAATAACTCTTTTTCTGCAGTAAATTCCTTGAGATCAGATATGGTATTCTATTTTTTCTTTTTTTTTTTTTTTGAGATGAAGTCCTTCTTGCTCTGTCCTCAGCTAACTGCAACCTCCGCCTCCCAGGTTCAAGGGATTCTCCTGCCTCAGCCTCCCGAGTAGCTGGGATGACAAGCATGTGCCACCATGCCTGGCAAATTTTTGTGTTTTTAGTAGAGATGGGGTTTTACCATGTTGATCAAGCTGGTCTTGAACTTGTGACCTCAAGTGATCTGCCTGCCTCAGCCCCCCAAAGTGCTGGGATTACAGGCATGAGCCACCACGCCCAGCCAGAGGTGATATTCTATTTATTGTTGCTGCACCAGCATCTAGAAGAAGGCCTTCTTTGGGAAAGAGTAGGTGCTCAATAATCATTTTCTGAAGACTTATGTAGATGACTACTGGATTAGCCACCATTCCCCCAACTTGGTTTTGTCTGCAGAAACAAGATCACACTTTGCATACCTCCTTTGAGTGTGTGATCAATGCCATATTGACATGAAGTAAATATGGCTCAGGCCATCAGTGGAACTGAGGTCCAACCAACAATTCAGGAATGGTACACGAGGAAGTGATATATAGGCAATGATAATGGTCACTATTAAAAAATCCATTTTCCTTTATTTGCCAAGATGAATTTTCGAATTCCTTCAACAGAGTGTTTATTTTGAGTCATACTCTGGTTATGAGAAGAAAAATGATCTTATTTTTAAATTGAGAGTTATAGCGAAAGGAAATTGTGATTCGAAAATTTAGAAGGGAGCTAAAAAGAATGGCAGAGTAGATGACAGGGATGTTTCTTACAGTGCAGCCCCGGGGGAGGGAAAGGTGGCCGAGGCAAGGTCCTCTGGATGTTAGAATAACAATGAAAATGAGAATGATAACAGCTCAAAGGTACCGAGCACTTGGTTATAGGCCAGACCTAGAACTCAACACTTCATATGCATTAACTCACTTAATCTTGTCGTAAACCTGCGTAGGATTGAAGCGCAGGGAGTTGAAGCAACTCATCCCAAAGCTCCAGAGAAAGGAAGAGGCCGAGCTAGGATTTGAACACAGACAGGCTAAACATAGACTCCATTTACTTCAGAGGGGCACTCGGAAAAAGCAAGGTACAGGCTGACCCAGCGTATAGCACTCTGTTCAGTTATAACATGCTGCGACATCAGGTATTAGTGGTGAAGCTAAGGTTGTGCTTTGGGAAGAAAATGGAATGATGAGGTCTGCGTACCTGGGATTTTTCCCTTAGTTATACTGAGTTATGAAAACTTAACATGGTTTATATAAACTTATCATCTACTGCAACTATTTATACTCTACATTTTCTTTATGACTATCACAGAACTGAGAAGGCAGCGGTTGATTCTTTCTACCTATATTCACTCTTCTGGTCCAGCTACACCAAGGGCCTATGTTTCTGAAGTGCCCAGTTTCATGAAGGGGTCCTTCCAAAATGTTGTCACAGTTTCATTGGCAATCTTGCTGAATCCAAAGCGTGGGGCTTTGAGGCAAAATGGTTACAGTTTTTACATGTGTGACTTTGCATAATTCAAAAACCTCTTTGATTTTTCTGATTCCTCTTCTGTAAAATGAGGAGTGCAAGTGAGCTCTCCCATGGGGCTGTTGATGAATATCAAGTGGAATATTACATCTGCAAGCATTTTCTAAACTTCAGGGAAATGGTGCAAAGTGTTATACTAGGGTTTATGGTTGTTGTGTTCATTCACTCTTCACTCAACAGCTATTTATGGAACTCCCACGATAGACCAGCACTCTTAGGGGTGCCAGGGATTCTGCATTGAGCAAGTAAACAAGACCCCTGCTCCGGAGAGAACAAATATTCCCATAGGGGTGGTAAAGGGGAAGAAGGCAATGAGCAAGAAAACAAACATAGTAATTTTCAATTGTGACAAGTGCTCTGAAAAATCAAAATATGGAGAGAGTATATGGTTGTTTTTGCTACGTCATATTCCAGCCGATATGACTGATTGCAGAATGCTTTCATAGATATCCATAGCACCGTGGTGTGAAATCCAGGGCGACTTGCTGCGCCGCTGAGTATGCATTGTAACTCCGGATGCCTTGCTCCTGGTAAGCTCTTTGAACACATGTTTGTTGAATGCTCCACTAAGTGTCTGTGACTTAGTTTCCTGATGCCTTCCTGCTGTAAAACATTCATGAAAGAGTCATGGCATATACACCATGGAATATTATGCAGTCATCAAAAATGATGAGTTTGTGTCCTTTGTAGGGACATGGATGAACCTGGAAACCATCATTCTCAGCAAACTGACAGAAGAGCAGAAGATCAAACACCGCATGTTCTCATGCATAGGCGGGTGTTGAACAGTGAGAACACATGGACACAGGGAGGGGAGCACTACACACTGGGGTCAGTTGGGGGGAAATAGGGGAGGGACGGTGGGGGGTGGGGAGCTGGGGAGAGCTAGCAAGGGGAGAGATGCCAGATGTAGGTGATGGGGAGGAAGGCAGCAAATCACACTGCCACATGTGTACCTATGCAACAATCTTGCATGTTCTTCACATGTACCCCAAAACCTAAAATGCAATAAAATAAATAAATGGGAAAAAAAATAAATAAATAAAATGGAACTTAAAGCTTCAGCGATATCAACATCTCGATTTTGGTGGAGGTAGCGTAGCAGAGTAGCATGATGGCAAGCTCTGGATTTACCCTCAGCTCTGATACCGATTACCATACCCAAGCTGCTTCAACTCTGCATATCCATTTTCTTATCTAAGACGTGAAGATATTAACATTCTCTTAACTCATAAGATTACTAATAGTGTGATATAAAATAATGCAAAAAGTACTTACAATCATGGCTGAGTAAAGCAAACTTTCAATACTTTTTTTTAGTAGATGGGAAAACCCAAAGCTTCAAGGTATTTTGCCATGAGTCAATGCAAGGTAGTAGAAAAATAGCTAGAAATCAGAGTGCTGTTTAATATTTATTTTTGCAACTCACAGCCATAGGCTCTGGTGTCCCTCTGGGCTTGCATTATGTTTTCAAGCAGGTCAGGTTGACCTAGGGAGCAAGTATGCCTTCTTTCTTACATTCAACTCAAGAGAAAGAGCCTCTGGTAGCTATTTATCAGCTGCTTTGGCTTCTGTCTTTATGCACAGCTGTGCCACCTAAGTAGTAAAAAGTGCTGTGCACACAAGGATGCCTTCACTGGGGACAAGCAGTTGGGACTTTGCTGTTCTGGTCATTGTTAATAATTGCATCTGTTACCTTTTGTTGAAATTCTACCATCTCCCAGGCACTAGACTAAGTAGTTTAGGGATACTTTAACATTTACTTGTCATAATAAACCTATGAAATGGTTCTTATTATCCACATTTTAAAACTAAGGGAAATCAGTTATGTAACTTCTTTAGATCACACAGTTTCTGGTCTATCTGACTTCAGAACCCACGTATTTTCCTTTAGAAGCTGTGGCATAGACATGATCAGACTCCTGCTGTTATTATTTTGTCATGCCCATGATCCATCCATTCAGAATGTTCCAAAATTTAAAATATGAAATGCTTGCTACTCATAGGGAAATTCCCATCTAATAAACAACAGGAACACTTCCCAGTACATACACAGACAAAAGTCTTTGCCCCAAATAGGGGATGGTGATTCCCCTTACTTATCACAGCAAGGGTAAATGAGGGCTTTTTTTTTTGAGACAGAGTTTCGCTCTTGTTACCCAGGCTGGAGTGCAATGGCGCGATCTCGGCTCACCGCAACCTCCGCCTCCTGGGTTCAGGCAGTTCTCCTGCCTCAGCCTCCTGAGTAGCTGGGATTACAGGCACGCACCACCACACCCAGCTAATTTTTTGTATTTTTAGTAGAGATGGGGTTTCACCATGTTGACCAGGATGGTCTTGATCTCTTGACCTCGTGATCCACCCGCCTCGGCCTCCCAAAGTGCTGGGATTACAGGCATGAGACACCGCGCCCGGCCTTTTTTTTTTTTTTCCAAAGAAAATTGAGCCTAGTAACAGGCATTGGTGGTGAGCTCTCTCTGGCAGTGATTTCTGCCGTTTCCTGGCCATGGTGTAGATGAGACATCCATTAGGCCTCAAGGGCTTGAAGTTAGAGCCTGAGTCACAGTTACAGCTGCTAACATGGTGTGAATGTTGAAAGCTCTAATCAGACATCCAGTCAGTGGCTTCACGGTTGCTTTTCTCTTTGATGAGGAAATACGCAATTCCTTAGGGGTGAATGTCAAATGTTCATAAATAGAGAAGCATCTGAAATATCTATGAGCAATTCTTATTTATAGGAATCATTTATCCAGAGTCTCTATATGCCTTTCCAGCTCCAGTATGTATCTATGGCATTATCTATCACCATGCAGCACCAATATATCCACGTGCTGTTTCTATTTATATGCATGGAATCTATCTCTTTAATTGTGTTCAAGCCTCTCACTAGTGAGTACACTAACTCACCTCCTGCAGGATGGTAGCACGTGCTTTGCCTTGACTCCTAATTCTACCTTCAGCAAGCCGATAGGAAAACCATGTGTCCATCCTTTCATAGTTTTTGCCCACGTTTATGAGCAACTGCCTGTGTTTCTAGCTATAATGTTTGGTCCAATCAATGTAGAACTATTTTCCTTACATAGTGTATTTTCCACATCCACCTTCCTACTTTCCTCTTCTGATAATTTCATAGATGTCCTCAGCACAACCAATAACTGTTACCTAAATGCTTGTGACCAAAATGTTAAAAAGAACATTAACTTTGTTTTCGTTTTTGTTTTGAGACGGAGTCTTGCTCTGTCACCGAGGCTGGAGTGCAGTGGCACTATCTCAGCTCACTGCAACCCTCTACCTCCCAGGTTCAAGCAATTCTTCTGCCCCAGTCTCCCGAGTAGCTGGGACTACAGGCATACGCCACCATGCCCTGCTAATTTTTTGTATTTTTAGTAGAGTTTGGTTTCACCATGCTGGCCGGGCTGGTCTCGAACTCCTGACCTCAGCCAATCCACCCACTTCAGTCTCCCAAAGTCCTGGGATTACAGGCATGAGCCACCATGCTTGGCTGAAAAGAACATTGTCTTTGAGTTGAGAATATACAAATTCAGATCAAATACCCAATCTTATAAGTGTGCACCCTTGGGCTAATGTCATAAATAATCTGAGCAGCCTCATCTGTAGGACTTCTTAGTAATACTAATCTTATAGTTGTGTTGTGTTGTGGTTTTTTAGGTAAGTTGTAATTTATGTGTTCTGCCTGTACATGCTGATTCTCTGTATAATACACTTTCCCAATGACCTATAAGTAACATTCCTTCAGCAGTTACTCTGCGTAGAGACTATGGGTTGTGTTTTTCATGTCACTTAACCCCCAAATGATTCTAAGAAGTAGGTACTGTTGTTATTCCAATTTTATAAAATGAGAAAGCAATGCTATAGAGGTTGGTAGCTTGGAGAAGAACACACAAGCGAAGGAACAGGAAGCAAGATTCCAATCCCAGATTTTCTAAATCCGAAGTGCCATGTAGACTCTTAATTATATTATCCTCAGCACCTAGGACAATGCTCACCCTTGTAGATTTGACCCGATGTCTATGAGCTATTGCTATCTTCAGAAATATGTTTATTTTTTGTGATATCTGATGACATATAGTTGGTTTAACTTTGTGGATAAACCTGACAGTTAGTTCCTGAATACAAATACATGCTGTAGGGTTGGACGCTTCAAACACATCTGTCTCTTCTCAGGAATATGGGTGGCATATTGAGGACAATGACAAAGCAATAATTTTATTTATTTATTTTTATTGCATTTTAGGTTTCGGGGTACATGTGAAGAACATGCAAGATTGTTGCATAGGTACACACATGGCAGTGTGATTTGCTGCCTTCCTCCCCTTCACCTATAACTGGCATTTCTCCCCATGCTATCTCTCCCCAACTCCCCACCCCCCACTGTCCCTCCACTATTTCCCCCCAACAGACCCCAGTGTGTGATGCTCCCCTCCCTGTATCCATGTGTTCTCATTGTTCAATACGCACCTATGAGTGAGAACATGTGGTGTTTGATTTTCTGTTCTTGTGTCAGTTT
This sequence comes from Sapajus apella, assembly GCF_009761245.1. NCBI lineage: Eukaryota > Metazoa > Chordata > Mammalia > Primates > Cebidae > Sapajus > Sapajus apella. Next base: position 2,786,447 of record NW_022437069.1, read on the forward strand.
GCTGAGAATGATGGTTTCCAGATTCATCCATGTCCCTACAAAGGACATGAACTCATCGTTTTTTATGGCTGCATAGCATTCCATGGTGTATATGTGCCACATTTTCCCTGTCCAGTCTATTATCGATGGGCATTTGGGTTGGTTCCAGGTCTTTGCTATTGTAAACAGTGCTGCAACGAACATTCGTGTACACGTGTCCTTATAGTAGAACGATTTATTATCCTTTGGATATATACCCAGTAATGGGATTGCTGGGTCAGATGGAATTTCTATTTCTAGGTCCTTGAGGAATCGCCACACTGTCTTCCACAATGGTTGAACTAATTTACACTCCCGCCAACAGTGTAAAAGTGTTGCTATTTCTCCACGCTCATCATCACTGGTCATTAGAGAAATGCAATAATTTAAAAAATAGCTAACATTTTTTGGTGTGCTCACTATATGCCCGCATATAATCTTAAATACTTAATATATTGTTTTATCCTTACAACAACTCTCTGAAGTAGATAACATCATTATGCAATTGTAAAAATGGGAAAACTGAGTAACAGAGAACTGTAAGTTACCCAAGGCCACACTCATAGTAATGTTTAAAACCAAGCTCTGAATGTTGATATTCTAGCCCCCTAGAGTTGGAATTGTTGCTAAACCTTTTTAAACTTTATTAAAGATGTTAATAGAATAGGGATAATAACACAGCCTAACTCAAAAGGTTGTGAGAATTAAATGAGAAACTGCCCTTGAGACAGTCCGTAGAACATGAGACATTGAAGAATGAGCTCAATACAGGTTAACATCATCATTAGTAGCTGCTGGACTTCAAGCTCCCTGAGGGCAGTTATCACATCTAGTTCACTCTTGTTTCCCCCACAGCACCCAGACAGTATGTTATTGCCTATGTTTGGTGTGTCTTTGATGCCTTTGAATGAAACTGAAGAAAGAATAGATACATCATTCAATGGGGATCAGAATTCTCTTGAAGAGATTTGAGAGGTGACCTTCAGGAGTGCTTGGGAGCTTGGATAAAGGTGAAATTACTTCATTAGTGCCCTTCCATTCATCCGATGAAATTAACAGAGCTCTGTGACCTCCTTAAGAAGCCCCATCACTTGGAATTGCTTTGACCTAGGGCAGGTGCAAGACTGACACAGCTTCCCACATCCCTGTTGCCTCCCTGCCTGTGCTGAGGAGGCACAGGAGCAGCCAGAAGCCAAGGGGTAGGTAAACAAGAAGCCTCTCCCTCAATTTCTTTCACCTCCTTATTGCTTCCTGCCCACAAGAGGTGCAAGCAGAATACAGATTTCCCTGTGGTAGATGGTGGGTCTGTTAACATTTTCAGAAACATAGAAACGTGTGCTCATCCAGAGCACACACATGTGTGTCTTCATAGACACACATACACACATGAACACACACACACACACACACACACAGACAGAGAGAGAGAGAGAGAGAGAGAGAGAGAGAGAGAAGAGAGAAGGAAGGATCAGTGATGGCAGGAACTGCCAAAAATCAAGCTCCCTGGGCCTGGTTGTTGAACAGCAGTCCCTGCTGCAGGACCAGGCACCAAAGCATAATTTGTAGTCATGTAGTACCAACATACCTGGATGGCAGCATAAAACATTTATAAATCAGGCTCTAATGAACAGCCTCAGTGCTTTATGACTGCACTTAACTCCTTCTCACATCTCAGCTGGTAGGAAAGAGGACGAAATTGTGTGTGTGTGTGTGTGTGTATGAAATATATATTATATATAAGAAATTATATATATGTACATGCAGGGAGAAAAAACCTGAATTTCAGACACAAAAGGGATGAAGGGGGCTGACTCTCTTGATGTAGCTGTGACAGTGATAATGGAAAGGGCTATGGCTAGCCTATTCAGAGCTCACCATGTGCTGGGCACTGAACTCAGAGCCATGCATGCATCATCTCCTGCAATCCTGAAACATGCCATGGGGGAGGCCTCATTGCCCTCCCTTGACAGATAATGAAGCTGGAGCTCAGGGAAGCTTGGCAACTTTCCCTAAGTTCACAGCTTTCACAGTTGGTGAATGACTAAGCTAGGTTTGTAAGGCTTGGAGAGATTCAGCCCCCAAATCAACCATTTAGGTATAGCAAACAGACATTCTTGGATCAGAGTAGACCTAGGCAAAACTTGGGAGCAGATGCCTAAACACGTTCAACTGGTTTTGACTTCAGATTGAATCCTCCCACTAATAATCCCCAGTGGGAAGTCTCATCATTTCACTTTATGGATAGTAAACTCCGACAGTATCTTTAGTTGTCCAAGGTCGCACAGCTGATAAGCACTGGAGATGGAGTTAGGAAGCAAGCATGTCTGACCCCAAAGCTGTGTATTGTCCCTAGAACACCTAGGTGTTGAGGGGTGAGTATTCTCCTTCCACATGGGCACTCATGCCTCTGAGTGCTGCCCACCACACACGAACACGTCTTGGGTACTCTCTCCTTCGTGATTTCTAAGGCAGCTCATCCAGACCTGCTGTAGCTGGCCAAGCCTCTCATGACAAGCCCTATGTCCTCAGCACCCTTACAGAATGGAATTTGTCCAGACAGCAGAGTGCCTTACCAAAACTAAAAGGTTTGATAGTAGCAACATTTGAACCCAAAAGACAGCATCCCAAGTAGCAGGGTTATACGGGACAGGACTCTTCATGGGAGATTTCAGGGGAAGGAGGTTAATAGCTACTCTCAACTTCACACTACTTCTGTACGATGGCAACATTCTTTTATTAAAATAGGATGTTTAACCTTAACTCAGTGGCCCCACCCTAGCACCTGGCACACCAATGCTCAATTAGTGCCCATGAATATTCCTTGCACAGATGTGAATGTCTAGGTCATCACTGCTTGTGGGAAGTGCCGTGCCCAGGGTGAGGCTAGAGCCGCTTCTGGCATCCAGGGTGACCAGTTGTACTGGAAACATCCATCTGTGGATTTATCAGAGCTACACTCATATTCGTTCCTCTGAGAAACATTCTCCAATGCAATAATTAGGGTTAATGCTTTCCTACTCCATATGCCTTGGAGCATGCTTTCACTAAGACAGTAGCAGCACAGCAAAAGAGGGAAGTGCTGAGCTTGGGCAGCAGCTGAGCCTCGTCTTGAGCATATATCCTTCCATTTGGAAGTTGTATGAGTTTAGGAAAGGTAAGTAGCCTTTTAGAGGTTCTAATTCTTCTCTGTCAGGTGGAGGTAATATTTAACTTTTAGAGTTGCTTCAAGGATTAAAGATAATCCAACTGAGAAGCAGGCCTGATGAGAAAGACACAGTGGTCTGGGGTCCACATGCAGTAGTCTTTTAGACGTGTGTTGACCACCTTAATTCACATGCAAGTACACACTCCATCCCCCTACCCCACCCAAGTTTAATGATTCTTCGTGACACTTAGCACTTTCTGACATTCGTAGATTTTACTTATGTTTGTTCTTTAGCTTGTCCCTGTCACTCCAACTCCCTCCTGAGTATGTAAGCTCTTAGAGAGCAAGGGGGGTTATTGCTTTGTTTACGAGTATGTCTGAGTGCTTACAACAGTGTCCTGGATGTAATAAGTTGTCCATGTATGTTTGGTGAATGAATAGATGAATGATTGTTACCATGTAGTTTAACCAGTCTCCCCCTCCCTTACACACACACACACACACACACACACACACACACACACACCACCTGCAAGCTGTGAACTGATAACTTCTTGAAGTCAGATACTGTCTCCTGTTTTTCTCTGGCCCCAGGATTTAGCCCTGTGCCCAGCATAGTCCTAAAGAAACAATGCTTTGGGCTAGTAAACTCCCAATGATGTTTCCCAAGGCCCCATGGCATTGGGTTTTAATAGGCTTCTGTAAATCTAATTTTCCTATATTTTCTTCACTCTAGCTGCTGCTTCTGAGCAATTATTTCTTTATTTTCATTCCAAGCTTTTGCCTTTTTTTCCTTGTGATACCCTCGTATAGCACTGAAGAACCTGTCTCCCTCCGGGAGGTTTTTGTTGAAATCCATGCTACAGATACTGTATCCTCAGCATGGCCTTACATACTATTTGTAAAAGTGGTGTCAGGGGAGCTTATCCTGTGTATAGTGGATATAAGGTGTTACGTGGGCAGAGTGAAGAAGAGGAACTGGAAAGACTATTCTGGAAAGAAAGAACAATTCTGGCAAGGGCTCATGAAAGCAAGAGCCCAAGACTGCAGTGCCAAGAAAACATTTGTGAAACAAAGACTCAGTTGTGGGATGTGGGAAAGAGCTTGTGGCACGTAGAAGACACCAGAGATAAATAAAGAATGGATTCCAGGCCGACTGGAGTGGATTAACTCAGCATACCAGTCAATATTTATTGAGGCCTTCCAGGTTCAGAATCCCACCCTGGGGGCCAGGGATGTCCTGGTAGATGAGACAGACACCGTCCCTGCCCTCCTGCGTCTTAGAGCCTAGTACGGAGCCAAGTCTGAATTAAAGTGTCACACAAGTGTATAAAAACAGTGGATGACTATTATCCATGATGCAGGAGGTTCTGATCTATTCAGAAGGGTCAGGGACGGCTTCCCTAAAGAGGCCACTTTTGAATTGAGATTGAAACATAAGGACAAGTTAACCAGGTAGAGACAGGTGGGGCAAAGTGAATGAAGAGCATTCTATGCGGACGGAGTCATATGGGGGAAAGTCTCTGTTTTGAGAGAGAACATGTACAAACAGATGAAAGAAGGCCACATGGCCGGAGCAAGGAGGCATGGAGGTGGGTCAAGATACAGGATGGGTGAGAACCCCATATTGAAAAGAGATGCAAGCCGTAAGAAAGATCATGGCCTTTACTGGAAGAATAGGAAGCTGCTGGATGGGTTTAGCCAATGAGTGACATGACCACATGTGCAGTTTTTAAATTCACTCTGGTTGATACATAGGGAAGAGAGAGTAGAAACAGGGTACCCAACTGGACAGTAATGGCTGAATCCAACCAGGAGATAACGGTGGTCTGGACATCATGCTGGCCAGGGGATGGATAAACGGGAGAGGGATTGAGCACATAAAATGCACAGAAATTGGTGATAGAAACAACATGGCAGGTGGCAGACGCCTTCAGTCTGGGCTCTGGGTTTCTGGATTGTGCAGCCTGGTGGCCAGTGGTGCCACCTGCTCAGATGCAGGAGCACTGGAGGAAGCCCAGGTGGACACAGGGGACTTTGGGACAAAACTGGGCTTCACCACTCTCCAGTCATGAAAATTTCTGCCACTAGTTTATTTTATACATATTTATTATTGCATTTTAGGTTTTGGGGTGCATGTGAAGAACATGCAGGATTGTTGCATAGGTACATACATGGCAATGTGGTTTGCTGCCTTCCTCCCCATCACCTATATCTGGCATTTCTCCCCATGTTATCCCTCCCCAATTCTCCATCCCCCACTGTCCCTCTCCTAGTTCCCCCACACAGACCCCAGTGTGTGATGCTCCCCTCCCTGTGTCCATGTGTTCTCATTGTTCAACACCCACCTATGAATGAGAACATGCAGTGTTTGATTTTTGTTCTTGTGTCAGTTTGTTGAGAATGATGGTTTCCAGGTTCATCCATGCCCCTACAAAGGGCACGAACTCACCATTTTTTATGGCTGCATAGTATTCCATGGTGAATATGTGCCACATTTTTCCTGTCCAGTCTATCATCGATGGGCATTTGGGTTGGTTCCACATCTTTGCTGTTGTAAACAGTGCCACAATGAACATTCGTGTGCATGTGTCCTTATAGTAGAATGATTTATAATCCTTTGGGTATATACCCAGTAATGAGATTGCTGGGTCAAATGGAATTTCTATTTCTAGGTCCTTGAGGAATCGCCACACTGTCTTCCACAATGGTTTAACTAATTTACACTCCCACCAGCAGTGTAAAAGTGTTCCTATTTTTCCACATCCTCTCCAGCATCTGTTGTCTCCAGATTTTTTAATGATCACCATTCTAACTGGCGTGAGATGGTATCTCAATGTAGTTTTGATTTGCATTTCTCTAATGACCAGTGACGATGAGCATTTTTTCATATGTTTGTTGGCCTCATATATGTCTTCTTTTGTAAAGAATCTGCTCATATCCTTCGCCCACTTTTCAATGCACTTGCTTGTTTTTTTCTTGTAAATTTGTTTTAGTTCTTTGTAGATTCTGGATATTAGCCCTTTGTCAGATGGGTATATTGCAAAAATATTTTCCCATTCTGTTAGTTGCTGATTCACTCTAATGATTGTTTCTTTTGCTGTGCAGAAGCTCTGGAGTTTAATTAGGTCCCATTTGTCTATTTTGGCTTTTGTTGCCAATGCTTTTGGTGTTTTAGTCATGAAGTCTTTGCCTATGCCTATGTCCTGGGTGGTTTTGCCCAGGTTTTCTTCTAGGGTTTTTATGGTTTGAGGTCTTATGTTTAAGTCTTTAATCCATCTGGAGTTAATTTTAGTGTAAGGTGTCAGGAAGGGGTCCAGTTTCTTCTTTCTGCACATGGCTGGCCAGTTTTCCCAACACCATTTATTAAACATGGGGTCCTTTCCCCATTGCTTGTTTTTGCTGGGTTTGTCAAAAATCAGATGGTTGTAGATGTGTGGTGTTTCTTCTGGGGTCTCTGTTCTGTTCCATTGGTCTATGTCTCTGTTTTTGGTACCAGTACCATGCTATTTTGATTACTGTAGCCTTGTAGTATAGTTTGAAGTCTGGCAGTGTGATGCCTCCAGGTTTGTTCTTTTTGCTCAGAATTGTCTTGGCTATGTGAGCTCTTTTGTAATTCCATATGAAGTTTAAAGTGGTTTTTCCAGTTCTGTGAAGAAGGTCATTGGTAGCTTTATGGGGATAGCGTTGAATCTATAAATTACTTCAGGCAGTATGGCCATTTTCACGATATTGATTCTTCCTAACCATGAGCATGGAATGTTTCTCCATCTGTTTGTGTCCTCTCATATTTCGTTGTGAAACTCATTCGCTTTGTTTGCAAAGTCAGCATAGTACAGTGCTGCCTGATCCATAGGGTTATTGAAAGAATAAGAGGAAACAAGATATCTAAGCATGTCATGCAGCTCTGGCTCTATGCTTATGTTCCATAGACAACAGTGGTCATTGCATTACTCAGGCTAGGTAACTAATCTTTTTGCATATCAGTTTCCTCATATGTGGCATGGAAATAATAGCAGTGGCTACACTGTCCTTTGCTGTGATGGACAATGCACACACAGTGCCTGCCGCAGAGTGCGTGCTTAATGCACATTACTTATCATTACCAAAGTTAGTTTCCGTTTAGCAGGAAGTGTAGGGAATGACTATGAGAGAACCAAGTAACCACAAGCAGTATAATTGTTTCACACAGATAGCTGCCTGTTTCTGTCAGTCTGTCTTTGCTAGAGTAGTCTTAGAGCTAGACCTCTACTTTCCAATCCATAAAATGGGGACAAGGTTTGTTTCCATTTTGTCTCCCAGTAACCGTGCAGAAGGTCATTGAAGAAAAGACCTCCCAGCAACTGGGAATATCTGTGCTGTTATGGGTACAACAGAGCCCTGCTTCTAAGCACGCTCGGAGAGAGAGGACATTCTCTTTCAAAAAACTGAAAGATAGTGTCTCAGTGTCTGGGGAGGCAGGGGAAGAGAAGCCAGGAGACAATGAAAGAGTAAAGGAGGAAGAAAAAGACATAGCCAGACGCGGCCTGCCTGCTGTCCACCCCTTTGTGGAAATGTCAAGTCAGGGCCCATCCACACTGATGAGAAATCAGATAGAGGGACTTGAGAGGGTACATTCCAAGGAGTAATTTGTCTCTGGAGGCTGAACCTATGTAATGTCCTTACTAATCTTGAGCTCCTGGGTTATAAAGCCTGCCATTAGACATGAGTTATATTTTCAATAAGTCATTCTAGCTAATCAGACCCTCTCATCATGAGCTGCTAGAGAAGACAACATGATGAGCCCCTCTGCAGATCTGAGCAGGGGTCCCAGATGAGGAGAGAATCCTTGGCAAAGGCCTCTACCCTAAATGCATTCTGCTATCTCCCCTCCCCTTGGAATTGAGCAGAGGGAAACACAGACTTCACAAGCACAGGAAGATGACGGGATCTGTGTTTGATAAGGTTATGATTAAATCAAGGTTTTTGCTCTAATTACACTGCATTTAAATAAATGCAGCCTAGTAACTAATTGTAATTGATGTGCAATTAAACATGTATTTATATCACCATTGCCTTTCCCTGTGCAGCTGTCTATTCCGGATTCTCACTGTGGCTGGGGATACTGAAATCTGCCTGATACTCAGGAGAAGGAAGCTCCACTTCTCCCACATGGATGCCATATTCCAGTGGTTTAGCAGGAGACCTGGGGGGACAGTGAGCAATAGCTGGATTGCTTAACCCCAAATCTTTGAGAAAGAAGACCCACACATATCATTCAAGCCCTGTAACTCAAGGGGCACTCTTAAAAATGTCATCATTTTTGTAAGCATAGGGTGCTCTGCCTCTCCTTGGTTTATACCACACTCGTTGAGTTTTTCATTTATCAGATTTGTGTATTCCTCAGTGTCTTCCCTCTCCCCCTGTATTTCACACATAATAGCTACCTGATAACATTGTGGAAACAAACTTTAAATATTAGGGTGGAATCTTCCCTGAATATATGTAATTTATGCTACTGAATTTAAGACTTAGGCCTTGACCCTTTATTGGGCAAACTGGTAAAAATGGTGCAATAATGAGAACGTCACAAGAAGATCACAGGTCCTTCTTCTCCATATTTCCCTGTCTCTGTGCGCCCTTAACCTTTGAGTAGAAGACAAGTTTCTCATCTTCTCTGCATGCCAGATGGGCCATTAAACTGGGACCCCGTGGGGGGGTGTAGCAAATCACAACTGTATAAGATATCACTGAAGTCGTCGAAAAGCAGTGGTGGAGATCAAAGGCGATTGAGGGGAACAAATTGTAACTATGTAATGTTTTTCATGAGAATCATCAAAAATCAGTGATGATCTTTGAGATGCTAGGTGGAAAGTCTGAGAATGTCTATACAGAAGACACGACCCAGATACTGTGAGATGGAAAAAGAGGAATGGGTAAGCAATCGCCTGAAGATGGAAGCTCTGTTTATACTTCACTGAACATGTATCAATGGCCTTTGCTAGAATAAATTATAAGGCTGAAGAAGATACACCCTTAGGACGTTCCTATTTTCCACTACCAAAAGTGAGAAAACTGGCTCAGGCAAAGGATGAAAAAATGGAAATAAAAGCAGGTTGTGTGCATGTGACACTGAGCTCCAAGTTGACTGTTTATTTGGGTCCTAGATGAACATCATAATCCTTTGGCCTGACTCCCCTGCAGCCCTGATGGAAGACATCCAGTTGGGTCTCTTGTCACCCATCAGAGTGCTAATTAAGGAGCCAGAGAAATACCAGAGTCCACCTCATCTGTTTGTGTTCTTCTGCTGAAAGGACACCATGCATCTCCCTGACAGCTAGTCATTACTGGAGCATATGCACACATCATGCTTCTGCCAGGGACAGCTAAACCCCTAAGAACCCAGGCAGAACTCTGAGCTACAGTGGCCCGGATGTGTCCACTGCCACTCCAGCGATACAAAGAGGTGTACACCCCACCAACTAAGATGGCTGGTGCAAGTTTTGACCTCCCAAAGGAGTGTAAGTGAGACACCTGTGAATGGGGTGAAAGAGAGGAGGAAAATGCAGAGGAGGGAGAAACAGCTGATTTGTGTTATTCCAACTCTGTCAGTTCCATTTCAGACCCAAGGTACTTGGAAGGTGCAAAATGACTTTCCGCATATTAAAAAAAAATTGCTGTCCTTTCCACTTTTATGGCTCTTGGATATCGGGCATTTCACTATGCAATATTTTATTTGACCTTTATCCTCTGGCAAGAATGATTATCTCTAAGTATCTAATTAAAAAAAACAGGGAGACCCAGAAAGGTTAAGGAATTCTTCAAGGTCACAGTACTGTGTAAATGACAGGGCTGGGAGTAAAATATAAGTTTTCAGATTTTTATTCCAATGTTCCTTAAAAGCCAGCCAAATAAATGGGCACACGGGATCTTTTAAGAGTGATGGAAATGTTTTAAAACTCGACATAGTGACGGCTGCAAAAATCTGTAAATTTTTTAGAAATAATTACATGCTTTAAAAAGGTGAGTATTATGGTATGTAAATTATGTTTCAATACAGCTCTTAAAAATAAAGGCAGCCAAGTGTAGTAAGTAGAGCCTGGGATTTGGTGTTATTGTTCTGTAGTTCAGATCCTGATTCCAGCTTTTCTGCCCTGGGCAACATTGGGTAAGTTCTTTAATTTCTTTAAATATCAATTTCTTCATCTGTAGAATTGGAATAATATTATCTACTTCCTAAGATTGCTGTGAGGATCTGGAACTAAAGCAATAATAGCTAATTTTATTTCTTTTATTTCTGAGGACTAGAAATTGAGAAATAAAAAATAAGGTAATTAGCTCTCTATTGCTTGCTTAATTGCTAATGCTTATCTGTGGATCTTGTATGAGCATTAGGCGTGTGATATTGTTTTGGTCAAAGGTCTAAATCAGTGCTTTTAATTGGCATTCAACTAGCAGATAACAGTGATTTGGCATACCAAGGAGAAATACATCTTCATTTTCTCCTAAACTACTTATTCTAAAACTTGGCTGGTCATCTGGGGAGCTGTCAGAATCCTGATGCTTCGGCCCCACCCCAGATATCCGGATTTAATTGGTATGGGGTGTGGCCTGGGCTTTGGGATTTTTGAAACTTCCTCATGTGATTCTAATTGCAGCAGAGTTAAAGCCAAAGCTTATTGGCTTTCAACTCTGACCACAAACGATTCACGTGGGAAGCTTTAAAAGCAACGAAGCCTGAGCCTCGTGCCCAGAGATTCTGATTTAAATGGTCCAGAGTGAAGTCCGTGCTCTTTAAAAGTTCCCTAGGTGATTCTAATATGCAACTAGGCCTGAGAGCCACTGCTTCAAACGTTTTCGATAGGCAAGATGCCTTATAGGTAGGAGATGAGGGATCTACTCCGTAGCAGCCTGCCTCATTCCTCTTCTCTGCTTCCAGGAAAGAGCTTCACAGGATGGTATGTTGAGCATTCCATTAGATATTGACCTGTGGTAACCAGCCGTAGGCCGGCCGCAGTGAAACGAGCCCTGGGACATGTAGAACTCCTCAAAGAATGTAGGAAGGATATTTTTAAGTGAAGATAATGTACCTTGCAAAAAGGGACATTGGGAAAGCAGTTTTAGTGTTCTTCAAGTCACACAATCTACATAGTTCCTAGGGGCTTGGAGGTGGATCAGAATAGAGTCTCCAGATAGGGGTAGACATCTTAAAGTGATTCAGGACACCCTGAGGAAATGGGCTCGTATGGTTTGGCTCTGTGTCCTCACCCAAATACCGTCTCCAATTGTAATCCCCATGTATGGAAGGAGGGACATATAATCCCAGCGTGACTGGACTGGATCATGGGGGCAGTGGAACTGTTCTTATGACAGTGAGTGCGTTCTCACGAGACCTGATGGTTTTATAAGCATCTGGCATTTTCTCTGTTTGCATATCTTTCTCTCCTGCTGCCTTGTGAAGAAGGTGTCTGCTTCCCCTTCCACCATGATTGTAAGTTTCCTGAGGCCTTTCCAGCCATGTGGAACTGTGAGTCAATTAAACCTCTTTCCTTTATAAATTCCTCAGTCTCAGGTAGTATATTTATAGCAGTGTGCATATGGACTAATATATGGACCATGCATTCATTCCTCCAACAATGCTTATGCAGTAGTTTCTCTGCAGTAGGTGCCATGACAATGTTGAGGGAAACAGATGCAGTCACCTTCTTACAGCTAAACGATAAAACAATGAAAACCTGCCACTGCTACAGGCAAACCATTCACCAAAATGAGTCTGAACTTCCCACCACCTCCCTCTTTCCATATGAAACTCAGTTTTCTGTTGGCCATCCCAGCAGCTTGCAGAGAATGGCTCCTATGTCCCTCCTGCGTGCACACTTCTCAGGGCCCCACTGCTCACCATCCCCATGCCTTCCCCATCAGGTTCAAGTTAATGCCCTGCCTTCCTTTCCTGCTACTGCCCCTGCCCAGGCCCAGATTCTTTATTTATCAAGCTGGTTACCACTCTGGAGGCTCTGAGGATGGGAAAGTTTGAGGGTTTCAGGAGCCAGATAGAACTAACTTCGCAGATTTTGTTGGAAAAACTTGCTTATATAAAAAAGATGTTTTCAGGAAATTCTGGGGATTCAGAAAGTTTTGCCCTCTGAATTGGTTTGATATGTATCTTATCACTTCAACCAGATCTCCCGTTCTCAGTGCCAAGGGTAGACCAATGATGCTGTGTCCTTGACAAGGTGATGAGCCTTTCTGTCCTCACTGTTGGCCCCCATCAAAATTGTTTAAAGCCCCCTCCTACAGGGTTAGGTGGGCAGAGTGAGCCAGTTCTAGTAGACTTAGCTGTGAGATAGAATCAGCTCGTGCCCCAAATCCTAGAGATTAACAGTCTCAGGAATCAGAGAACCTATAGGTCCAGCTCTCAATTTTCTCCCAGGGCTCTATAGGCAGCACTGCTTTCTTCCACTTATTGCCCTCTTTCCCAGAATAGTAGATGAGGGTGATGTTATCAGGAAAGCACTTAGAAAGGATAAGAGTAAGTGATCCTTCCACTGCTCTGATTGATGACATCACTCACCCTTAATCAGATGGTCTAAAGCAACTTACAAATCCAGTTCCTTCAATAATTGACCCACAAGCCTCTCCAAACACATTTTAGAAGAGATGGCAGGACATTATTATTGATTTCCTATACTCCAGTTTATCAATAAAATGGGCATGGTAATAATAAAATAATATGCTTCACACAATATCTACATAATATAAATATTACCTATTACTACCAATGTTGACCAGAAGGAAACTATTTTTTCATTTTTATTTTGTTTTTTACCTTTTGGAATGCTTACATGATATGCAGTGTAATTAGAAAATACTTGCTATGTGACAAGTATTCTTTTTCAGCACTTCTAGTATCTCATTTAAGCCATACAACAATACATCATATAGATATTCTTATCACTCCATTTTATAGCTGAAGGAAAGGCCAAGGGTAATTTAGGTGACCATATCAATAATGATCCTGGGTGTTAATAAGAGCGTTTGGCAGAGCCCAGAGGAAATGAAGGTGGAGGGGAGATGGGTTTTGATGGAGAAAGAATTATCCGAAACAGGAGCAAACAAAACAGAGAGGCAATGTGTGCACAGTGGAGCACCCATGGTGTGAGGGCAATTGGGTACTTGGTTCTTCGGCGAAGTTCTGTTTATAAAATATGTGATAGGTGCTATAGGGAATGTGTGAAATACAGGAAGAAGACAGGAGCAGAGATAAGACTGGGAAGTCAAATAATGCAATGCATATTGGTAATTCCTCCAACATTTAATCCATGCCATGTGCAGACACTTTTTAATAAAATAATGGGTGAAGAAATGAATAAGTAATGTCTATAGCCTAAGGCAGCAAGAATGGTGACATCTTGCTACTTATCAAGCCCTGAAAATGCCTGTCCCTTTTGAACCCACTTATCAGTACATTTCAGCTCCACTAAATAGGTGTTTTTCGCATGGGAAACAGCTGAACAGAGTTCTCTTATCCTTTCCATTGAATGTGATTGGGTTGAGAGAGATTGAGCATCACACCCGCACATAGGTGGCTACCTTTAAGCTGCGGAAATGACAAAGCAGTAGCATTAAAGTTCCTGGGCCAAAATGACTGAACAGTGTAGCAATGGGAAGATTAACAATTTTTTTCTTATTTTCAAAATTGTAAAAGGACCAAAAAGAGCCGCTCCTTCTATGACTTCCCATTAAAGTGTGATGTGGACAAAAGCCCTACTCACTGTGCTTCTAAAGCAAGCACAGGGTTGCTGAGGCAGGAGATCCTTGCTGTCCTGAATGTTACCCAGCACATGCCACCTAGGATGAGAATCTGGGCACAAAAGCTAATGGGAATTGCCTCTGCAGAGCACAGATCCTAAGCCTAGCATCATCTGTGCCATGCCTCTCACTTCTGGAGCTTGTGAAGGAAATTGGCCAGAGCCACTACTCTCTCTATTCTAGATATAATTCCACTTTTATCCGTAATAAGGTCCATCAGGATTTGGACAGTTTTATTCTCACATGATTTACTATTCTGATATTTTCCTTGTGATTGGCATAAAATCAGCCAAAAAAAAAAAAAAAAAAGAAAGCCATCACCTTATTTTTATAGCTCCTTGTTCTACTTATCAAATGCCCTCAGATTCAATAGCCGCTGGCGATTTCTGATTTGAATTCTGTAGCCCATGCCGATTTGTGTGCGCGTCTTCTAGCAGAAGGAATGGCTACTTACTATGCCAAACGCGATCCCAGTGTGCATAGCAGCCAGAGGAACTGCTTCTTAGGGGCTCTTCCCAGGAACTTGCAATTTGCTGAGGCAAAGCAGAGAAAGCCGTGTAAACTGAAACCATGCAACACTGAAACGTGCTGTAGATTGGACTCATTTAGAATTTTACAGCACCTATCTTTTCTCAGTCTCCTTCAGAACTGGCAATGGATAAGCAAGGCATGCTCAGATTAGCTTTCGGTGAGAAAGCTCTCCTCCCTAGACAGTGAGTAGCCCTGCATATTCAATCAACACCGAGCTTGGAATCCAGAGGATCCCTGCTCAAACTCCAGTCTGACCATCTAATAGCTCTGTGATTTCAGGGAGGCTGCTTTACTACAGTTGATTTTGGTTTCCTCATCAGTGGGGCTGCAAAGATAAAAAGAGTGGTAATTTGTAAAGCACCTAAAATTGTATCTGGAGCATGGAAAGTACTCAAGAAATATTGGCTATTATTAATATTGTTACAATCTTTTACCCATGTATATTTATATTGCTACCATAAAAAGTTTAAAAACAAATATGTTTATGATATTCCAAATTTCTTCCATGGAAATTTAATCTAATGGTTTGTCTCACTATTTTCTACCATGGATCATCAGCCTGAGCCCAAACAAAATTTATTAAAAGGCTAAACTCTTAGCTCAACCATTGTGGAAGACAGTTTGGCAGTTCTTCAAGGATCTAGAACCAGAAATACCATTTGACCCAGAAATCCCATTACTGGGCATATACCCAAAGACTTATAAATCATTCTACTATAAAGACACATACACACATATGTTTATTGCAGCACTATTTACAATAGCAAAGACTTGGAACCAACCCAAAGGCCCATCAATGATAGACTGGTTAAAGAAAACGTGGCACATATACACCATGGAATACTATGCAGCCATAAAAAAGGTTGAGTTTCTATCCTTTGCAGGGACATGGATGAAGCTGGAAATCATCATTCTCAGCAAACTAACACAGGAACAGAAAACCAAACACCACATATTCTCATAAGTAGGAGCTGAACAATGAGAACACATGAACACAGGGAGGGGAACACACAAATCAAGGCCTGTCAGCAATGGGGTACTAGGGGAGGGATAGCATCGGGAGAAATGCCTAATGTAAGTGATAGGTTGGTGGGTATAGCAATGACAGTGGCACGTGTATATCTATGTAACAAACCTGCACGTTCTGCACATGTATCCCAGAACTTAAAGTATGATTTTTTAAAAAGGCTCAGCTCTTAATTGTTGCCTATTGGAAAAAGGATGATGTAGTCTCAGGTAACCCGTTCTACAGACATAAGTTAGAGCTGCTTGAATGACTGAGACCATACTTGCAGTATTATGTTTAGTTCTAAGGACCATGTATTATAAAGGAGTATATGTAACCAAAGATACGGATCATGATGATAACAGAAATGAGCACAGGATTTTATGTCTAATTTTTTAAATGAGGAAAATATGATAGCTACATTGTCATTAATTCTTTCACTTATGTTTTCTTTCCAAAATAATTTATTGAAACGGTGATTCTAATATGGCAGAGTTTTGTTTTGTTTTGTTTTGTTTTTTTATGTAATCCATTCTATTTTATTTTGTTTTTTTGTTTTACTTCAGGTGCACACTATATCTGGTATTTCTCCCCTGTTATCTCTCCCCACCCTTCCTACCCTCCGCTTTGTCCCCATCCCCTGCTGTCTCTCCCCTACCCCCCCAACTGCCCCCAGTGTGTGATGCTTCTCTCCCTGAGTCCATGTGTTCTCATTGTTCAACACCCACCTATGAGTGAGAACATACAGTGTTTGGCTTTCTGTTCTTGTGTCAGTTTGCTGAGAATGATGGTTTCCAAATTCATCCAAGTCCCTACAAAAGACACGGATTCATCATTTTTTAAGGCTGCGTAGTATTACGTGGTGTGTATGTACCACATTTTCTTTGTCCAGTCTATCATTGATGGGCATTTGGGTTGGTTCCAGGTCTTTGGTATTGTATACAGGGCTGCAATGAACAAACGTGTGCATGTGTCTTTATAGTAGAATGATTTATAGTTCTTTGGGTATATACTCAGTGACAGGATTGCTGGATCAAATGGAATTTCTATTTCTAGACCCTTGAGAAATTGCCACACCGTCTTCCACAATGGCTGAACTAATTTACACTCCCACCAACTGTGTAAGCATGTTCTTATATCTCCACATCCTCTCCAGCATCTGTTGTCACCAGATTTCTTAATGATCGCCATTCTAACTGGCATGAGATGATATCTCAGTGTGGTTTTGATTTGCGTTTCTCTAATGACCAGTGATGATGAGCATTTTTTCATATGTTTGTTGGCCTCATATATGTCTTCTTTTGAAAGTGTCTATTCATATATTTTGCCCACTTTTGAATGGGGTTGTTTGTTTTTTTCTTGTATGTCTGTTTTAGTTCTTTGTAGATTCTGATATTAGCCCTTTGTCTGATGGGTAGATTGTAAAACATTTTTCCCATTCTATTGGTTGCTGATTCGTTCTAATGATGGTTTCTTTTACTGTACAGAAGCCCTGGAGTTTAATTAGATCCCATTTGTCTATCTTGGCTTTTATTGCCATTGCTTTTGGTGTTTTAGTCATGAAGTCCTTGCCTATGCCTATGTTCTGGATGGTTTTGCCTACATGTTCTTCTAGTGTTTTTATGATGTTCGGTTTTATGTTTAAATCTTTGATATATCTGGAGTTAATTTTAGTGTAACGTGATAGGTAGGGGTCCAGTTTCTGCTTTCTGCACATTGCTAGCCAGTTTTCCTAACACTATTTATTAAACATGGAGTCCTTTCCCCATTGCTTGTTTTTGCTGAGTTTGTCAAATATCAGATGGTTGTAGATGTGTGGTGTTTCTTCTGGGGTCTCTGTTCTGTTCCATTGGTCTATGTCTCTGTTTTGGGACCAGTACCATGCTGTTTTGATTACTGTAGCCTTGTAATATAGTTTGAAGTCTGGCAGTGTGATGCCTCCAGCTTTGTTCTTTTTGCTTAGGATTGTCTTGGCTATGTGGGGTCTTTTGTGATTCCATATGAAGTTTAAGGTGGTTTTTTCCAATTCTGTGAAGAAGGTAGCTTGATGGGGATAGCACTGAATCTATAGATTACTTCGGGCAATATGGCCATTTTCACAATATCGAATCTTCCTAACCATGAGCATGGAATGTTTCTCTATCTGTTTGTGTCCTCTCTTATTTGTTGAGCAGTGGTTTGTAGTTCTCCTTAAAGAGGTCCTTTACATCCTTTGTTAGTTGTATTCCTAGGTATTTCATTCTCTTTGTAGCAATTGTGAATGGGAGTTCGTTCTTGATTTAGCTCTCTGTTTGTCTGTTATTGGTATATAGGAATGCTTGTGATTTCTGCACATTGATTTTGTATCCTGAGACTTTGCGGAAGTTGCTTATAAGTTTGAGAAGATTTTGGGCTGAGATGATGGGGTCTTCTAGATATACAATCATGTCATCTGCAAATAGAGACAGTTTGACTTCCTCCTTTCCTACTTGAATACCTATTGCAGAGTTTTTAACTCGGCAAATTCTCTCCTTCAAAATCAGCTGTAAAACTAGAAAAAAGTTTAAGAAAAAACATTTTCAGGCTTTGGAAATCAACCAAATGCATATACCAAGTTGAGGAGCAGTTGTTTAAAAAGAAATACTGAACCTCTGGTGGGAAAATTGGAAGTCTGGAATTTTTGCTGTGGGTAGCTCCTACTTTATTCCTCTATTCAATTGACATAATAGTTCTAACAGAGTGGATCCAATCTGTGGATAAGAGAAGCTTCACTGAAAAAGAGGGTTGACCTGATTTGTAGCAAGCAGGGAAAAAACACCCCACCCTAAGTAGCATTGTCAGTATTTATAGTTATCTCTGTCATGAATGAATGAATGGCCAGTCTTTCAGCAAGCCTGAGGTGTGGACCTGCAATAAAGTAGCAATAAAGTAGCAGACCAGCCAGGAACTGAACAGGGAAACCTGGGAGGCAAGACAGCTCTGAAGGGCCTTGGTAAGCTTTCTACCAATCCCCAGCTAACTGAAAAGCTGTGCATACATGTAAGGTAGACTGAAGATAATCTAAGTTATCTACACATAACCATCTGACTCCAAGTCTGCACGCATGTGCGAGAGGAAGTGAAAAAAAAATATGGAGCCAGCTTAAAAGCTAGCTGGGTCTGAATATGATCCCCAACACATACACAGATCCATTGGCAGAGGCTAGAGACTTGGTAGATTGAGATGTCGAATGCAATTTCTCAAACATCATTGTTTAATTACTAAGCTATGCATAACTGTGTGGCCCTTAAATATCCATGAATAAAATAAAAACAAGAATTTTTAAAAATTGAGCAGTCACCTATGAAGGGGAAACAGATTACACAGTCTTAGTCAAAGCAAGTTACTAAAAAACAGAACAAAAGCAGCAAAACCAAATCATTGGGCAGGGAAGACATATCAGAATTCAGGGTTAGTGCAATGCATTATCTACAATTTTCCAGCTTTCAGTAAGAATTATGATACAAAAAAGGAAAGATGAAGTATACCCTTACTCAAAAGTTAAAAAACAAGCAGTGATTACCAACTGTCTTTGAGTGGGCCTATAGATTGAATTTAGCAGACAAAGACTTGAAAGTTGTGATTGTAAATATGTTCAAAGGACTAAACAACACTATGCTTAACTAACGAGAAATACGATGGTAGTAAATCAGTAAGTAGACGATTTCAATGAAGCAATAGAAATTATGAAAGAGCCATACGAAAATTCTGGAGTTGAAAAACATAATAACTAAAATAAAATGGTATGAAAGGAACTGCATAGTAGAATTGAAATGTTGGAAGACATAGTCAGAAAATTTAAAGGCAGATCAATAGAGATTATTTAATCTGAAGAACAGAGAATAAAAAATGACAACAGATAAAAACAGAAACTTAAAGGGTGTCAATACATACATTTTAGAAGTCCCAGATAAAAGAAGAAAGGCCAGAAAAAGAATATGAAAAAGTAATGGATACAAACTAATCAAATTTGGCCAGGTGTTGTGGCTCATGCCTATGATCCCAGCACTTTGGGAGGTCAAGGCAGGTGGATCACTTGAGTTCAGGAGTTAAAGACAAGCCTAGCCAGCATGGTGAAACATCATCTCTACTGAAAATACAAAAATTAGCCAGGCATGGTGGCACAGCACCTATAGTTCTAGCTACTCAGGTGGCTGGATCAGGAGAATTGCTTGAACCCGGGAGGCTGAGGTTGCAGTAAGCCAAGATTATGCCACTGCACTCCAGCCTGGGTGACAGAAGGAGACTCCCATCTCAAAAAAAAAACTACCCAAATTTGATTGAAAGTAGTAATCTGTAAGACAATGGAACTCAAGTTCTAAGTAAGATAGATACCTTGTAACCAAAATGTTCATAGCCAAACACAAGTAGAATTTCTCCTTATGTACAGTTAAAGAGAATATAAAATTAATGGCAAATGACTTCTTATCAGAAACAACAGAGTCAAAACAGTAAAATGACATGCTAAGAGCAATGAAAGCAAAACAATCACACAAAAAACTGTCAGCTGTCTAGGAACATTATCCTTCAAAAATGAAAACAAGACATTGCCAGACAATCAAAGCTTGAGAGAGCGCATTTCTAGCTGAGATGTCATACAGGAAATACTGAAGAGTCATTTAAGTTGGAGAGAAGTAACACCAGATGGTAACTCAAATTCACATGAAGAGATAAAAAGGAAAAGGAAATCTAAGTATATGTGTAATTGTCATCCAAAAGACTACCAGGCTGGCTAAATAGTAGAAAAGAGAGTTTTATTGGCAATATCAGTTTGCAAACTGAAGGAGACAGTCTCAGGCATGTGTTGAAGGTGCTCCCTCTTTAAAAGGGAAGAGGGTAGATTGGCTTTTATGCTTGACAGGGTCTGTGTCACACAATAGAGTCATACATATTTAGCAGGTTTGGGAGAAAAGCTATACATATTTATGAGGGGGATTGAGAGCATGCACAATGTATAAACACTTACCAGATTTACCAAACACAATTTACCAAAATGGATTCAAGAAGAAATAGAAAATACAAATATATCTATAACACGTAAAGAAATTAAGTTAGTAAATACATGTTCTTTTACCATGAAAATCCTGGGCACAGATGGCTTCACTGGTGTTCTATCAAAAAAAATGAAATAATACTAATCTTTCACCAAGTCTTTCAGATAATAAAAAAGGAGAATACATTTCTCAATATACGAAGCCAGTATTACTGTGCTAACAATTCCAGATCAAAAGAATAAGGTAAAATACAGGTCAATATCCTTCATGAGCATAAACACAAGAACATTTAACACATTATTAGCAAACCAAATTTGGCAAAGCATAATAAAGGATTATATATCATGACTAAGTGAGATTTATCCTAAGAATGCAAGGTTGGTTTAATATTCACAACTCTATTCATATAGTAAACAATACAGTGTACAGTGTATTATGTACAGTGCATAGTGTAAAGGGCAAAGACAGCACAATCATCTCAATCACTGCCTAAAAAGGGATTTAACAAAATTAACCACCCTATTCATGTATTAAAAAATTCAATATTATTAAAATGACAATTTTCCTCAATTTGATTTATAGATTCAAAGTGACCTGTATCATAATCCCAACAGGCCTTTTGTAGAAGCTGACAAATAGATTTTAAATGTATATTGAAATGAAAATTACCTAGAATAGCCAAAATTATTATGAAGAAAAAAGGTGGAGGACTTTGATTTTAAAATTTACAACATTTCTACAGTAATCAGGACAGTGAGCACTGTATATAAATGTAGACCAATCAAAGATTAGAATAAATTCTTACATATATGCTTACCTGATTTTTGACAAAAGTATGATTCAGTGGGGAAAAAGCCAATAAATGATACTAAAATCATTAGTTATCCACACATAAAATAAACAAAAATTATTTTCACTCTTACCTCATGCCATACATATAAATTGATTCATAGACATAAGAGCAAACCATCTCATATCTCATCTCTTATGCTTATCTCATACACATAAGAGCAAAAACTGTCAAAGTCAGATGGAAATATAGGACAAAATTTTCATTACTTTGGGCAAGCAAAAATTTTTTAACTGCAATACTAAAGCATAATATATAAAATTAAAATTATTTTGGATGCCATCAAAATTAAACATTCTTATACTTTAATAATACAATAAAGAAAATAAAATATAGACCACATACTGAGAGACAATATTTGAAAATTATGCATTTCACAAAAAATTTGTATCCATCTAAAAAGAATTCTCACAACTCATTAATAGGTAGACCAAAAATCCTAATTAAAAAATGGGCCAAATATTTGGAGAGGGATTTCACCAAAGAAATACATGAATGGCTAATAGGCATAAGAAAAGGTGCTTAATGTCATTAGTTTTTAGGGAAATGCAAATGAAAACCACAATGAGATACCATGATACAACTCGCTAGAATAGCTATGGTAAAGACAGGCAATGACAACTGTTGACAAGGATGTAGGAAAACTGGAACCCTACATGTATGGTAAGATACATTTCACATTTGGCAGTTACTTAAACATGAAACGTATCTTACCATACAGGCCAGCAATTTCACTCCTAATGAAACTGAAACATGTTCACAAAATGATTAGTACATGAGCGTTCATGGCAGCATTATTTGGAATATCCCCAAACTGTAAAATGGATAAATTTCACCAATGTATAAATTGGTGCACGGATAAACAAAACATGGTATACCCATGGTATACCCAAAACACGGTATACTATCCAGCCATTAAGTAGGGACAAGCTACTGGTAAATGCTATAAGACAGATGAATCTCCGAAACCTGATGCCATGTGAAGGAAGCCAGAAGACTATGTATTATATGATACTATTTATGTAAAACTTCCAGAAAAGAAAATCTGCAGGAAAATAAAGATTAGTAGTTGTCTGGGCTGGGTCTAAGAGGAGGGTGGAAGGATTAGCTCCTGGTGGACACAAGGAAAATAGGGATGATGGTAATACTGTATTCTAAAACTGGATTGTGGTGATGATTTCGTTACATAAGTTTGCTAAAAATCATTGAGCCTCACACTTACCATAGATGGAAATTCGTAGTATGTAAACTATAACTCAATAAAGCTAAAAAAATCTTCGGTACATGATTTTTGAGGTCAAGGTCTAGCCATCAAATTCAGTTACACGACTTCAAGCAGACGGGTAATTAAGGTTGAAAGGAGAAATCATTCTAGGTTGCCTTATTTCCCTACCTGGGGGACACTGTTGCAGTACCTCCTTCTGAATAACTTCATAAAAAGGACCAAACATACAAACAACAATAACAAAAACTTGGGTCTTGATTTGGTTAATCTACCAATATTCAATGCTCCTTAAATAGGCTGACCCCAAAAGTTATCTTCAAATCCAACCCCTCTCTCTTTTTCTCACACCCACCCTTACCTTTCTTGCCTTAATATCTGGACCTTTCATCATTTGCAAATTGTTGTCCAGAAAAAAAGCCCTGGCTTCCGTGTTGCCTGCATGAAACCTATACTATTCTTGCTGGTGGAACATCCACCTCTCTCTCTATGGCAGGACCCTCGAAGCTGAGTGAAGTCTTGCTGATCCAATTTGCTAATCCTTTGAAGATCCTTGTGAGAAGTGTCAGGCTATGGTGAATACAAATGCATGATCTTCAAGCAACTTGCTTTTTCTGTTGTTGCCCATTAAGCATGCTATCATTGTTTACCCATCTGTAGCTTTGAGTGAGAGTCAATCAGTCAATACCTGCTCTTTGCTTGGTAGACTGCCCCCAAATCTACCTTGAATGTCCCAAAGTGTGACATCAGACCCGTTTGAAGGAGCCCTAAACCCTATCTTGGACACAATGACATAGGCTGGGAGACTTGCAAGCATTTTCCAGATTGAATTGTCTAATGAGATCATTAAGGAAGCAAAGAGGAAGGAGTGTAACCTCTCTAAAGGCAATTGCATGCTAGCAAGGAGGGCTACACCTCTGGCTGAATTGCAGGCATCCCTGATCCAGCAGGTCTAATCAGCAGGCCACATAGCAGAGCTGAATCCTCTGCTTCCAGTTGGAGAGAAAGAATGTGTTCTCCCAGAGAGTATTTGCGTAATCGAAGGAATCAAGGAAATACATTATTCCATTTAGATCCAGTACTAATTGGAATGAGCCAAATAATCAGCCCACCAGCACGACGCATACTCCTCACTTTTCTGCTGCAGAGTGGAGCATTTCCCTATAATAATATAATGAGCCCATGTCCTCTTCATCAATGGCTAGATTGCCTGTTCCTCCAGAGTACCCTGTGGAATGTTCCCATACTATTCGTGATTCCAGCCAGTTTCTAATTCAAAGAAAGAAAATCTCCTAATGACACTGAAATGGAAATGGAAAATCAGCCCCATGGCCGGGCTGGACCCTGCCTGCCGCAGAGCTCAGGCAGAGATGACTGCAATATCACAGAGCAGGTTTCAAAGGTTTGATTTATTAGAATGAAATTGATCTATCTGAGGAGCTCAGAGTTCAGAATAACGTTTTTCAATGATTCCTATACCACCACTTCAATAAGAGCTTTCCAGTTCTTAAAAGCAAAAACACTCAAGGCAGGTGAAGTTGCATTTTTTTTTAGATATCGATAGCTGAGGACTTATTCCCTTCCTGAAGAATGAACACTTAATTCTTTCGCACTGTCAATGGGAACTAGCAAAGCAAAGCAGTTTCCTCTAGGTAAGAATTTAGATTATATTTTTCTTTTGCTAGGTCCAGAGTCTCAGAATCTTCTACCGCCCACATACTCATCCATGCATTCACCTCTGTGCCTTGTCTCATTGTCTAATGTGAGCTAGGCTCTGTTAATTGGTTTATTCCACTTTACAGATGAACAAAGGTAGTCTGATCATTCTTAAAGAACTTGTTCAAGTCCCATATTTAATGTCGTAGAGCTGGTATTTAAACCTGATTTGTCTGACTCCAGAGCTCAAATTCTGAGATGAGTGTTGGGAAATGCCAAATTTCAGAGACAGATTGATGACAAGTAAATTTTAAAATAATAAATTTAAAAACATTCATAGGTCTTTCGAGGGTAGCATCACAGCAAAACACTCTCTGAAATTCTTACCTGTATTTGGCAGGTTCCTGTAGGGCTCGCAGTTTTGCAAATAGAATTATCCACCTATTTCATCATTTTCCCTCACTGCCCCTGACTCCTTATACTCTATCTCCTCTCTTTGCTAACAAAATCCCTCTGGAAAAGATTCAGTCAATTCAAAATGAATGATACATGCCTGAGTTGTCTCAGCAATACTTGCATTTTATCTGTTTGGCTAACTGCCGTCTTCCTTCTTGTTAAAGGGGAGCTGCCAAAGAAACGCTGAGCTGCCTGTAGGGGCTGAGTGCAGAAAAATACTGTCTTTCATCCTTGCTGGTCTATTCTCCCCAACTGTAAGCATCCCTGGCTTGTCCCACAACCTTCTCATGGTAGGGAGGAAATTTTAAAATTATTTCTGAAAAAGTAATCTTGTAGTCTCATTTTTCATCGATAGCTTTTTTGGCATAGGGCTTTTGACTGTTGTTTGTGAGTTGCAGTAAAAAGAATGTGCACTTTCAACCGAGGAAGGCTTTTGTTTAAGTTCTGGAGAGCTACCATGGTTAGGACATGGCCTAGGGAAAAAGAAAAACAGGCATAGTTGATTCAAACGTGTTGGAAGAAAAGAGGAAGCCAGAGATGAAAAGAAGATGAGAATGAAATAACATACCCATCTAAGAATAGAATGTGCATTTGGGCCAGGCGCGGTGGCTTACGCCTATAATCCCAGCACATTGGGAGGCCAAGGCGGGTAGATCACCTGAGGTCGGGAGTTCGAGACCAGCCTGGTTAACATGGTGAAACCCTGTCTCTACTAAAAATACAAAATTAGCTAGGCAGGGTGGTGGTGCACGCCTGTAATCCCAGGTACTCAGGAGGCTGAGGCAGGAGAATCTCTTGAACCCAGGTTTCAGTGAGTCGAGATCACACCATTGCACTCTAGGCTGGGCAATAGAGTGAGACTCATTCCTCCCCCTGCCCCCACAAAAAGGATAAAATATGCATTTGGACAGAGCATCCTGATTTGTGTCTTTTAGAAACTTAAGCCTGGGGTCCAGTTGCCACATGGCGTCATTTTGGAGCAATAAGAATACTTCATCTCTCAACTTATTGAAATGTTCTCTCTACCATTTTGAAGAGAGATTTGTCTGTGACTTGCCCTCTTGATAAAATGAAAACTGCTTAACTCTAGTTAAAGTGTTAAGAGAGAAGAGAAAACAACAATCAAAATTCTGTACCCTATGCCGACAAACGCACAGATTTGATGGACCCAAGGAATTCAGAATACGCATTAGTTAGGTTTCAGAATTGAAGCCAGCCACGAGTATTGATAGATACTGCGCATACCTCAAATTTTGAAGTATGTTTCTCTCCCAATAAAAGTTCGATTCTCTGTTTAACCGAGCAAAATTATTTACTGAGGTACTATCTAAGAAAATTGTGGCTCGCCGGGAAAGGTCGACATGTATAAAAAATTCATGGACAGAAGTCTGAATTAGGATTTGACTTGTATAAACATCTTGGTTATGGTAAGGGGAAATCTCAGAGGAATAAAACTAGAGGAGTTAAATGATGGGAAGCTGGAACTCAGCTTGACTGGGTTGAATGCTTTTGCCCTAGATCCTTGAAAAGAATTAGAAGGCATCGCCTCTTCTTTTTACCTGTCTATCCTATGTACCAGCAGTCCTTGACAGGAGGCCATTTTGACACTCAGATGTTTGGCAATGTTTGGAAGCATTCTTAGCTGTCACAGCTGCTAGGGGGGGGGGGGGGGGGAGGCTGCAACTGACATATAATGGGAAAAGGTCGGAGATGCTGCTAAACATCCTACATAATCCCTGATAACAGAATATTATCCCACCCAACACGTCAGTAGTGCCAAGGTTGAGAAACCCTGCTACATATGAATTCGAAATAGAGACGACGAGAGATACTCCAGAGCTTTGTGAGTCAAACTGATAAATTTAACATGCAATGGATCAAATAAGACATATGTAGATGTCACCTTCAGACGATGAGGGCCCCTATGGCAGACAGCAGAAAGAGTAGGATCTGATGAAATAGTTGCTTGTCTGACAATAACTAAAGTAAGACTTTTCCACTAGAATGTATGTAGAAAATCAGCAGAGTAGAGGCCTGTATTGGAAGTACTCATTCATGGTTTTTCAGAGAACAGGTTGCTGTGTCCCAGAATTTGGCTTCCTTGTCCTTTCATGTTGCAGCTCCTATATGAGAGATGAATGCAGCTGGGTGTTCATTTATTGTCAACAATGTAATCTTTTTTTTTTTTTTTTTTTCTTGAGACGGAGTTTCGCTTTTGTTACCCAGGCTGGAGTGCAATGGCGCGATCTCGGCTCACCGCAACCTCCGCCTCCTGGGTTCAGGCAATTCTCCTGCCTCAGCCTCCTGAGTAGCTGGGATTACAGGCATGCACCACCATGCCCAGCTGATTTTTTGTACTTTTAGTAGAGACGGGGTTTCACCATGTTGACCAGGATGGTCTCGATCTGTTGACCTCGTGATCCACCCGCCTCGGCCTCCCAAAGTGCTGGGATTACAGGCGTGAGCCACCGCGCCCAGCCAACAATGTAATCTTCTAACCAGCATTTCTCCTCCCTCTGCTAAGATTCTACACTCACCAAAGAACCTTTGGATTATAACGTGGCCTCTCATATGTAGAGCTTCTCCTAGAAGAATAGTATGTGCTGACCAAGGAGATAAAATCATTCTAGTCTCTTCTGCTGTTATATTTCTTTTTTTTTTCTTTTTCTTTTTGGAAGGATCTCATTCTGTTGCCCAGGCTGGAGTGCAGTGGCCGTAGCTCTAGCTCACTGAACCCTTGAACTCCTGGGTCCAAGCAATCCTCCCCGCTCAGCCTCCTGAGTAGCTGGGACCACAGGCATGCACCACTGTGTCCAACTAATTTTTTTGCAGAGACAAGGTCTCACTATGTTCCCTAGGCTGGTCTCAAACTCCTGGACTCTAGCAATCTTCCTACCTCTGCCCCCCAAAGTTCTGGGATTACGGGCATGAGCCACCATCCCCGGCTACTGTATTTCTCATCATGATATTATGAACTGATACTTTGATTTCTTTATCGAATGAAATTTTGCCAATTTGATGTAAGCCTGTGAGGCAACCCAAAATCTGAGGACCCAGCCTTAGACCATGGTGAACTTGCTAAGATATTGTCGCCACAGAGAGCCAAATGTTATTCCTGGGACATATATTTTCCTTAGAGTAGAAGTTGCAGCAGCAGAAATAAGAAAGGTTATAAAAATGTAATCTAATATCTAGCCATTCCACATGTTAAAAAAATTATTCTAAAGGAGGGCTATGAAAAAGAATAAGGGTATATTATTCAACCACTCTATAGCTTCTTACATAAGCAGCTCAGTACCTAATACACTAACTTATAGCCCAGTGATGAGTCTTTTGATATAAAGAGCACTGTGTTAAAAGTAGGAAAAGAATGTAAAACTTTTCAATGGAAAAATATAAAAATAAGATTTTTTTTTTAGGTTACAGGGAAATTAGGGCTAATTTGGCCAATCAGCCAAAAAATTCCCAAATGGCAAGGTAAAAATCTTCTTGTGGGAATGCCTTGAGGTAAAGCCAATTCAATTAGTTTCCACAGCATAACTGTCAGGACCCAAAAACTAGGTGAAATAATGAACTGATTAAAACCTGTAATTGCAATTCAATGGAGGAAACGATTCATCACGAAGATGGCAGTGTTCCCTGCATTCCAGACTGCACAGAGAATGCAGGGAACACTAAATGAAACGAAATGAATGAAACTAAATTTTCTTGGTGCATTTCACAGTCTATACAACCCCAGGATCCCTCCATAAACATTCCCACGATTACTGCTTTTCTTACAGGCTTCAAAAGTGTTCCTGGCTATCAAAAAAACTGCCATTGAGTACAAAATGATTACCATGCCTTCCAAGAAATTGAGGGCGTTCTAGTACCAATGGAATACTACTGTATGCCGGTCATTTATTTAATTGCGAGATTAAAGATGCGCATCTGAGAACAGATGCGAACAAAGGTGGGGACTAGGGTGCCCAGTGTGAAGTGAAGCTGCGTGCCTCTTAGCAAGAGAATACAGAACTAGTCTCAAAAAAAGCTTGGTCTTCAGCCAGTAAACTTCCGATTTCTGAGCTAACCACTGACATGCAGCCTTCTCTCTCACGCTCTAATCCAAAACCATGTTGAGGATACACTTCTAATCTGGTCACTATCAAATTTCCTGGATTTCACCCAAAGAAAACACCAGTCAGTGCTCTCCTTTTTCCCTCTGACGTTTTGCAGCTCTTTTTCTCACACAGTTTCTATTATTTAGTACATATTGCTTGATATCAAGAATCAGTAAATTTTTTCCGTAAAGAGTCAGATAGCAAATATTTTCAGTTTTGGGGGGTTATACTACCTCTGTCGCAGCTCCTCAGCTCCGCTTTTGTGCCACGAGAGCAGCCATAAAAGTATGTCAACGAGGCCGGGCGCGGTGGCTCACGCCTGTAATCCTAGCACTTTGGGAGGCCAAGGTGGGTGGATCACCTGAGGTCAGGAGTTCAAGACCAGCCTGGCCATCATGGTGAAACCCCATTTAAAAAAAAAAAAAAAGGTAAAAAAAAAATATGTCAATGAAAGGCTGTGGCTGTATTCCAATCAACATGTATTTATAAAAATAGGGGTGAGCCAGATTTGGCTTGGAGGCTGTAATTTGGTGACCCTTGCTTCATATGCACAACAATAACTCAGACAATGTGTGAGGCAAATTAATAAATTAAATAAATGACCGGCATACAGTAGTATTCCATTGGTACTAGAACGCCCTCAATTTCTTGGAAGGCATGGTAGTCATTTTGTACTCAATGGCAGTTTTTTTGATAGCCAGGAACACTTTTGAAGCCTGTAAGAAAAGCAGTAATCGTGGGAATGTTTATGGAGGGATCCTGGGGTTGTATAGACTGTGAAATGCACCAAGAAAATTTAGTTTCATTCATTTCGTTTCATTTAGTTTTATTCATTCATTCATTCATTTACTCAGCAATTTTTATTTGGGGAAAGGAGTATGCGTGGCTGTCTACCAAGCCCTTTTCTAGGTGCCAGAGGTGTAACAATGAACACTACAAAATGAGTTCTTGCTCTTTTGAGATTATATGTAGTAGGAGGAAGCAGACAATGAACAGATAAATACATAAGCAAGATAGTTTCAGGTCATAATTAACATAAAGGAAACAA
This sequence comes from Sapajus apella, assembly GCF_009761245.1. NCBI lineage: Eukaryota > Metazoa > Chordata > Mammalia > Primates > Cebidae > Sapajus > Sapajus apella. The sequence goes on from NW_022437069.1 coordinate 2,816,279, forward strand.
AAGTGATGTTCTAGAGACAAGACACAGGAGGAATGGCTACTGCTATCTGGGAAGTTGCAGGAGGTCCTTCTGAGATGGAGTCTTTCAGCTGAGCCCTAATGATTAGAGACCTGCTGCAAAAAGATTAAGGCACTAAAGAAGAAAATGAATGCTAGTATGACTGGAACATGTGGTGACAGTGAGGAGAGGGTACTCACAGGAGGTGAGAGGCAGGCTGGAGCGAGGCCACTGGGACCAGGATAAAGAGCCTGAATTTTATTTCTTATGCAAAGGGAAGTATTGCATGGCTTGAAGGAGAAGATCATATAACTAGACTCTTTAGAGGAGAGGTCTTATTGGGGTGTGAGAACAGACTGTTGAAGGACTTGGGAGAGAGTGGGAACTGAAAGGTAAGTTAGGACGCTGTTGCCTGATGGCGGTGTGTCTGGAGCATTTCTTTCATCCCTGCCGCTGTGTTAATTAATTTACAGTTGAGATCTTCGTGTAAATTGGTACGCTATTACCTTTGAAAAAATTACTTCTACTGAAAGGACCAAGATCTGAGAGCTGGTTCTGCTTTATCTTAACTTTTAAGTCACTGACCTTCTCTGCTTCCCCGCCTTGATTTCATCAGCTTCTATTTTCAGGGCTACCCATGTGGCCTATTGAACAAATAAGCCGTTGAACTTCAGCGCATAATCTCCCGTATTTTAAATTCAGTGAATATTCTTTTCATCCAGTACCAATTTCCAGATTTTTCTTTAAACAGGCAATCTCTGTTTAGCTGTATAAAACTGAATTTCTGCCTCTCATGTTTTTAAGGGTAGGAGGGGTTTTCTTTGTAAGACTGCAGAATATAAATGAATATAGTTTAGTTAAGGAATAAGTTAGAAGCAGCACGTTCTCGTTCAACAGCAGACTTGATCAAAGATAAGAAACTGTTTTTCCTTCACGTTGCGGGTGGAGCTGGCCCATAGGCCTGCGTGAATGAAAGAAGATAGACTTTTCTTGATAGGAGTCAATGGATCGTACATATACGGACCATACATATATTTCTGTGCATGACGGGAGGTCCAGCTTCTGATATCTCCTCCACGCCCACCTCCTTGCGGGCTGATGCCCCTTCGTTCCCTGCCCAGATCTCCGGCCATGGTCATTTATATCCCAATTCTTGCAAACTTTCAGCTCAGAGTCTAACTATTCACCACGTTTGCCTTAGCCGTATATTTCAGCTACTAATGTGTTAGGGAAATTCCTTCACCCTGTGGCCTTGTCTTAATTTTTTTCATTCTGCTCTTTCCTCCCTCTCTCTCTCTTCTCCTTTTTTAAAACCTGTTTACCAGAAACATCGTAGACTTTTCTTACAGAATGCTTTTTCTACACTATTTCCAAACGGCAGAATAGTGTCCCTACACTGGCCTATGCCACACTACGAGGCAAGCCTTTTATTTACTCCTATTGAGTAATTATCACATCATATCTCCTGATCGTTTATAGTTCATGTCTCCATTATGCATTATACACCACCCCACTCAAACCATGACTACCTAGTCTACAGGATTGATTTTTACCATCCCAACTGTTTTCAGCAACTAGATCACGTCTTCTATTAAATACGTTAATTCAGATCTGGATTGTAAGCCAGGCTGACCTAGGTATGAATGAACTACATATATGACCCTAGCGAATTGCTTCACTTTTTTTTTTTTTTGCCTCAGTTTCTCATCTATAAAATGAGGATACAATAGTATACACCTGTCTTAGCCTGGACTACCCAGAAAAAAGAGCCTGAGGCCACTAATGAACCAGTAAATGTCATACTAGAGAAGCCACAGTCTGGAAAAGGGAAGTGAGTCAGACAAGAGAATCCATATGCAGATAACTTACTAAACTGGTTACTGCACGGTGGCAGGTGAACACAATTGCTAAATATCATGGGACTGTCTTGAGTCTTAAGAAGTACTGCTTCTCAAGACAGTCCATAGGAAAGGAAAGAAGAAGAATTTATCCTCTGGATCTTACATTTCATAGGTATTCCCCCAAAGAAATTAACTTTCCCACTCTTCTGGCTTGTACATACCACATAGATCTCATGGCATCTCATGCTTTCATGTCAACAGAGAAGCTCCAGAGTCAAAGGTGACAATGGCCTGGCATGGGCAAGGTCTTTTGGGTTGTATCCCAGTGAAGTGGGTCAAAGTCCATGCACAGTTGGTTGCCTAGTGATAACTTGGCAAAACAACCAGCCTAGAGACACATGAGGTCAAAAGGATCAGCGAGGGCACAAAAGGAGGTGCCTGATACGGGGCTCCCCAAGTAGCACTCAGATCCACACACGCCCTTTTATTATTCCAGTGTCTCACAATGTAGAGGTACTTCTATTTTTATGAGCAGATCCTAATTTTATCCCTAAGAGGCCTGTAAATTATTCATAGAGCTCTCTTCAGCTGGTGGCAGCTATGATTTCTGAGAAGGATGAAGGCAAGGGTGTTTAGGAAACAGGCTAAATTCCCTGGTGCCGTAGAGCTGCTTCTGAGACCATGCCAATTATGATCTCCCTTTTCTACTTCCCTTTTTTGATTTCTTGCACACTGGACCAGCACTGGAGCTGGTCTGGGTTGCTTGCCTCATGGTGTGACCCAGAACTTTATCCCTATAGAGTCTGAATTCTTAGTTGCCTTGCATCTATTACTGGGATACCATGATTTCTGCAGACACTTGCTTTTACCTTTGTTTTTGAGTACAGAAGCACAAAGATGCACCATTGAATCCTCTAGGATCCCAACATAGGGCTTCCTTCTCACCATTGTGTAGGAGAAACTGTAGTGCCTCATAATGATCAAAGTTACCCACCTCCAGCATAGCAGCTCTTGTTTGCTGGTTCATAAGCCCAATATGAGCTTATGAGAGTTGTAGCTTTCAATTCTACAGAAAACTAAATGTGTCCCCTGGCACAAGCCTTCTTTTTAGGAAACCTTAGTTTCTTTAATTAGGAAGAGGCTGAGTTTTCAAGGTGAAAAATACAAAATAGGAATTGAGTTGCTGGGAGTGAGGCTGAGATGTGTAAATTCTATTTTTACACATTGATTTCTGGACCCATGTATCTTAGCTACTGGGGACATAGCACTATGTACTCTTGTTGATTCTGGGCATGTTCTCAATCAAAGAAAATAGTGTCCCAGCTGTTTGGGATGTTGTTCTGAGATGCTGCTCTATTTGAGGTTTAGCAGGCTATTCAAGTATTCTTTTAGGTCTGAAACGTGGTGATGGAATACTGTATTAGTTCGTTTTCATGCCGCTGATAAAGATATCCATGAAACTGGGAAGAAAAGGAGGTTTAATTGGACTTACAGTTCCACATGGCTGGGGAGGCCTCAGAATCATGGCTGGAGGCGAAAGGCATGTTTTACATGTGGCAACAAGAGAAAAATGAGGAAGAAGTAAAAGCAGAAACCCCTGATAAAACTGTCAGATCTTATGAGATTTATTCACCATCAGAAGAATAGCACAGGAAAGACCAGACCCCATGATTCAGTTACCTCCCACTAGGACCCTCCCACAACATGTGGGAATTCTGGGAGATACAATTCAAGCTGAGATCTGTGAGGGGACACAGAGCCAAACCATATCATTGCACCCCTGGCCCCTCCAAATCTCATATCCTCACATTTCAAAACAAATCATGCCTTCCCAACAGTCCCCCAAAGTCTTAATTCATATCAGCATTCACCCAAAAGTCCACAGTACCAAGTGGCATCTCAGACAAGGCACGTCCCTTCTGCCTATGAGCCTGTGAAATCAAAAGCAAGTGGGTTACTGTCTAGATACAATGAAGGGACAGGTATTGGGTAAACACAACTATTTCAAATCGGAGACATTGGGTAAAATAAAGGGGTTACAGGGCCCATGTAAGTCTGCAATCCAGCGAGGCAGTCAAGTTTTAAAGCTCCAAAATGATCTCTTTTGAATCCAGGCCTCACATCCAGGTTACACTGATGCAAAAGGTGGGTTCCCATGGGGTCTTGAGCAGCTCTGCCCCTGTGGCTTAACAGGGCACAGCATCCCTCCCAGCCACTTTCATGGGCTGACTGTGAGTGTCTGTGGCTTTTCCAGGAGCATGGTGGGGTCTGGAGGACGGGGGCCCTCTTCTCACAACTCCACTAGGCAGTGCGCCAGTAAGGACTCTGTATGGAGGCTCCAGCCACACATTTTCCTTTCATACTGCCCTAGCAGAGGTTCTCTATGAGGGCCCTGCCCCTGCAGCAAACTTTTGCCTGAGCATCCAGGCATTTCCATACATCTTCTGAAATCAAGGTGGAGGTTCCTAAACCTCAATTCTTGACTTCTGTGCACCTGCAAGCTCAATACCACGTGGAATCTGTCAAGGCTTAGGCTTCCACTCAACAGATTCTGAATCCACAGCCCGAGCTGCATGTTGGCCCTTTTCAGCCATAGTTGGAGCAGCTGGGACACAGGACACCAAGTCCCTAGACTGCATGCAGCATGGGGACCATGGACCTGGCCCACAAAACCATTTTTTCCTCATGGGCCTCTGAGCCTGTGATGGGAGGGGTTGCGTGAAGTTCTCTGACGTGGCCTGGAGACATTTTCCCCATGGTCTTGGGGATTAACATTAGGCTTCTTGCTACTTATGCAAATTTATGCAGCCAGCTTAAATTTCTCTTCAAAAACAGGGTTTTTCTTTTCTACTGCCTCATCAGGCTGCAAATTTTCTGAACTTTTATACTCTGTTTCCATTTTAAATTACATGATTACATTATGTGATGTGTGGATCTCATGGGCACGTGCCCAAGGACATAATCTTTTTGCCATTAAATGGGTGATATGGTTTGGCTATGTCCCACCTAAATCTCATCTTGAATTGTAGCTGCCAAAATGTCCACGTGTCATGAAAGGAACCCAGTGGGAAGTAATTGAATCATAGGGGTGGGTCTTTCCTGTGCTGTTCTCAGGATAGTAAGTCTCATGAGATCTGATGTTTTTATAAAGAAGAGTTCCCTCCATATGCTCTCTCTTGCTTGCCGCCATGTGAGACAGGACTTTGTTCCTCCTCTGCCTTCCACCATGATTGTGAGGCCTCCCTAGCCAGGTGTAAATGTAAGTCCATTAAACCTCTTTCCTTTGTAAATTACCCCATCTCAGGTATGCCTTTGTTAGCAGCATGAGAACAGGCTAATACAGTGAATTGGTACCAGTATAGTGGGATGCTGCCATAAAGATACCTGAAGATGTGGATGTGACTTTAGAACTGGGTAACGGACAGAGGCTGGAACAGTTTGGAGGGCTCAGAAGAAGGCAGGAAGATGTGGGAAAGTTTGAAACTTCCTGGAGCTTTGCTGAATGGCTTTGACCAAAATGCCGACAGTGATATGGGCAATAAAGTCCAGGCTGAGGTGGCCTCAGATGGAGATGAGCAACTTTTTGGAAAGTGAAGCAAAGGTGTGACTCTTTTTATGTTTTAGCACAGAGACTGGTGGCATTTTGCCCCTGTCCTAGAGATTTGTCAAACTTTGAACTTGAGAGAAATGATTGAGGGCATCTGGCCGAAGAAATTTCTGAGCAGGAAAGCATTCAAGAGGCGACTTGGGTACTGTTAATAACATTAGTTTTATGTATTCACAAAGATATGGTTTGTCATTGGAACTTAGGTTAAAAGGGAAGCAGAGTATAAAAATTCAGAAATTTGCAGCCTTGTGAGGGGGTAGAAAAGAAAAACCCATTTTTCTGAGAAGAAATTCAAGCCAGCTGCAGCAATTTGCATAAGTAACAAAAAGCCAAATGTTAATCACCAAAACAATGGAGAAAACGTCTCCAGGGCATCTGAGAGGACTTTACAGCAGACCTTCCCATCACAGGCCTGGAGGCCTAGGAGGGAAATGTGGTTTTGTGAGCCTGGTTCAGGGCTTTGCTGCTTTATGCAGTCTGGGTCTTAGTGGCCTGCATCCCAGTCATGGTTAAAAGGGGCCAACATAGAGGTCAGGCTGTTGCTTCAGAGGGTGCAAGCCCCGAGCCTTGGCAGCTTACATGTGGTGTTGTGCCTACAGGGACACAAAAGTCAAGAACTGAGGTTTGACAACCTTTGCCTAGATTTCAGGAGATGTATGGAAACACATGGAAATTCAGGCAGAGGTGAGCTGTAGGGGTGGACCCTTCGTGGACAACCTCTGCTAAGGCAGTGCAAAAGGGAGATGTGGGGTGCAAGCCCCTACACAGATTTCCCCACTGGGGCACTGCCTAGTGGAGGTGTGAGAAGAAGCCACTGCCTTCCAGACCCCAGAATTGTAGATCCATTGACAACTTGCAGCATATGCCTGGAAAAGCTGCAGGCACTCAAACCAGCCCATGAAAGCAGCCAGGAGGGAAGCTGTATCCTGCAAAGCCACAGGGTGGAGCTGCCCAAGACCAGAGGAAACCACCTCTTGCATCAGCATGACCTAGATGTGAGACATGGAGTCCAAAGAGATGATTTTGAAGCTTTAAGATTTGACTGGCCTGGATTTCAGACTTGCATGGGGCCTGTAGCCCCTTTGTTTTAGCCAATTTCTCCCATTTGGAATGGGTGTATTTACCCAATACTTGTACCCACATTGTGTCTAGGAAGTAACTAACTTGCTTTTGATTTTACAGGTTCATAGGTAGAAGGGACTTGCCTTGTCTCAGATGAGACTCTGGACTATGGGCTTTTGAGTTAATGCTAAAATGAGTTAAGACTTTGGAAAATTGTCGGGAAGGCGTCATTCGTTTTGAAATGTGAGAACATGAGATTTGGGAGGAGCCAGGGATTTAATGGTATGTTTTGACTGTGTCCCCACCCAAATCTCATCTTGAATTTTAGCTCCCATAATCCTCATGTGTTGTGGGAGGAACCCAGGGGGAGGTAATTGAATTATGGGGGCAGGTCTTCCCCATGCGGTTCTCATGATAGTGAAGAGGTCTCATGAGCTCTGATGGCTTTCTATAGAAGAGTTCTCCTGCACATGCCATCTTTTGCCTGCAGCCACCTAATCTTCCCCATGCAGTTCTCATGATAGTGAAGAGGTCTCATGAGCTCTGATGGCTTTCTATAGAAGAGTTCTCCTGCACATGCCATCTTTTGCCTGCAGCCACCTAAGACATGACTTTGCTCCTCCTTTGCCTTCTGCTATAATTGTGAGGCCTCCCCAGCCATGTGGAACTATGAGTCCATTAAACCTCTTTCCTTTATAAATTACCCAGTCTTGGGTATGTCTTTATTAGCAGCATGAGAACAGACTAATACAACAGGTGTCTTAACCTGAGGCATTGTTGTACAAGATGCCATGCAAGCATTTTATAAGTACTCTGATGGTGGTATGGGTGCAGTTCTTGCTGACAAAAAAGACAAAATCATAGCCTGGAGTACTTATTAAGTCCCATAAGGACAAATTAATACCCTTTCATAATAAAAATTGGCCTGTCTGCTATTAATGGCTAGCCTTTTAAAGAAATGGAGCCACATGGAAGGCCTGGTGTTTGTTGCTGATGGGATGGACACTACTAGGTCCTGACAGTAACTAGATCAGAGAGAGCTTATGCTGTTGGACTTTTATGTAGGCTCCATCTTTACCACCATGACCACATATTCATGGACTAATTGCACCAACACTGGGATAAACAGGTCAGGGACTAGTTCACATGACTGGATGAGTCATTCTGTTCGCCTGGTGACTGAAGCCTGCTTGGTGGTAGATGCTTTCTGGAAGGATTAAAGAAAGACAGAGATCTGAATGCTTTACTATGATTCTTTTCTTAATAAGGTTCAAAAGCAGGCCAAACTAATATATGGTGATAGAAGTTAGACAAGAAGTTAACCTCTGAGAGAAGGTTGATTGAAAAGGGTCATGAAGATTTCTGAAGTCCTAAAAATATCCAACATCTTAACCTGGATGGTGATTATGTGGGTAGAATATGTAGGTAAAAAAATTTATTGAATTTTATTCTTTAAAACTTAATTCTGAGAATAGAGTATGTGTGTTATACCACCAAAAAAGATTAAAACAAATAATAAAATATTTGAGATAATTTAAATACATCTAACTTTTAAAATTGGAAATATATAACATTACTCTATTTTAAGAATCATACCTGGTGGTAAGTTTTTGTGGTATTAAGTCACTCTCAAGTAGAATGAGAACCAAGTACCCTCCTGGGTGTGTGTGGAAATGTGTAGCAGCATTCTTGGCTATTGCAATAAATGTGGTATACTGTGGGCATTTAATCCTTATTAGCCCAGGGTGCTAAAGATTCTGCAGTGAACTAAACAAATGCACACAACTAATATTTCCAACCCAAAGTCAATAAATCTACGTTATAAAATAGTAACAAAATTTAATAAGTATTATATTGTTTAAAAAATAAAAATATCTCTGTACTTTGGGACCATTCCTACAGATCTATGACTATATCTCCCCCTCAAATCTGCTTGTCTCTGATCAAGTTTAATTCCACCCAGGATCCTATGCAACAAGCTCAGGCATTTCTCAAAGCCCAGAAGTCTGTGTGGCCTTTTCTCAGATTGCTTTTCTTTCCATTTGAAATGACCAAATAGTTCTACGGCTGTTTTTCAAGTGGCTAGTGGTTCTCTTCCATAGAAAGCCTGATCTTGCTTCGGAAATGTGGCATGTGAACTGTAATTAGGGCTTGTCAGAGAAACAACACAGAATCATTCTTCACCACGGCAACATCTGACACCATTAGATTTACAGGTCATATGGCATGAGTGGAAGGGCAGCCTGCACTGCTTTCTGAGCCTGTTGCAGAGGCTTCTCTTTATCAGAGCCCACTTGGCCCTTGCGGTCTTCCAAGGTGGAGCAGTATTCTCGTACGTGGCATATGCTCCTTCTAAAATTCTAAGAAGCCCACTAATGTTGTGTCTCTTACTTAGCAGTAGAAAGTACAAAGTCTAACAACTTATCCTTAACCTTAGACAGTCCCAGCATATGGTAGAGACTGCATCCCTCTGAACTTCACCAATGCATCGCCCCATGAGTCTCTGTTGAGATTATCTTCTACTTGATGGCAATGTGATTCTCCAAGACGTCAATAATATTTGCCATTTCCTACTCAGTAGGTTCAATCAACATCATGTCATCAATTTAGGGACAATAATATATTCAATTTTATATATATACTATACATACAATATTTATTATACCATATATATACATTATATATATATAATTTTGAAATTGATGACTATATGAATTATATATAACTGTATATATACTTTTTAACTTTATCACAGACTTGGTGCAGGCAGTGAGTAATTTACACTGTGTTAATCCTTTTTGCTGATACTGATGGTATATTCCTTTCCTGTTGCTGTTGCAAAAATTACCACAAATTTGGTTTCTTAAAACAATACAAATGTATTCTCTCATATTTCTGAAAACCACGTCTGTAATTATCTTCACTGGGCTAAAAGCAAGGTGTCAGAAGGGCTCTCTTCTGGAGTTTTAGAGAAAAACTCATTTCTTTGCCTTTTCTAGATCTACTTTCTACTTCTAGAGACCCCTGGTGTTACTTAGCTTGTAGCCCCTTCCTCCATCTTCAAAGAGCATCTCTAGTCTCTGCTCCTGTTACCACATTGCTTTCTTCTGGCTCTGATCCTCTTAATCCTATTTATAAGGACCTATATGATTACATCAGGCCAACCAGCTTAATTCAGGATAATCTTTCCATCTCGAGATTCTGCACTTAATCACATCTGTGAAGTCCCTTTTTTCCATGTACATTAAAATTTACAGATTACTCGCATTATGATATGGACATATTTGTGGATTATTATTCAGCCTGCTAGAATTATCAAGAAATCATTTGCCATAAGTAACTCGTACAACAGGCTGGGCACAGTGGCTCATGCCTGTAATCTCAGAACTTTGGGAAGTTGAAGCCGGAGGATCTCTTGAGCCCAGGAGTTTGAGACCAGCCTAGCCAACAAAGTGAGATCCCATCTCTACAAAAAATTTTTTAGAAATTACCTGGACAAGGCAGCATGCATTTGTAGGCATACTTATTCAGGAGGCTGAGGCAGGGGGAATTCTTGAGCCCAGGAGTCCATGGTTGCAGTAAGCTATGATCATGCAACTGCACTCCAGCCTGGGTGACAAAGCAAGACTGTAAAAAAACAAAATAAAATAAAAATCCTACATGAAGTGCCAGAGGCTATGTTAATTGTCTGTAAAAACAACACACCCAGCAGGAAGGTGCAGATAGGGCTACCATCTTTTATGTTATGGTAGCCACCATAATCCACCTGGCTTTTGAGGATCTAGACCTATTAATGGGATAAATGAAGAGGACCACTACCCCTCCGTAATCACACAGCTTTGGTGGTGTTAGTGGTCTCAGAGTTTCCTCAAAGCAGACAAATTTCGCTCCTGATTTGTATCTTGACTGAAAGGGAGAGGAGGTTTTAGGGCTTCTACTTAGCCATTCTCACCATAGCAGCCTTCACATCAAATAATCAATATGGCTGGCTACTAAGTAAATCTATGTTCATCATACATTCAGGACCCAGGAAAATAAACACAGGCTGGATGTATATATCCATTGGGCCCACCATGAGGTGTGCTTGAGTCAAATTCCATTAAATAGCTGGCTTTCTTATACCTGAACTCTAGAACATCTCTCTAACCGCCCTCAAATAGTTATTTCCTAGTCCTCATACATAGTAATCCTAGCACAAGTCCCTTTGGGAGGAATCAGAGAGATCTTTACCACATCTACTTGCAAGGACATTGCAGGGCCCTTCCTTATAAAGTAGACCTTTGCCTTTAATCAAAAGTCAGCTTGATTTCAGACATTGCTACAAATCTCTGTAGGTCAAGACATCCAGATTACTGTGACAGTGTTCTTACCCATTATAATAATTATATCAGGTATATTCTCCTTGTCTCTGATAGTTAAGTGCTGCCACCCAGCCTCAGCCATTCTGGAATCTCATCATCACCATTTGTCTTAGGGAGATTATTTCCATGTTAAGATCTCCCATGGTCAAATCTAGCCTACAGAGGACAGCTACCATTGAACTTCTCAACAATGCTCATGCTCCCTTGTCCCCAATGCCTTTCTTACTGTCTTAGTGCAGAGTTCTCTCTAAGTGTAGACCCCAGAACAGTAACATTAACAGCATCTAGGATATTTTTTGAAATGCAAATTTTAACACCTGAAATTTTAGAGTCTACTAAATGAGACTTCAAGTATGGAACCCAAAAACCTATGTCTAGCAAGCCCTTCTGGAGATTTTGATCTCTTCCTGGAAATTCTAAAGTTCAAGTTTGAGGACCACTGACTTAGTAAAAGGAGTGTTTTCTAGGAATTCTAAAAAAAATTATCAGATGGTGAATTTTAGATGTTGTATAATAAATCAATTCTAATATTTCCACTGCCTTGACTCTTCTGACTTCATTCTCAATATTCTTCATGTGGTAGACACTATATCCCTCAGACTTCACCAGTGCGTCAGCCTCCAATCTCTACTGAGATTATCTTCTGCTCTCTGGCAATGTTTAGTTCTCCAGGACATCAATAATATTTGCCATTTTTTACATAGGCAAAGGGACCTCTGTCTCCTTAGTATAGGGCTTTGACATGTAGAAGCTTTAAGGAACTACTCGGAAGATTTTTTTGTATTTTTCTTTCATCCGTACGTACATACATGCAAATAAGTTCAAGCAAAATTGGAGAAATATGATAAAATCAGTGGATTATATCAGTGTGAATATTCTGATTGTAATATACTATTATTGTTTTGCAAGAAGTTACCACTGAAGGGAACTAGGTGAAAGGTACATGGAATCTTTCTGTATTATTTCTTACAACTGCATGTCTATCTACAATTTACCTTATCTATCTATCTATCTATCTATCTATCTATCTATCTATCTATCTGTCTAATCTATTATGTCTTTATCATCTGTCACATTTACACCAGGAATAAATGAGTGATCCAGTTTCTCTACAGTCTCATCAGTATTTGGTGTTATCACTTAAAAAAAAAAAGTAGTCATTCTGATAGGTATCCTGTTATTGGTTTTTCTTTCCTTTGTCTTCCTCCTTCCCTTCCTTCCTCCTTTCCCTTCTCCTCCCTCCCTTCCCTTCCTTCCTTTTTTCATTTTCCTTATAACTAATAATGCTGAACATATTTTTCAGTGCTATTTGCCATCTGTGTATTTCGTTTGCTAAAATGTCTAATTTTTGTCATTTTGTCCATTTTCTAAGTGGACAGTTTGAATTTTTACTGTTGAGTTTTAAGAGTTTTTAAAGTATATTCTTAATAAAAGTTCTTTCCCAGATATCTGGTTTGCAATTTTTTTTACAGTTTCTACCTTGTCTTTTCAACTCCTTTATGAGTCTTTTATAAAAAAAAAAAGTTTTTAATATTGAGGAAACCCAATTTATCAATTTCTTCTTTTATGGATCATGCTTTTGGCATCAAGCCTAAAGACACAGCCAATTTTTGGATCAGGTGTAAGTTGTAGGTCAAGGTTCATTTTCTTTCCTATGGATGTCCAATTACTTCTATACTATTTGTTAAAATGACTTCCTCCCTTCAACTGTTTCTGCACCTTTGTCTAAATTAGCTGAATATATTCGTGAAGGTCTAGTTCTGATTTCTCTCTCTGTCTTTTTTTTTTATACAGAGTCTTGTTCCGTCACTCAGGTTGGAGCACAGTGGCACAATCTCAGCTCACTATAACTTCTGCCTCCTGGGTGCATGCGATTCTCCTGCCTCAGCTTCTCAAGTTTCTGGGATTACAGGTATGCACCACCACACACAGCTAATTTTTGTATTTTTAGTAGAGATGGGGTTTCCCCATGTTGGCCAGGCTGCCCTTGGACTCCTGACCTCAAGTGGTGCACTTGCCTTGGCCTCCCTAAGTGCTGGGATTTCAGGTGTAAGTCACCACACCCAGCCTACTTCTGAATTATCTCTTCTGTTCTATTCATCTGTATACATCTATTCCCCTGCCAGTATCATGATGCCTTGATTACTATAGCTACAAAGTAATCTCACATGTCAAGTAGAGTGATTCATCTCACTATATTCTTTGGTCAAAATTGTTTTAGCTACTCTAGAATGTGTATCTTTTCATATAAATTTTAGAATAAGCTTTTCTGTGTTCATGAAAAAATCTTGCTGTGATTTTGATAGGAATTTTATTAAACCTATAGGTCAATCTGGGGAGAAATACGATATTTTCTATTCAGAGTTTTCCAATCCATGAATATAGTATGTCTCTGCACTTATTTAGATTTTCAGTTTCTATCTTCAGCATTTTGTAATTTTAATTCTTGTACATGTTTTGTTAAGGGTATATGTGGATGTTGTATTTTCTTTGAAGCAACTATAAATGGTATTATATTTTAAATTTTAGTTTTAGCATGTTCATTTTTAGATAGAAACTTGGTTGGTTTTTGTGTGTTCATCTTAGATTCCACAATCCTAATAACCTCATTTATTAGTTCTTAAGTTTTTTGGGGGGATTGGGTAGGATAGGTTTCATGGAATGTTTTACACAGACAATCTAATAATGTGCAAAGGCAGATGATTTATTTTTTTCCTAATATGTGTCTTTTATTTCTTTTTTGTCTTGTTCTTGCTAGAGCTTCCAGACTTGTGTTGAATAGTAATGGTGAGAGTAGACATGCTTGCCTTGTTCCCAATTTCAGGGGAATATATTTAGCCTTTGATTACTAAATATAATATTATTTGTTTTCTTTTCTTTGTAGATGCCTTTTATTGTTGAGATAATTATCCTCCATTTCTAATTTTCTGAGATGAAAGGGTGTAATGAAAGGGTACTGAATTTTGTTAATGTTTTTCCACATCAATTCTATGAATATATAATTTTTCTTATTTAGCCCGTTTTTATGGTGCATCCAGCAGACTTTCAGAATTTGCTTTAGGGTCTTTGATGAAAGATTAAATCCAGATTCTCAGGTGATTGCTCCTATGTTAATAAACTCCCCCCTGTCCAGTCTTACATTTGCTTCCCCCTATTCCAATCTCACCTATTTAGGATGCATTCTGATACAGATTCTTCTGTTTCTCATTCAAACACATTAGCAAGATCCTGCAGTTTATTTTATTTTACTATTGCATGTAGTCTATATTTCCTGGAGCAAGACTGTATTTTCCTAATTGGTCTGTGCTAAGACCTAACCCTGATTATTGGCCTGGAGGCAGTGAAGGATAGGAGAAAGACCCTTGAAGTGTATAAGTACTGTCTTGCAAGGCTCCCTCTTCAGGTGAAGATATTGCAAATTTCAAGGCACTGACAGACTGTTCTGCAGCAATGGAGAGGGGGTTATTTCTACTGGCCTGAAGAATTCAAGGGAATTTGAAGATTAAAGATTCTCAGACATGTTCACCCAATGTCCATATCTCAAGTTTTATGTTCTGCCCTTTTTCTCTCAAGGCCCTAATTTTTAAAGATAACTTATCAAAGGTGAGCATTTGGGTTCATTACCAGCTCTGCTACCCTTAGGATGGAATCTGTGCCTGATTTTCAGTACTGTATGCTTTATAGCTACAGAAGAAAAGGGTATTACTAAAAGCTGTTATAAAAGCCATCCAGGTTTCACTGCATGGCTTAAGCGAGCAGTTGACCTGAGCCTATCATTTTCCATTGTCAAGTCTACCAGCATTGCTAACAAAAGCCATCTATTGACACTAAAGCAACTCCATCTTGGCTGCTAATCTGCCAGGTTGACTTCTGTTTAACTCCAGTACAGGAATGCCTCTAAGATTTTTATATTACCTACGCTTCCTTGTGTAAGAGCATGTACTTACCATAATTCTTGCCCTTAGGTCAAAAGAACTCTGATGTTATTATACTTACTTAAATTCTGCTCTCCAGTAATCATCCTACACAACCCTTTCCCTGCAGTTTAGCTGGATCTGAGGGATAATGATGTGGGGATCCACCATCTTGTCTTGCCATTGCCCAAGACACATACATGGTTTCTGTTGTAGGTCACTGCTAGATTTATCTTTTTTTTTTTTCCTGAGAAACTGCATATGTCAGCATCTTTCTTTGGCTTCTCAGCTTTCTTGGACTTTTAGGGGTAGGTTTTCATAGACCTACTAACCACAGAGCACCATCCTGCTCCACAATTCCTATACTTGTCATTGTACCCATATCCTTCCATCACCACAACCACCCCATATCCCATGCTTTGCATTCCACCTTCACCTCATCCCAATTATGCACAGGTGAAGGTCACAGAGATGGTGATGCCACTGTAGAACAGACATTATAAACAGCCTAGTTCTGGTGCCATTGTCTTAGCCTGGGTTATTTAAAAAGGCAAATGTGGGTGCTTTACTAATTTATTTGGAAGAGAAATATTAGAGAAGCAGGAATTTGAGAAGAGGTTAATGGAACAGAGAAGAACGGGCTAACAGAGATGAGTCATTGTGGTGGCGATCACATGTGATCAAGAGCAACACATTATTCTAACTAAGGAGATTCTCCACTGAGAAGTATTACGAAGCTATTGCATCACAGAAAAATTAGTCCAGGAGAAAAAAGGAGGCCAATATATTCGCTAAATTCCATTTTCCATTGGTCATAAGCTCATCCCAATTGGCAATAAATCCCTGTACTTCAGGGCTGTGCAAACATGGACACTGAACAGGTCCTGTGGCACTGTATCTTTCAGGGGATGTTAGGAAATCCTGAGACTGGAGCTGAAAGGTGACCAGCACAGGTATGAAGTAAGGTGGATTGGGTTGTGCCCATATGATATTGGTTGGATCACATGCCTACTTAGTTACTGCAGAGACAACTGGGATGGAACAAGTAGCCAGGGGTTCCAGAGATAAGTGAAGCTGAGTAGATCTGAAGCAGCACCTTAGAGGTGTCTGAAACACTACCTCAGAAGATTGGTTTAAGAATTACACAAAATAAAGCTCATAATACTGTCAATACTACTACCACAGGAAAACAGTAAATGCTCAATAAATAACAACTATTACTATTGTCATTAATGCTGATGACATTATTGACATGTTTATACTATCCATTGACATCAATGGCCATCACATAAAAAGGCAAAAATTCATCAACATAAAATACCATTCTGTCACACAAATGAATAATTGTGAATGCTTTATTTTCAACAATTATATTTTTTATCTATGATCTTTTTGAAACTTGGTCTTGTATTCCATTCCATCTCTGTTACATGGAATTACTTTCAGTTTTTTCACAGAGACCAAAATGTTGTTCTTCATATCAAATGAATTTATTCTTACTCTTAGATTTCAAATTCAATGTTATTCACTTTAAGATATTTAACATTTTTTGTTGTTATTTTTATTTTTTATCATACTATAAGTTCTGGAATACATGTGCAGAAAGTGCAGGTTTGTTACATAGGTATACGTGTACCATGGTGTTTCGCTGCACCCATCAACCTGTCATCTACATTAGATATTTCTCCTAATGCTATCCATCCCTAGCCCTCCACCCCGTGACAGGCCCCAATGTGTGATGTTTCCCTCCCTGTGTCCATGTGTTCTCTTTGTTCAGTTCCCACTTATGAGTGAGAATACGTGGTGTTTGGTTTTCTGTTCCTGTGTTAGTTTGCTGGGAATGATGGTTTCCAGCTTCATCCATGTCCCTGAAAAGGACATGAACTCATCATTTTTTATGGCTGCATGGTATTTCATGGTTGTGTATGCCACATTTTCTTTATCCAGTCTAACAGTGATAGGCATTTGGGTTGTTCCAAGTCTTTGCTATTGTGAATAGTGCTGCAATAAACATACGTATGCATGCATCTTTATGGTAGAATGATCTGTAATCCTTTGGGTATATATCCAGTAATGGGATTGCTGGGTCAAATGGTATTTCTTGTTCTAGATCCTTGAGGAATCACCACACTGTCTTCCATAATGGTTGAACTAATTTACACTCCCACCAACAGTGTAAAAGCATTCCTATTTCTCCAAATCCTCTTCAGCATCTGTTGTTTCCTGACTTTTTAATGATCGCCATTCTAACTGGCATGAGATGGTATCTCATTGAGGTTTCAATTTGCATTTCTCTAATGACCAGTGATGATGAGCTTTTCTAAATATGTTTCTTGGCTGCCTAAATGTCTTCTTTTGAGAAGTACAGTATCTGTTTATATCCTTCACCCACTTTTTGATGGGTTGTTTCTTGTAATTTTGTTTATGTTCCTTGTTGATTCTGAATATTATCCCTTTGTCAGATGGATAAATTGCAAAAAATTTCTCCCATTCTGTAGGTTGCCTGTTCACTTGGATGACTGTTGATTTTGCTATGCAGAAGATCTTAAGTTTAATTAGATCCCATTTGTCAATTTTGGCTTTTGTTGCCATTGCTTTCGGTGTTTCAGACATGAAGTCTTTGCCCATGCCTATGTCCTGAATGGTATTGTCTAGGTTTTCTTCTAAGGTTTTTATGGTTTTAGATCTTACATTTAAGCCTTCAATTCACCTTAAGTTAATTTTTGTTAAGGTGTAAGGAAGGGGTCCAGTTTCAGTTTTCTGCATATGGCTAGCCAGTTTTCCCAACACCATTTATTAAACAGGTTGATGGAGATAGCATTGAATCTATAAATTACTTTGGCAGTATGGCCATTTTCACAATACTGATTCTTCTTATCCATGAGTAATGAATGATTTTCCATCTGTTTGTGACCTCTCTTATTTCCTTGAGCAGTGGTTTGTATTTCTCCTTGAAGAGGTCCTTCACATCCCTCGTAAGTTGTATTCCTAGGTATTTTATTCTCTTTGTAGCAATTGTGAATGAGCGTTCACTCATAATTTGGCTCTCTGTTTGTCTGTTGTTGGTGTGTAGGAATGCATGTGATTTTTGCACATTGATTTTGTATCCTGAGACTTTGCTGAAGTTGCTTATCAGCTTAAGGAGATTTTGGGCTGAGACGATGGGGTTTTCTTATTAAGACATGCAAAGCATGTGAGAAATGTCTGGAATATGGTAATCACTTAATAGAACCAGTGTCCATTGTTCTCCTTATCTCTGTGTACCTCCTTCTATTACTGCTACTACTATTAGTGCTACCAACCTACTGCTAGTACTACTGCCACTACTCAGTATCACTCCAACCTCACCATCATGGTGCCCTTTACATACAAACAAATATCCTTCAGTGTTAGATTTTGCCCTCATCACTTTCTTTCTGTGGACAAAAATGCTGGCTATACTTGGAAGCATTTCATCTGGAAAGACTTCCAGACAAAAATGCTGTTTGAAAAAGGCATATAATGGGAAAGGCATAAACGACAACTGTAACTATTATAACTACTGGGAACTCACCTCACTTTATTGAGCACTAAAAGGCACTGTGGTGAGCACTTTACATGTTTCATGCCATTTAATCCTCATAATAACACCATGGTGTAGGAATTACTATATCAATTTTGCAAATAAGTAAACAAAGCCTTAGAAATATTACATAACATTCTCAGTGCTTCCCAGACTGAAAGAGGCAGAATAACAATTTGAACCCATTGGTGTCTGGTTCCAAAATTACTGTGCTTAGCCATGAGGTTGTCCTACTGGCCTGCAAGTATTTATTCCAGAAATACCTTTCCTCCTTTGCGAACTCCCATAATCAACACCCACTTTGGACATTCACACCTTCTCTTTTCTGGACAAGTTTTCACCAAATCCATCTGGGTGATATCCTCCCATATTAGTTCTATAGAGCAGCAGTCCCCAGCATTTTGGCACCAGGACCCGTTTTGTGGAAGACAATTTGACTATTTTCCAGGAACCATGGTTGGGGTTCAGTGGAGTGCTTTGTAAATGAAACTGTTCTACCTCAGATCATTAGGCATGAGGCATTAGATTCTCCTGAGAAACGTGTAACCTTGATCCTTTGCATATGCGGTTCACAATAGGGTTTGTGCTCCTGTGAGAATCTAATGCTGCTGCTGATCTGACAGGAGGTGGAGCTCAGGTGGTCATGCTCACCGGCCCACTGCTCACCTCCTGCTGCGTGGCCTGATTCCTAACAGGGCTCAGACCAATTCTGCTCTAGAGCTGCCATAACAAAGATCGCAAACTAGGTGGCTCAGAAAAACAAAAATGTGTTATCTTATCGTTCTGGAGGCCTTAAGTCAACCCATACCATCTCCCAGCACTCTGTGTTTAATAGCCTCAACTATTTTAAACACAGTATGTGTTTAATAGCCTAACATACTCACCTTATTTAATAGCCTCAGGTGTCAGCAGGGCCATGCTCCTTCTAGAAACTGTAGGGTAGATCCTTCCTTGCCCTTTGATGTTTACTGGAAATCCCTGGCATTGCTGGGCTTACAGATCTGCCACTCCAATCTCTCCCTCCATCATCACATGACTGTCTTCTTTCTGTGTTTGTCTTTGTTTCTTCTCTTCTAAGGACATCAGTTATATTAGATCAAGGGCCTGCTTTTACTCCAGTACGACCTCATCTTAACTAACATCTTAAATAACATCTCAATTACATCTGCCAAGACCCTGTTTTCAAATAAACACACATTCACAGAGAGCAGGAATCAGGGCTTTTCAACATATCTTTTGGAGGACCACAATTCAACCCATAACATCTCCCAAAACTCTCTCTCTCTTTCTGTGTCTCTCTCTGTGTGTGTGTGTGTGTGTGTGTGTGTGTGTGTGTCTGTCTGTCTTTCTCTCTCTCTCTCTCTGTGTGTGTGTGTCTTTCTCTCTCTCTCTGTGTGTCTTTCTCTCTCTCTCTCTTTCTCTGTGTGTGTGTGTGTGTGTGTGTGTGT
>NW_022437069.1:2836170-2843125 GCF_009761245.1 Sapajus apella
GTGTGTGTGTGTGTGTGTGTGTCTTTCTCTCTCTCGCTCCTCTCTGTGTCTATGTGTGTCTGTCTGACTGTCTCTCACAGACACATACACACTCGCCTTATTTAATACTTTGAGGCTACAACCCACAGCATTGCCGTCATCTTCTTTGGTCATATTCCAACACTGGTGTAGACAAATGTGATGAGCAGTTATGTCTTGGCCCATGCCTTAAGTTTGTTTCTTTGTTTGTCTGAGAGGAAGTTTTGCTCTTAAGGCCCGGGCTGGAGTGCAGTGGCACAATCTTGGCTCACTGCAACCTCTGCCTCCTGGGTTCAAGTGATTCTCCTGTCTCAGCCTCCCAAGTAGCTGGGATTACAGCCAGTTGCCACAACACTGGCTAATTTTTTTTGTATGTTTTATTAGAGACAAAGTTTCGCCATGTTGGTCAGGCCGGTCTCCAGCTCCTGACCTCAGGAGATTCACCCACCTCGACCTCCCAAAGTGCCATGCGTTAAGTTTTAGGCTTAGGAGATCTGAGATCTTGTCCTAAGTCAGCTACTCCTTGTGTATGGGATCTTGAATTATTTCCTAACCTGCTCTGAGACTTCATTTATATAATGTAAGATCAATGTGATAGTGCCTTTCTTACACTGTGACTGTGAAGACTTAATGACCTAAGAAAAAAATACTAAGGTAAAGAACTACATTTATAATTTTGTTATCTAAGAAGTATTTTCAAAGGTAAGATGACATGATTGTCATTTACAGCCACGTATCTCTTCTGGTCACTGACCTCGGAGGGGGTCAGTTTCCCAGTCGTACCAAGCCGTCCCTCTGCCTCCTCAGAGATTTTTTTGCTTTTGTGTTTTTTCACTCTACCTTTCCATTTTAGTATCTCCAGATTTTTCCCCTCAACTGAATTGCTTTCAAATAAGGTATTTTTTTCTCATCCTGAAATGATTTTTAAATGACCCTACTCACCATTTTTACCTGCCACCTCCTCTTCATAGCCAAGCTTCCAGATGAATGTTCTACAACTGTGCTTCTATTCCCTTTTAACCGATCTTCCTGATATTTCTTTGGTGTCGTTGTCACCTGTCAACTGAACTGCCTTTTTGAAAGTCACAATGGCATTAAAGAATCTTGGCACTGAAAGGAAATAGCCGGGTGCAAATGTGTCTTTTCTTGGCCTGCAGGCCTCCTTACTATTCTGCAGTGTATCCCAGCTGGCCGCCCGCCTTCTTCACTTTCTCTTTGTCTTCTCTGATATGATAGAAAGCTCTCTTGGTCCTTTTGCCTTTGTGAATAAGACCTCGCCATTCTATTTGCAACTACACATTTTTCCCCCTGTCGTATAGGTGGGTGTTCCCCAGTTCTCAGGCTTTTATAATGTGTCCTTTCTTTAATTCCTCTGGAAGACCTCATTCTTTTTATGGCTTTAACTGACACCTCTTATCCATCGTTCTGCCTTATCTTCTTACTGTGTCCTTATCCCATATTTCTGGCTGAAAACACAAACCACTCACCAGGACTTGAAATATTTGCTGGTTGCACTTACGACTACCTCAGACTTAACAGGTCTAAAGCATGAACAACGAACGTACCTTGTGCTTCCCCACCCTTTCCTCCCCCAGAGCAGCATCCTTTAGGAAAATCTCCGTTGCTGTAAATGTTCTGTTTTTGTTTGTTTTAAAATTCTGGAATCGCCTTCAAACACTTTGAAGGTGATTCATAGTCTCTATATTCTGGGAGGTAGAAGAAGAGGGGAAGGAGATGAAGTGTTAACTTGAAGCAGGCGTTGGGATTTTGCTTTTCCCTAAGTGTATCACAAAGATTGGAGGTGCCTCATCTCCTTCCAGTCCACAAACCGAATTCACCAAAACCAGAACCATGCTACTCATCACCTGGGCGCTTGTATTTCCTCTTGGCTCCAATTAATCTTAAAAGCACAGTGCACTGCTTCAATAACTCCTGATAATGTGCAGTTTTCATCAATGTGGTGATCCTGACCAATTTCTTAAGTTTTCATGACTTTCTAAATATGAACATTTTGCCAGAAATGATGGATCTCTTTAATCTCTCCTACACACATTTTTACCCCCGTTCCTTGCAGTAAGAAGGAATGTCTTACAATGTTTTGCAGAGAATACCAAGACCATGCTAGAAACTGGTAGTGGACTCTAGAGATCCCTGTTTACTGATGTGACCCAACTCACCTAATTCTGTCAACCTATTTACTTTAAATATCCCCAGTTTTAAAATTAAATGAGTAAAAGTTAAAAATATCTCCTAAATCGTCTAATCCATAAAGACTGCTTCAACCTCTGCTGAGTGTGAGTACTTAGGTCATTACCGTGGGGAGATTAAAGTATAAGGCAGTTCCTCAGTCAATTACCTCACAAATAAATGTCGCTTATTTATTGGTACACAAAATATTATATTATGCTGTTCCATAATTCTTTCCTGAGATTTACATTGGTAGTCAACTGCCATATTTTTTAAAAAAACACTGTTATCTGACTACTCTATATAAATTACACAGACACACAAGAAACTAAAGTCTCTAAACCAACATTTATTTGCACATTTCTACTAACAGGGCAGGAACTCTGTTAGAAACTTTAATGCATTTAATCAGGCAATTTCCACAAGAACATAGTAGGTATTTTTAACCTCTACTTTAAAGAGAGGAAAATAAGGCAAAGACAATAAAAGTCCCAAAGAATTGGCCGGGTGCGGTGGCTCACGCCTGTAATCCCAGCACTGTGGGAGGCCAAGGCGGGTGGATCACGAGGTCAAGAGATCGAGACCATCCTGGTCAACATGGTGAAACCCCGTCTCTACTAAAACTACAAAAAATTAGCTGGGCATGGTGGCGCGTGCCTGTAATCCCAGCTACTCAGGAGGCTGGGGCAGGAGAATTGCCTGAACCCAGGAGGCGGAGGTTGCGGTGAGCTGAGATTGCGCCATTGCACTCCAGCCTGGGTAACAAGAGCAAAACTCCGACTCAAAAAAAAAAAAAAAAAAGTCCCAAAGAATTAACTTGTTTAAGAAATCAACAAAAATTTATTGTTTTCTGTGGTGAATATTGGGCTACCTGGAGACTAAAATAAACCTAGACCTTGCCCTGGTAGGATTTAGAAATTAACTTTGATAATAGAATAATTTGAACCAGATCATCCAGACTTTAGAGTCCCAGCTCTTACTCTAAGTGACACTCGATCCTCTTCCACTCCTTTCTACCTTCTGGAATATGCAAACTATCCCTTTTGAGATCTGGAGAATGTGTTTCTGTGACCAGGAAGCTTTTGTGAGCAAGCTTTTGTGTAAGTCTGTAACACATTAACAGTCAAGGTTCATTGTGACCATGTTATGTGGGTTCAGTCTCTGCCTGGCCACCCAATTCCTACCCATCAGTCTAAAAAACAGTCCCCAGCCTTTTTGGCACCGAGGACTGGTTTCATAGAAGACAGTTTCTCCACAGATGATAGAGTGGAGGGAATGGTTTTGGGATTAAATTGTTCCACCTCAGATCATCAGGCATTAGATTCTCACAAGGAGTGTTCAACCTAGATCCCTCACACGCACAATTCACAATAGGGCTCGCACTTCTATGAGACTCCAATGCTGCTGCTGATCTGACAGGAGGCAGAGCTCAGGTGGTAATACTGGCTTGCTGCTCATCTCCTGCTCTGTGGCCTGCTTTTTGACAGGCCATGGACCAGACCAGTGCCAGTCCATGGCCCAGGGGTTGGGGACCCCTGGTCTAAAGCATCAGGCTTCCCAGGCCATGAGCCAACACAGACCAGAGCAGCTGCCAGGTAAGACAGTGATCTAGACTCAGTTTCATAGTCCTAAGTCTAGTCTCTATCCACACCCAGTCAGGTTTCAGGGCCATTTCCAGGTGGAAAAAGAAGTCATGTTTCTCCCTAGCTCTTATAGCAGGAGCAAGGTTCATAGGATTTGGATTGCTGATGTTCGTATCTCTAGTAAGATTACTAGTTTTCTCTGAAACTGGAGCTCAGTCCTGCATGCTCTGTGATTTGACTAGCCCTGAATTCTCTGCCCGTTTGTTACAAGAACTCTCTTTAGATTGTTATTCCCTGCCCTGTATCTGACTCTGAGCTTATTTCTAAGACCTATAACAGGTCTTAGAATGATGATGTTGCCACCCACAATAAATGAGAGCCAGGTGAAGACTCCAGAGGATCTGTGCGTTGGCCTGAGAGGGATGAAGGGCAAAAGCATTAGGATAACAGCTTTTGGTGCTGTCCTCTTTGGAAGGCAGCAAAGGAAAAGACAGAGTTTCTGCTTTGGAAGACAGGAAAAGAATGCTCTAGAAAACATAGATGAGTCTTCTTACAAAAGGACAACAGAAGAGAATGTGATAGAAGCACTTTTGTCAGAATGTCTCTTCTGGCTCAGAAATGTTGTTGGGAATGTTTCTTCACTTGAGTTTAGATGTGTATTTTTTTAAATATCATTAGGAAAACGAGAATGGAGAACCATGCTGTGTACTGGGAATAGCACAGCAGAGCTCCATAGCATTGCACCCAAGGCCCTTTGGACTGGCCCCTGCTGGCTTCTCCATCCACATCCACTGAGGCCATGCCACCCTCACAGGACAGGTGTGACCCATCATTACTCCCGACACCCTGAAGGTCTCATGTGTTCAAGGCAGTTTCGTGACCCTTGTATGCACTTCCTCCTCTTCCCAGAATATCTTCCTTCCTTCTCTCATCTCCCACCTGCAACCTGCTCCCCATTTCCACTGGCGTGGCCCACTTTCTTCCTCTTGGACATTTCTCACTCATTCTTTAAATTCTGCCTATAAATTTCCTCCCCTGTAAAGCCTTTTCTTTCCTGCTCCCCTCCAATGAAAAAAAAATCTCTCCATTAATATGGACTTTGGCATGTGCAAATATTATACTCACATTAGGTTTACTTCTTTACCTGCCATGCATAGTCTTAGAATGCCTTGCAAGCAGCAATTGTGTTCATTCATTTTTTCACTCTGACATAGTGCAGTATAACATGGGTGATGATTGCAGGTCTGAGTGGGTCTGCATGCTGCGCATTTCCAGCAGTGCATGGAAGAGTGACTGTGAGGCGAAACTCACGGCACGGGGATGTGTGCACTGCAGATCTCTTGTACTCTATGAGCCTACCTGTCGGAGGTTGTAGGGGCCAACTATCCAGCTAAGCACATACCAGAATCACAGCTGTCCATTTAGCTAATTTCATGTCTTGGGGGTCAGCCATTAAGGGAAATACAGACATCCTGATTCAAGAAGCTTGTGATGGAGCTTGGGCATCAAAACTGGTTTTCTGTTTGTTTGTTTGTTTTTTTTAATTTAAGAACTCCATTGGTGATTTTAATCCCAAAGCAAAGTTGAGAATTCTGTTAGTCATTTTAAAGAAGCAAGTTGTCAAGCCCCTTTTTCTTTGTAAATTTTTTCTAAATTAAATTGCAGTCCATGGACTGCAATTGACTGAATTATTCTAAACACCGTATTGGGGTATCAGAATTAGGGAGACAGTATAATGTTTTATACACCCACAAACATGACTTAGTTTGCTATAAGAAAAGAAGGCGTTCAGGCTCAATTATTTTTGAAACTAAGTAAAGTGTATACAGGAAAATATTAAAAATAAAAAGTAAGTGGACAAATTGTCATTCTAGGCTAGGACGGGTATCAGGAGATCTTTCGTCTTGACTCTGTTACTAATCAGTTACTTACCATTACACATTACAACCAAAACCATTTAATCTGACAGTACTTTAAAGTTCACAAAGTGCGTTCTTAAATGTTGATTGATCTCAAAGGTGAGGTGGGCATTTCTCTGCTTTTCACAGTTGAAGAAACTGAGTCTTAGAGTGCACCTTGAACATCGGCATAGCCAGTTAAAATGAATTAATGTACATAGTATATATGAAGTGGGTTCTAAACCCAAAAGTTGACTTGTGTGTTTTTATAACCCCTTCCAAATTTAATGACAGGTGTTACTCTGTCAGTTTAAGAAGACTCACTCACAACACTTGTCACATACCAAACTGTAACTTTCTTTTTGCTATTACAATGGTATTTCAAGTATCTTGGAATTTGGGACTGAGCCCTCTAAAACCCTAGGAAACTAAGATTATTCCAAAATTGCTGATTGATAGAGGTATCATAGTCTTAAATATTCAACTGCCATTAAATAAAACAGAGGGGAGCTGGGAGAGCTCCTTACACAGGGCCAGGAAGAGCAAAGAAAACATGTTGGAACATTGGGAATATATTTGTCCATCGTAGAGAACTGTTTTTTACTTTTAAATAAAAAAAACAAATTGTAAGGCCAGGAGAGAGCCATATCTCCAGAAAGAACCATGGTCACATCCATAGACCCAGATCTTACTACGCTAGGTTCGCTTATACCTGAACTTTTCCAGTAGCCTTCTGACTGTTCTCCCATCTTTCATCCTCCTCCGAGTTCTATGCTTTTATTATACCAGAGTGATCTTTTAAAACTTCAGCGCTGCTAAAACATTTCTGATGGTTCCCCACTACCAACAGGAAGAAGACTGAGTCCCTTGGCATATTGTAAGTGACATTTCTTTATTTAGCTGATCTTGATGTTCATTCTTTTCCACCACTTCACTTGACTCTCATATTGTAGACATACTGAATGCCCTCAGCTCCGGTAAATGGGTAAGAATGATCTACATATCTGTACATCATCTTCCCTCTGTCTCTAGTAACCTTCCTTGGTCCATCTGCTTCTCAAACAATAACCAATCCCTTAAGGCTTGGCTCATGTGTTATTTCCTCTGGGACTGTCAGCAAAGCAAAGCACTTCCTCCCCTGTGTATCCGCAAGGCCTCCTAGTGAACAATTTCCCCTCCAGTGCTGAGAGCTGCTTGAGGTGAGGTCCGGGTCTTGCTCCATTTTGCTCTTTTTTTTTTTTTTTTTTTTTTTTTTTTTTTTTTTTTTTT
>NW_022437069.1:2843225-2844891 GCF_009761245.1 Sapajus apella
CCAGGCTGGAGTGCAATGGCGCGATCTCGGCTCACCGCAACCTCCGCCTCCTGGGTTCAGGCAATTCTCCTGCCTCAGCCTCCTGAGTAGCTGGGATTACAGGCACGTGCCACCACGCCCAGCTGATTTTTTGTAGTTTTAGTAGAGACGGGGTTTCACCGTGTTGACCAGGATGGTCTCGATCTCTTGACCTTGTGATCCACCCGCCTCGGCCTCCCAAAGTGCTGGGATTACAGGCGTGAGCCACCATGCCCAGCCTCCATTTTGGTCTTACCAGCACCGTGCCCTGTGTCTAGTCCATACCTGAAGCACAATCATACGTGTTGATTGAGTTTATGAATGTTTTAGAGACAAAAGCTAAACTTTAAGAGTAAGGACAATACTAAGGCAAAGAAAGCACACCAGAGAGGGAAAAAAATGTTTCCTCTGCACCAGCCCTGCACAGGCTTCAGTACGGAGAGAACTCTGAACTCAAGGATTCTGAGAAATGGGGTTAATTAATCAAAGAAACACTGGAGACTGAGACGACTTTAGGTCATTTAGTCCTGCCAGGACTATAATATTCCACGCAGTATATTTCCTAGTGTATTATCCTGTCATACTTTAAATATTCTCAGTAATGGGGCCTTTCAGAGGTGCTGATTAATAGGGTTTAGAGAAAAATGGCAAGAAGAAAACTGCATGTCAAGGAGCAGAGGAAGAGAGAGTGATGGGCAATTTCATGTCTTCAGACCTAGAAGGTGAAAGGGTCGTTCTTCCTACAGACTGTGTGTTGCAGACAGGCAAGAAAATATTTGGTCATGTTGTAGCTAAATGACAGATCAGGAAGCCCCTACTCACTCAGAAGGAATAGCTTTGAGCCAAACCCCCAAGAAGGTTATGTTCCAGAGACTGTGTGCTTGTCTTTCCCTCTCTCACTCATTGAAGCAGAACTAAGAATCTACTTAGTCCTGAGGAAAGGAAGACTGATGTGGTTTTTGTTGTTGCTGCTTGTTTTTCTTTGTTGTTGTTTTTACAAAACCTTCCCACTTGTGAACTTCTTTGAGGCATACTGACCAAGGCAGCCAGATCTCTCACTTCGAGATGCAGTGAACCCAGGGCTGAATTAATGTGGTGTTTTAATGGGATTTTTAAAAAATCTGGAACCAAATGTTTCCATTCCAAATATTTTGTGTTAGAGGTAATTATTTATCCTATTAAAGAGCTAATGATCCAACAGAGCTTTTATTGGCCAAACGGCATATGAAACTCATACTAAGGAAACTCAAAGCCAGATCCAGAGCTGCTTGTCTCCTCAGAAGGTTTTCAATCTGTCCTGGATGGCCTGAATTTCAGCATTTCATTGAAAACTTATGGACTACCGAAACAATATAGATGAATGGGCTCTTAAATGTTGTTCTTTTAAGTAAATAGAACTACGTGTCTCTAGAAAATAACCCAATATGATTGGAAATTCCCCAACTTGACAAAATCTTCCCGTAATTCCAAGGACTGCCTGCATTTCTCAACCCCTACCCTCCTGAATTAAGGCAATGTCACCAGAATGTTCCAGATAATAAAGTAGTACTAACACTAATGGCCACTCGCAAGTTAGGACACAGGGCTAGTATATCAAATCATGTGTTTCAGAGGACATGGATGTAAAGGCATGGGACAAATACCAGAC
>NW_022437069.1:2845291-2924152 GCF_009761245.1 Sapajus apella
TGAGGGAAGTATGAATGGCTTTTAAGGACAGAGACTTTTGGGGGTAGAAGGAATCATCAAAGTAAGACTTTCCTAACCTCATATTTGTCTGGGGAAGACTTTGGTAGTAAAAACTTTCAAGTAACCAGTAATAAAAACAGAAAAACAAGAAGAGCTGCAGAAATTATTTCAGTGCACATTCAAATTAGAATGAATCACTATGCTTCAGTGAAACAGATCTTGGATTGAATTATGAATCTGTCACTGTCTAGTCAGTGACTTTAGGCAAGTTAATTCTTTTTTTCTAATCCTTTGTTGTTGGGAATGGAATGAGACAATGTACATAGCAAGGCTCTCCTTCTTTAGATATTCATATAAAATTGTATTGCTAAAGAATGGTATGTTATGAAAGAGGCCATAGGATTCTGTCTTTTTCCATTCATCAGTATCTCACACATTGTCAGTCAGGAGTGCTAATAAATAGTTATTGTGTTTATAATTGAATAAGTTATCCAGAAATAAACAGAAAATCCATCGATGATTGCCAATGATAAAGAAAGGAGAGAGATGGCTAAAAGTGAAGTCAAAAAGAATTGCAAGCAGTTAAAGAAACCATGATCCAGATGAGAATGGAAGCAACTAAAGAAATAATGGACAGGAGAGAAGGAAAGAAAGAAGTGAGGGAGAAAAGAAAAAAAAGGAAGAAGGAAGGAAGGAAGGGGGAGGAAGGAAAGACTGAAGAGAAGGAGACAAAATTCAAAAAACTGAGTAAAAATCAGCTTTTCATCTTAGCAGATGTGGAAGAGGTTTATAGCCATTTTTATATCTCTCATTCAGTTCCTATGGGACATTATAAAAGATGAAGGAAAATTAATGAGATTTAGATACAATAACTTATTTGTTATGTCAAGTCAATGACATGCTAGTAAAATCTTGGTCAGCTCCTGTTTCTGAAAGCTGTTTTTTGAAGCTTGTGCAAATGCTGTATAAAGCACGCCATCATCTTCTCTACAGGAAAGGCATGGGTAGCATGGAGAAGCACCACTGCTAAAATTCTGTCAACTAAGAAGCATGGAGAATACCAGGGGCCAGCCACAGTTTAGAAGCCTTATTTTTTGGAATGGTCATTCTGTATAAGATTTATGGATTGAAAATTTACTAGAAGAAAAAAATAAAGGGAGAAACAGGAGGGAAATCACATCTAATAATTGCTCCTATGGAGTAATTTTCTTTTTAAATTTAATCCTCCTCTATCAAGGTTGGTATTATGATTCTTATTTTACAGATGATAAAATTGAAGCTCTGAAATTTTCCACAGCTTGCCCATGTTTATGCAACTGCCAAGTGTGGGGCTTATATCCGCCCTGATGCTGCTCACTGGAGGGTGGAATGGGTGGAACAGGGCAGCTATGACACTGGTTTTACTTCTCTTCTCTCTCACATCCTGTATGAACAATTTTTTATTTGATAACAAAAGTGCTACAAGTCAGGATTTGTTTTTCCTACTTGACAGTAGAAAAATGTGATTCAGAGAGGCCAAGTCACATATTCAGAGTGAGGGGCCACTTCTAAGCACAGAAAATCCCATTACCCGTAAACCACCTCATTCCTAGGAAGCTGGGCCAGCTGGTCACCCTGCTCTCATGGCTCCAAAGCCAACACACTTTCCGCCATACCCAGGGCTTCCAAGGTAGACAGACCATACCCATAGGCTGCGTGGCCTCTTAACTTAAAGTTGTAATATTATGACAGGTTCCAATTCCACTTTTGCAAAGAAACAAAACAATGACAGGACATACAAAAAAATAGTTCTTTTCTGTCTCGTCTTCCTTCTACTGCCACTGTTGCCATCAGCAACCACAAAAGTACATGTTTTTGGTGTACTTGCTGTGTACCATGTCTTGTACTCAGTGCTTCCAACGCAATGTCTTTTTCAGTTCTCTCCAACAGGTTTTTTTTTTTTAATTATGAACCCAGAGAAAACAGTATTTGTACGGCACACTGCAGTAAAAGGACACTTATGGTCAGAGGCAGCCAGGCAAGAGCTCCAGTTAACCCAGACCCCGGCTGTCTATTTGCAAGGCTAAAGTGCTCACTATTTGGCTCACTTGTAACTAAAGCTGAGCAGCTCTGTTCCATCTCATTTAAATCTTTATCCACCCCTATTTTCAAGATCAACAAACTTGGATTTAGGGAGGTTTGTCACAGTTCTACAACTAGTATATTTTAGAGCTAGTTTTGAGCCAGATTATTTGGAATGTTTCTCAGGAAATCTAGAAAGCAGTTATAAATTTTAAGGAAAAAAAAGTAGATATAAAATATAAATTAGGTTCAGTGCTGCAATGCAGATGTAGTTACCAATAAAGAATAATACATATAGGTAATATACATCAAGTACTATGTGTAACAATAGAAGTAAAAGATAGAATAGTCATTAACTGTAATATTTATATATTATACATATAAGCATCATTATATATTGTATATTACATGCATTATGTGTATTATAAATTATAAATAATTACACATAAATATAAATGTATATATATAAGAATAATGAGCATTTATATATTACTTTATAGGTAGCAGCACTGTTCTCAGTGCTTTTATCCATAAATTAATTCAATTTACCTTCATAACTACCCTCTGAGATAGTATTATTACTCCCATTTTACAGATTAGGAAGGGAAGAAGTTAAGAAGCTTGCTTAAGTTCACATAACTAGTCAGTGTTAGAACCAGAATTTGGACAAGCTAGCTCCTTGTGTTGAACTACCACACGATCGTGGAATGTAAAGCTAGAATGGGGTCCATCTCCTGAGATTTCCAGGCCCAGAACACATATTTCATATGGCATTAACTGTTTGATACTTGTTTTGGGAGTTTCAGTTTTGCCCAGCTGCTTTTTCAGTAATTTCTCTCTCATTTTCCCCTCCCAGGTCATGTTTCCTCTGCTTATTCAGAGTTTTGTGCCCTCTCAATCTGTTTAAGATAGGTCTGGCAGAGTCAATCTGAAGCAGTAGAGATCATCCCAGTTTCCATCTTGACCTCATTGACCTACAATATATCAATGTCCTAATCAGCTGAGTCGTAGAATCCCAAATGCATGATGATGCATTGTTCTTGCAGGAAGAGCTGGCTCCAGGTTTCTGGAATATGTCTTTGTTTTCTGGAGGCTTCTCACCCTTCTTTCCTTCCAGTCCCTAATCTCCAGCAAGCCTCCGATCAGTGGGACCAAATTTGGAATATGCTGGGCCTTGAACACTGATGAATTCTTGGCAAGAAAAGGTCTCTGGGGAAAGAGCCCCTGAAATCAGCATAGACCCTACTAGTATTCTCTGGAGTTTGTGCTGTTACAGAGTGCTAAGTGCAGTGTTGTAAACTGTTTTGGTTTTCCAGGCTTCTACTGGGTCTGTCATAAACTGATTAGGACTTAGCTGTAGGATGAGTAGACTTTGGGGGATTGCAACTGGGTAGTAATTGGTTGAGTGTGTTGTAGTTGGTTGTAGAAAGCCTGTCAATGCCTGTCCTGTGCATTTAGAGCAAAATTAGCATTTTATTTAAAAAAATACTTTTTACACATGAAAAATTATGAGAATAGGCATTTCAGAGAACAGTGAGAAAATCAACGAGCATGTCCCACAAACCCCAAGGGGCTATGTTAGGTCCACATATCTTCAGAACAGCTAAAATCATTCCAAGGAATTCCTAATCTTGTGCACTCTGAGATACATTTCTAGCCCTCTTCCTATTGTGCACATGTCTACACCACAGAGTCCTACACATTTTAACTAGCTCCCTTGTTGGAAGGCTCGGCAGAGAGGGCTGGAGGCTGACTGGTTCTCAGTGCTGAGGAACTCTCATCTCACACCAAGTGGTAGTGTTGGGCAGTCAGTACAGCGGGCAGAGAAACAAGATTCTGGCAGAAAGTCTCGTGGCGTGCTGGAAGAATTCACAGAGGAGAGTCTTGCTCAGTTCAGTTAAGTCACTATGTGTCAATAGAAAACTTTAGCCTCTAGGATCTATTTGTCTGATGCTCCTTACAGACATATAATTCATTTTGAGCAATAGGGGGGAAAAAAAAGAAGAAGAAAAAACCCTCTTTTCTCCTTTTTGAAAAAATAATGGATTGTTATAATTTGTCACTGGTCCATGGGTGAGACAGCTCTACTCAGCCAACCAATTATCTCCTAGGGCCAGAAAAGACCACTTGAGTTCTTGGCAATTATTTTATCCAATATGCACTAGAAACTTGGCACTGGGAGTCCTTCAGCCGTTCCCATGGGACCCTGCTTGCTCCCTGACGGCTCTGTCTGAGCATCATCTCTCTCGTTGGCTGATCTAAACTTTTCCTACCTTAGCTTTGAGATCCTGACTTATATTCCACAGTTTTTGGCTGCTGATGCTTCTTTTCTTTGCAGATAATGAGTTCGGAAGACAGTTCTTCCAAATAACCTTTGGTATTTAGACATTAAAATCCTCTAGGGCTTTCCTTCTATGCAGACATAAAACCTCAGGGCTTCACCCTCCACCTACCTTTCCCATCCTTCATTATACCTTCCCCAGGAATAGTGATATAGCTATTTCTGTGCGAGAGAAAACAGTATGTCTGGGTTTTTGAGGTGTGTCTTGGGCCAGAGCCAAGAGAACTGGCATTGCTTGTCCTGCAGTTTAGGATCGTATTAAATTGCAATCAGGACACATGCTTAGCATTCACATTTGGCTTTGCTTCCTTCTGTTTTGCATTTTTCCCGAGGCCAGATTTGTTTGTTGTTATTATTTTTGATTTGAGTTTTTTGTTGTGTTTCTTCCTCCACCATTGGCTTGAAACGGAGAGCCAGCTAAGGAGAAAACATGATGAATTAGAAATGCTTCAGAAAGTTCTGTATCAAGTTCTGATTGTGTCATTAACCAGCTGTATGTTTAAGAACCCAAATTTCACAACAGTAAGTAATGCTACTCATCTGAAGTCTTTTCTAATGATAATTAACATGAGATATGTCTAAAGCTTGTCAGAGAACATGCACTTAACAGATGGAAGTCTCCTTCCCCCTTTCTCAGATTCATGAATGTTTAAACGAATTCCAGTTAAATTTACGGTGCTTCTTCCCACACCTTTAATATTTACTTTTAATGTTAAATACCATGGGGCTGGAATTTCTGTCACTTCCCATGATTCCTTTGTCTTCTAGCCCATACTTGGGTTTCTTAGGGATTGGTTTTTTTCATGTCTCTTTCCCTAAATCTACTCACCAAACCACTGGATAACAGACTTGTTACAAGCACTAGTCCATACTGTCTTGCCCCATGCCAAGGTTAATCAGCTACACCACTCTTGATGTAATAAGCCAAGTAATTCTTTACTGTGAGGGTCTGACCTGTGAATTGTAGGATCTTCAGCAGCATCTGTGGTCTCTACCCACTAGATACCAGAAGCATCCTCCACCCTTGCCCCCAGTTGTGACAACCCAAAACGTTTCCAGACATTGTCAAATGTCTCGTGCACACCGTAGCCCTGGTTGAGGACCACTGCACTATCTCCTTCCCTCTCCCTTTCCTTCAAGACATTTAGGATGAATTTTGTCCTTACCAAGAAGCAACAGTAATATTACCACATCATTTAGTAGATTCCAAATTGCCATAAGATGAGGTAAAACTCAAAGGAGAGATGAAAATAATCTGACATGATTTAAATGGATCACCCATGAGATGCCAGAGTTGACTCCTACCTTTCCTGAAAGGAGGCAGGGTCAATACTAATTGATAATACATATCAGTGTTTGTATTAGTTCGTCTTCACACTGCTATAAAGAAATAACTAAGACTGTTTAATTTATAAAGGAAAGATGTTTAATTGGCTCGCAGTTCCACGTGGCTGGGGAGGCCTCAGGAAACTTACAATCATGGCAGAAGGTGACGGGGAAGCAAGGACTTTCTTCACATGGCAGTAGGAGAGAGAAGAGCATGAGCAAGGGAAATGCCAGATGCTTATAAAACCATCAGATCTCATGAGAACTCACTCCTATCCCAAGAATAGCATAGGAGAAACCACCCACGTGATCTAGTCACCTCCCTCCCTCAACACGTGGGGATTAGAATTCAAGATGAGATTTGGGTGGGGACACAGAGCCAAAGCATATCACTGCTCCACACGATGCGCCTTATGAAACAAATCTAAATTCCTCACCATACTATGGCTCCTCATTTGGATGGTGTTTCCTATGAGGCAAATACAAAAATAACCTCACTTCCTTAGGGAAACGCTCTCTGATTTTGGAGTAATGGTTAATAACAGTCCAAATAATGGGTCAAACATAGTGATTTGCTCCTTACCTATCTTATGTCATGAAAAGCTTATGATAGTCCTATACTGAGTGTCTTATATCTTCTTTTTATAGATAAAGAAATTGGAGCACAGAAAGGTTAAGGGACAATTGCAATTATAATAATTAGTGGATGACTGAGCCACAGTTTAAACCCAGGTCTGTCTGAACACAAATGCTGATAGTCCACCTTCATCTCACATTTATGTTAAGTAGCTCCATGAATGGCTTTTACAGCACAATATTGAGATTTCCTGTTTGTTTATAAGTCCCTCACATTACTAGGCAGTGAGGTTAGAAACAATGATATTCATATTTCCAGTTTCCTCTTAGATACAGAAACTGAATCTCTTGATTGTCTCTGTTTTTATGTGTTAAGTAAACATATTTAATATTTAATATATATTAAGCATATGTTGGACTAAAAATAAAGAGGGTAGAATTATATGACCACATTGAGTTCTCCAGCATTGTAACATGGTTCTACTTTGTGATTTGAAGAACAGATGCATTATGAAACTTGGAACCATTTGTCCACTGGAAATGAATCAGGTAATAAATATGTGAGTCCCTTCCACGTGCCAGGCTTTGCGCTAGGAACTGGGGTTACAGTGGTGAATCAGGTAGACATATTCCCTGCCATCATCAATACTACAATGCATCTACTGAAAACTGAAAAAAAAAATGAAAACCTCATTAGAAAGCATCTGCCTCATTTGAGAATGGGAATAATAATCTAAAGTCTAAAAAAATATAATTCAGATTTGAGAGCTAGTGACTCAAACTTGAAAAATAAAATGCTGCCCACTGTTTCTCTATATGGAATCATTCAGGGAGACTCATAAACTTAGTCTCCCTGTACAGCCACAAAAAGAACTCAGCAAACTTAAATCCCTAACTATCATCAAAAATGTTTTCAGGATTTATTCCCACCATCTAGGGAGCTGCTTGGTCTCAAAAGGATATAAAGTTTAATTCTTCCTAAGTATAATAGCATCCATAAGTTGTTGGCAGGGATTGCTCATTTCTCATCTTCAGCATAAACTGACCAGATTCTGACTCCCATTTTCTTTCAGTCTCTGAGATCTCCAGGTTCCCTGGCAACTCTCTCCAGAGGGCACATGTAATAACTACAGCAATGATCTTTTCTATTTTCTCATACTTGCTTTTCTTCAGAGAATTCCAACTAGTTTAATCACAACTCCCATGAAATCTTCATGTAAAATGTATCAGTAGAGACTAAATCTGTACTGTGATGGAGAGATCTCCATGTTGAAGGTAAAAAAAAGAAAACCAAGATATAGTTATCTCTAGGTTGAAGGTTAAAGAAATCTAGACAGATAGTTATAAAGACAGACACAGATATAGGTAAATATATGCCAAGAGAAGTTCTTGGGAATGTAGTATCTTCCATTATGAGGCTTCACAGAAGTAGGTAATATCTCACGAAGGAAATAAAGTGTGTTGTAACATGAACGAGGATCAGGGTCCATGGGCAGATAAAATATTAATAAGCTAGAAGTCCCTCATCATGAAGCAACATAGTAAGTTGCAGGCACAGAAGAGCAGGACATGAGAGAGTTCCTGAGGGGTTTTTAAGAAGGCTTTTATGTATACATTGACATAATCATCAACAGTTATAAGCTAAGGAAAATCATGCATATTCTCTTTTCTGCTTCTCCTCAACATTTATCCAAGAAAGTGTTTTGCTCCCTGATAGAATTTAGAAGAGAAACTTAAAAGAACTAAAGGAACCATGATAGTTGCTACTACAGGAAGGCAATGTTTGAAGCTGTAAGATGGTGAATGTAAGGATTATTTTGAGGATGGAACCTAAAGAAGTGTTACACATAGAAGTTTGAGGTTTTTTTGTCTGAAATCAAAGATGTACTAAGAAGAGACACCTATTTCAAACTCAATGACCTTTTGTTGGAGAAATTTGCTTTAAAAAAGTTTCCCAACACTAATCTTTAGTTGGTATTTCACTCATCTCATCCCTTAAAATGTCACCTGCTGTATAACCTAACTCAGCAACTGCTGCTCCTGATAAGAAGTCATTGTCTTCAATCAGATAGCTCAGCTCTTCTTTTTGGGCCAGTATCCATTCCTTTACTCTGCATTTTTACCTTTGTAAATAACCTTCTTTTCTTCAGGTAGAAAATATTACAGCAAATATTTTCAAACAGGATATACAGCATTCCAAAACTCTTCTGCAATGAACTTGCCAGGTGGTGGTTGCCTACCAGCATATGGCTCATGCTTGAACTTAGCACCGCTTGCCAAATTCAATTTTTAAATTATGTCTTACTTTAAAAAATCTCCTAAAAACATAAGAGGCCAGTTTTCTAAGACAAATTTGTAAACCAGTTATGCAAAGCGAGAAAGGTACTTGGAAATACATAAGGGAAAGTGTTGAACACCAAATAGACTTATGGAAAGAGGATTCCTAGGTTCCATATTTCTGACTTCCTTCTGTCCTAGAAACTCCTAAAAGAAATTCCGGGCCTTTTTTCCTCACTTGTCTTCCAAGATGTACTATTTACAAGGATATGAAAAGGATGAAAAGACATAAATAAGTCTAAATATCCTAATATGAATTAGTCAACTCAAATTTCTCTTTACATGGCTTCAAACATTTTGTAGTTTTATAGCACGCTTTCTGCAACCTACAGCTCAAAAATATGTCCCCAAATCATATGTATAAATATGATGTGTTGGTTAATTGTGAGGATCTATGACAAAAACAATATCCTATCAAATGATGTGGTTCTAATTATTTCATGGTGGCGCAGGTGTTTTTTGCTAAAGAGAAAGTAGCCGTTAGATACATATTAGTAAACAAGCATGATATTGGCTGCTGCATGATGAAAAATGTGAATAATGAAAAATAATGAAAAACCACTTGATGCTCTCAAAAGGGACCTGCTATTTTGAGAAGCCCAGATTCCAGAATGTATTCAGCTGCATTTTATACCTGGGTAATTATATGGATATTTTTCAGTTCTTCACTGGAACCTTAATTTTTCGATCTAAACACTGTCAGTTACATGGTAATTAATCTTTGAACTTTTTGATGACTTCAAGTATTATTAAGCAGTAACTTGCAGAACCGTTTCATTACAAGGTAATGATTAGTTTTATGTGCAATGCCCTAGCACTTTTCAGCTAAGAATTTCAAAATGGCTTATGGAGTCAAATGAAGATGTTAGGGGAGGGTTCTGTTTTTTGTCCAAAGTCAACACAAACATAGAAGTGAAATTTAAATTATTTATTCAATTTCCCCAACTTCTTAGAGCTGTCAGACTCCCTAGTGCAAGAATTCTAGAGTTTACATAATTCCATTGCAAGATCAGATGGCATTTTTTAAATAAGATGAGCTACTCTGAAAACAAGTGAGAAGGAGTGTTAAGAAATACATGTGGACTAACCATGCATTAAGTATTCCAATGCAAAGAAGAGAATGTTACCTCTTGGCACTTGCTTAGTCTGGATTCATCTCTTAACACCCACCCTATTCGCCCACACCTTGTAAGGGCAATTTCTGTGTGCTCATGCATTTTTCAAGAAATCAAGGAAAGAATTATTTAATACTAGAGAAAAAAACTGCCTGAAGATTTCTGCCCACAAGTGGCCCTAGAAAATTACAGTTGCATTCAGATACAAACTAAAGGAAGCAGAGAGAACTGCCATGCTAGACAGGACGCTGAATCTGGAATCTTTTCCCAGAATGCCAAATGAAGATTGCCCAAGCAAACCAGTTCTTCCCCAAATCCTCAAATCAAAGTCTCCACATTCAGGAGGTTCACTTCCAGCAATAATAAACAGAAACAGACCACAACAACAAAAACTCCACCACCAACAATGGAATATTTTATCTCCTGATTGTGGGTACTTCAGGCTCTCTAAAAATAAGGGACTCTGGGCTTCTCAACCTAGCAGATCTAATTGCCAGTCCTGGATATCCAGACATATTACACAGCATGCATGTGGTATTAACAAGACAAGTTACTTAGTTTGTCTATCTCCCAGTTTCCAAGAGGAAAGTTAAAATAAATAATATTTATCAAATATTGTTGTTAAGAAACTAAAAAAATTATGCCAGGTAAAGTGTCTAGTTCGTTGCTATTACAGAGTAGTGGTTCATTCAATGGGTTACTAACCAATCTGAGTAACAAAGGAAAACAGAGTCTTCTGAATTCAAATTTCCAAGAATGTCCAGGGATGGAGGGTACTCAACATAAACAGACGCTTTAAACAATCCCATGCCGTTTGTTTACGTAATCCTTAAGATGCAGACATTATAGATTGATTCACCCAACCCTCTCCCAACACCTTTGTAGCATGTGTCCCAGCTCACTTAAAGCTGGGAGAGTTAAAGTCTAAATTTCCCAGACTCCTTGGCATTCCAGGGGTCATCTGACTGCTACCAAGCCATCTCTGTGGCTCGTGATTTTGGAGGCCAAGGTAAATGTGGTGGAATCGGTTGTTTGGTTTTGTTTTCCGTACAAATTGCAATTGAAGTTCTATTCTGTGGTTTGCAGTCTAATGGGTACCAAGGGACTGCAGTGACAGTCCCTGGATTTCAACTGGAACATGTGTACCCAGTGCTTGGGCATTTCTCCTGGCTGCACTGCTGGGCGGCACCCAAGCTTTAGCTGCATGAACCTCTAAGACATTCTGTAACTAATGGCCCTTAATAAATCTCTTTCTATTAAACTAAAACCCTGACAGATACATTAGCAGAATGTCATTTGACAAAAAGACCGTATCCAAAAAAAGAAGTAATGTTACCTCATATCAAATGTCTGATCTTATCCTAAGGCATCCACCCCCACCAGCTTCCTTCCCTTTGCAGGTTAGTCCAAGTCCTTTACTCTCTTTTGCTGATGGGTCGCCTCCCCACCACCCCCGCCCCATGCTTTAAATATGTTGCAAAACTCTTAACTCTAATGTCCTTGCCTCTTGAAATGCATTTGTACCTGCTTTTTTATTTTATTTTATTTTCCTGCAGACAGTGTCATTCTTCCATGGAAATATGTAAGCAGGGCCTCTTTGTCCTGCCCTATCTCAACTGTGATTAGCTGAAAGGATCACTCAGTAATCTGAGATGTTTGAGCTAAATGGAGAGATCAATAGGGAGAGAGCTGTCAGCAATTAGCAATTGCCTGGTGCATTTTTTTTTTTTATGCCTTAGAGTGAGAAAGCTGAGTTGCCTGCAGGATAACAAGTTCAGGCATGAGGAAGACAACCCAGGGAAGAGGTAGAGGAGAGGGTTCTGCTCCTTTTTTGAAATGACCGTGCTTTTCCATCCTATTCTTAGAACGTGAAGACACAGCCTGCTGTGGGTCACTTGTCACTGGGATGTAAAGTCACTGTCGTGCTGGACTAGCCCAGGGATAGCGAGAGCCAGTGTGCGTACCCACAAAACGTCAGCTTAACTGAGGTCTTCATGGTGTGGGGATGCAGTCTTTTGAGAATCACATATAAACATCATGGG
Organism: Sapajus apella; assembly: GCF_009761245.1. NCBI lineage: Eukaryota > Metazoa > Chordata > Mammalia > Primates > Cebidae > Sapajus > Sapajus apella. Next base: position 2,857,090 of record NW_022437069.1, read on the forward strand.
GTAAGAACTATACATGCCTGGCACTGGGCAAGCTGCTACGAATATCCCATCCAAGTCAATCTTCGAAGATCCTGCAAGGTCAGAATTCGAACGGGCACTTCACAGATGAGGAAACTCAGTTAAGTGACTTTTCTGAGTGCACAGCCAGATGTTTGTTACAGTTTGAACCCAAGCCTGTCTCATGTTCAGAGTCCGTGTTCTGTACCTCTGCACCCCCACTTGGAGTCAGCATAGCTACCTCAGCCCTGGACAGTTCATTCTGGCTGATTCTGAGAAATAAACTTTATAGTGAGAAAGCCTTAGGAAGCCCTTTCCTTCCAACTCATAAAACAGGGCTTGAGACCATTTTTATATAAAGAGCCAAATAGTATCACTTTGTGGACTAAACAGTCTCTGATTAAAACAGTTAACTCTGCCGGGCGCAGTGGCTCACGCCTGTAATCCCAGCACTTTGGGAGGCCGAGGCGGGTGGATCACGAGGTCAAGAGATCAAGACCATCCTGGTCAACATGGTGAAACCCCGTCTCTACTAAAAACTACAAAAAATTAGCTGGGCATGGTGGCGCGTGCCTGTAGTCCCAGCTACTCAGGAGGCTGAGGCAGGAGAATTGCCTGAACCCAGGAGGCGGAGGTTGCGGTGAGCCGAGATCGCGCCATTGCACTCCAACCTGGGCAACAAGAGCGAAACTCCTTCTCAAAAAAAAAAAAAAAAAGAAAAAAAAATAGTTAACTCTGCCTTGTAGAGCAAAAGCAGTTACAGACAACATGTAAATAGGTGGGTGTGGCTATGTTCCAATAACATTTTATTTACAAAAGTAGGTGGAGGACTGGATTTCACCCTTGTGCCATAGTTTGCAGACCATTGCTCTAAAACCAAACAAAGTCATTTCAGCGTTGCATGAGCTTCTAACTGGTATGAACCACAATGACTGCAGAACCCTAAAGGCATAGCTAAATCTTGGGCCATTATTAAAGATTATTGTCACCTCTTGGGTGTGACTTACATTTTGTCAGAAGTATTTTGGACTGTGGCATCCAAGAAGCAAACGATACAATTTTCATCTTTGACCCTTGTACTTGTTTGATGCCAAAGGATAGATTGAGACCAACTACTTCAGGTTTCAGAGAATTTACTTGTGTGCTTTTGAGGCTTAGGGACAATCCTTTATGACAGAAATGAAAGGACAGAGTGTATTATGTTCAAAGCCCAATAACGTTTACTTTTCTGACAGACCAGATGTCTAGTCATCCAACCCATCTCTTTACTTTTCCCAGTGTGAGGTGGAACAGATGAGGTCTTTGTATCAGAAAGAATGAGAAGAGAATGCTGGTACTAGCAGTTAATCTTTTGTGTGACCTTGAGAAAATCATTCATTCATCTGGACCCAAGTTTATGCATTTAAACATGGTGACAATAGTACCAATGGGTGTCTCATAAGAAGATTGCTGCATAGCCTAAGGACCCGGCGTACACGTGCCGGTTTCTTGACACAGTGAAACTGAGGTACCATGTCTCCAGGAAGGCAATCTGGTGCTTTCTTCTTGTGTGCCTTCTGGGCTATAAGATCAAGCAGAAACCAGCCAGGCATGGTGGCTCATACCTATAATCCCAGCATTTTAGGAGGCCAAGGCGGGTGGATCACTGGAGGTTAGGAGTCTGAGACCAGCCTGGCCAATGTGGCGAAACTCTGTCTCTACTTAAAAAAAAAAAAATTAGCTGGGCGTGGTGGTGGGCACCTGTCATCCCAGCTACTTGGGAGGCTGAGGCAGGAGAATTGCTTGAACCCAGGAGGTGGAGGTTGCAGTGAGCTGAGATCTTGCCATTGCACTCCAGCCTGAGTGAAAAAAAAAAATAAGCAGAAAGCAAAGTGTTTATTCTCTCTCTCTGTCTCAAAAAAAAAAAAAAAAAAAAAGACAAGCAAGGTGTTTACTAGTCAGATGCCTATGCTGAGGGGCTGGATGAGGAAGGGCAGTGTCTCTCAGATAGGAGGGCTGAACTCCTCAACATCACACTGGATTTAAGTCTCAAATAAGCAATTGCAGAGTCATGCTCCCAGCCCAGGTAACAGAGGCCTCCAGGAATGATCCCAATGACATTATTTCAAGGACGAGCATTTCTGAGTGTTCCACAAAATTCCAGTCCCCCTCTTTATTCCCAGAAGGCTTCATAAAAGATTGGCTGTCAGATATCACAACAGGGTTCCACCAATCAGCCTCCGTCCAGGCAGCGATTTGTCTACCCCCATGTCTCCCTCTCACCATGCAGGGATCCAAGCAAGAGCAGTCAATGGAAATTGATGATCTGGCAATTAAAGCGGAGGATTCCAATTGCAGCTGAAGTGCCGCGGCTGGGCCTTATAGCCCTCAGAGCCGTGGAGACTCAGTTTCAAATTTTGATAGCCATCCTTTTCAGTTGACCTTTAGCAGATGGCCATGAGCCTGAAGCTATTTAATTGATTATCACCCAGAGTGTGGGGTCTATTATTTTCCCCCGTTGGCAATTTTCTTGCTTTTGACAGGTGCTGGTCCCCCCAGGTGGCCTTCTAATTAGGAACTTCCTATGATGTGTTGACACAGTCCATCGTGTCCACTTTGGGACTTTCTCTACATAACTAGAAAAAAATATGAAACTAGTTTGTTTCATTGCTCGTATACAGCACTGTGCTTGTGACTGAAAAACTAATGTTACTTTCATCCAGCTACCTATGAAATAAGCAAAATATTTCTGCCCTAAGGATAGTCATGAGGTATATATCTAAGGGCTATCCACTTTCAGAACACCACTGAGCACGGGTTGGCGGAAAGTGCACTGATGCAGAAGTAGTAAACGTGACACCCCCATGGGGTCTTTCATTCAAGTAAAACTCACATATTATAAAATTCTCCATTTTAATCATTGTAAAGCAGTGTGTACATCAGTGGCTTTTATTGCATTCACAATGCTTTGCAATTATCCACCGCAATCTAATTCTAGAACATCATTACTCTAAGGAGAAACCCTGTACCCATTAAGCAATTACTCCCCATTGCCTCTTTCATCTAGCCCCTGGCAATCACTAACCTGCTTTCTGACTCTATGGATTTGCCTATTTTGGCCATTTCATAAAAATAGAGTCATCCTATGTGTGGCCTTTTGTGATTGGCTTCTTTCACTTAGCATAATGTTTTTGAGGTTCACCTATGTTGTAGCATATATCAGTGCTTCATTCCTTTATGTTACTGAATAATATTCTGTTGTATAGATACACCACATTTTATTTAACCTCTCATCGGTTGATAGACATTTCAGTTGTTTTCACTATTTGGCTTTTGCAAAGAGTACTCTTATGAATATTCCTGTATAAGTTTTGTTTGAACATATGTTTTCCATTCTTTGGGTATATTCCGAGGTGTGGAATTGTTGTGTCATGTGGAAATTTTATGTTTAACTGTTTGAAGAACTGCCAAACTTCTTTCCACAGTGGATACACCTCTTTACATTTGCACCAGCAATGTATTAACATTCCAATTTCTCCGTAACCCCACGAACACTGGTTACTTTGCATATTTTTTATTATGGTCATCTTAATGTGCATTCAGAGGTATTTTATGGTGATTTTAATTTGCATTTCTCTAATGACCAGTGATGATGGCATCTTTTCATATACTTGTTGACAATTTATATATCTTCTTCAGAGAAATTCTAATTAAGAGTTTTGTAATTTTTAATTGGGTTGTCTTTTTGTTGTTGAATTGCATATTCTGGATACAAGACTATTATCAGACATATGATTTGCAAATATTTTCTTGCATTTTGTAGGCTGTGTTTTTACTTTCTTGTTTTTATTTTGTTGTTTCTTTGATAAACAACAGTTTTTAATTTTGATAAAGTCCAAGTTATCTATTTTCTTCTTTTGTCGCTTGTGCTTCTGATATCATATTTTAAAAACAATTATGAAATCTAAGGTCATGAAGATTTTTGCCTATGTTTTCTTCTAAGAGGCATATAGTTCTAGCTCTTCAGCCTATGATTCATTTTGTGTTAATTCTTGTAAATGGTATGAGGTAGGGTCCAAATTCATTCTTTTGTAAATTGTCTTTAACCATTTGTTGAAGACTATTCTTTCCCTATTGAATGGTCTTGGAATTCTTGTCAAAAATCAACTGACCATAGATGTGCAGGTTTAAAACTAGATTATCATTTCTAATTCACTGGTTCATATGTCCAGGCATATGCCAATCTTCCCTAAATATTCTTTTGGTCAAGTTAATCCATTTTCGAGCCTCAGATTTCTCATATCTAAAGTGTGTGTATTGGGAGGAAGAAGGCAGATGGATGGATGACAGTCTACAGTGCTTTACTAACTCCCATAATAAATGTTTTATTATGAAAATTTTTATTACCATTTTTATAAAGAATGGGAAATCCTATAGGCTGCTTTCTGTATCTTGAGGATGGCATTAAATTTAAAAATATTAAGTATGGTTATTATCTTTTTTTTTTGAATTTTGGGCTCTGGTGTACATGTGCACATCCTGCATCCTGCAGGATTGTTATATAGGTACATACATGCCATGGTGGTTAGCTGCCTCCATCCCCCCGCTCCCCCTCACCCCATGTTGCCTATATCAGGCATTTTTCCTGGTGTTATCCCTCCCCATCCTCCCCACCCCCCCACTGTCCCTCCCCTCCCCTCTCTTCTATCCCCCAACCTAGCCCATTGAGTGTTGTTCTCTTCCCTGTGCTGAAGTGTTCGCATTGTTCATCACCAGGCTATGAGTGAAAACATAAGGTGTTTGGTTTTCTGTTCTTGTGTCAGTTTGCTGAGAATGATGGTTTCTAGGTTCATCAATGTCTCTGTAAAGGAGATGAAGTTGTCATTTTTTATGGCTGCATAGTATTCCATGGTGTATATGTGCCACATTTTCTTTGTCCAGTCTGTCATTGATGGGCATTTGGGTTGGATCCAGGTCTTTGCTATTGTAAACAGTGCCACAATGAACATACCTGTGCATGTGTCTTTATAACAGAATGATTTATAATCCTTTGGGCATATACGCAGTAATGGGATTGCTGGGTTAAATGGAATTTCTATTTCTAGATCCTTCAGGAATCACCACACTATCTTCCATAATGGTTGAACTAATTTACGCCTGCACCAACAGTGTAAAAGTGTTCTTTTCTCCACATCCTCTCCAGCATCTGTTGTCTCCAGATTTTTTAATGATCACCATTCTAACCAGCATGAGATGTTCATGTCTTTTGCCCACTTTTGAATGGATTTGTTTTTTTCTTGTAAATCTGGGTTCACTCTAATGATTGTTTCTTTTGCTGTGCAGAAGCTTTTAAGTTTAATTAGATCCCATTTTGTCTATTTTGGCTTTTGTTGCCATTGCTTTTTGTGTTTTAGTCATGAAGCTCTTCCTGTGCCTATGTCCTAGGTGGTGTTGCCTAGGTTTTCTTCTAGGGATTTAATGGTGTTAGTTCTTATGTTTAAATCTGTAATCCATCTGGAGTTAATTTTTGTATAAGGTGTAAGGAAGGGGTCCAGTTTCAGCTTCCTGCATATGGCTAGCCAGTTTTCCCAACACCATTTATTAAACAGGAAATCCTTTCCCCATTGCTTGTTTTTGTCCAGTTTGTCAAAGATCAGATGGTTGTAGATGTGTGGCATTGTTTTCAAGGCCTCTGTTCTGTTCCATTGGTCTATATCTCTGTTTTGGTACCAGTACCATGCTGTTTTGATTACCGTAGCTTTGTAGTATAGTTTGAAGTCAGGTAGCTGATGCCTCCAGCTTTGTTCTTTTTGCTTAGGATTGTCTTGGCTATGTGGGCTCTCTTTTGGTTTCATATGAAGTTTAAAGTTGTTTTTACAGTTCTGTGAAGAAGGTTAATGGTAGCTTGATGGGGATAGCATTGAATCTATAAATAACTTTGGGCAGTATGGCCATTTTCACCATATTAATTCTTCCTAACCATGAACATGGAATGTTTTTCCATCTGTTTGTGTTCTCTCTTATTTCCTTGAGCAATGGTTTGTAGTTCTCCTTGAAGAGATCTTTTACATCCTTTGTTAATTGTATTCCTAGGTATTTTATTCTCTTTGTAGCAATTGTGAATGGAAATTTGCTCATGATTTGGTTCTGTTTGTCTGTTGTTGGTGTATAGGAATGCTTGTGACTTCTGCACACTGATTTTGTATACTGAGACTTTCCCGAAGTTGCTTATCAGCTTAAGGAGATTTGGGGCTGAGATGATGGGGTCTTCTAAATATACAATCATGTCATCTGCAAATAGGGACAATTTGAATTCTTCTTTTTCTAATTGAATGCCCTTTATTTCTTTTTCTGGCCTAATTATTCTGATTAGAACTTCCAATACTATATTGAGTAGGAGTGGTGAGAGAGGGCATCCTTGTCTAGTGCCAGTTTTTAAAGGGAATGCTTCTAGTTTTTGCCCATTTAGTATTACATTGGCTGTGGGTTTGTCATAAATAGCCTTTATTATTTTGAGATACATTCCCTCAATGCCTAGTTTATTGAGAGTTTTTGGCATAAAGGGCTGTTTAATTTTGTCAAAGGCATACTCTGCATCTATTGAGATAATCGTGGTTTTTGTCTTGGTTCTGTTTATGTGGTGGATTATGTTTATAGATTTGCATGTGTTGAACCAGCCTTGCATCCCTGGGATAAAGCCTACTTGATTGTGGTGGGTAAGCTTTTTTTTTTTAATTGCATGTTAGGTTTGGGGGTACATGTAAATAACATGCAACATTGTTGCATAGGTACACACATGACAGCGTGATTTGCTGCCTTCCCCCCCTTCACCCATATCTGGCATTTCTTCCCATGCTATCTCCCCCCAACTCTCCACCCCCTGCTGTCCCTCCCCTATTTCCCCCCAACAGACCCCAGTGTGTAGTGCTCCCCTCCCTGTGTTCATGTGTTCTCATTGTTCAACACCCGCCTATGAGTGAGAACATGTGGTATTTGATTTCCTGTTCTTGTGTCAGTTTGCTGAGAATGATGGTTTCCAGGTTCATCCATGTCCCTACAAAGGACACGAACTCATCGTTTTTGATGGCTGCCTAATATTCCATGATATATATGTGCCATATTTTCCCTATCCAGTCTGTCATCCATGGGCATTTGGATTGGTTCCAGGTCTTTGCTATTGTAAACAGTGCTGCAATGAATATTCGTGTGCATGTGTCCTTATAGTAGAACGATTTATAATCCTTTGAATATATACCCAGTAAGTGGATAAGCTTTTTGATGTGCTGTTGGATTTGGTTTGCCAGTATTTTATTGAAGATATTTACATCAATGTTCCTCATGGATATTGGCCTCTAGTTTTATTTTTTAGTTGTGTCTCTGCCAGGTTTTGGTATCAAGATGATATTGGTCTCATAGAAAGAGTTAGGGAGGAGTCCCTCTTTTTGTATTGTTTGGAATAGTCTCAACAGGAATGGTACCAGCTCCTCTTTGTACATCTGGTAGAATTCAGCTGTGAATCCATCTGGACCTGGACTTTTTGGTTGGTAGGCTATTAATTGCTGCCTCAATGTCAGAACTTGTTATTATCTATTTTTTTAAGTTATCAGGTGACCCAAATGTGGCAATACCTGTGTAGTTATAAAACATGTATATAATGGGACTGACTTGACAATGGAAGAGACAAATGTCTATAATTTCTTGATAATATTACTGGGAATCACAGAAATCTGGCTTTGACTTCCCTAAACGTCTGTCATAATTTCTGGATTTTGTTAATTTTTTTTCTCTTTTCTCTCTTTTTTAATTAAAAAAAAATAGAGATGGGGTTTGGCCATGTTGCCCAGGCTCGTCCTGAACTCCTGGGCTCAAACAATCCTCCCATCTTGACCTCTCAAAGTGCTGGGATTATAGGCATGAGCCATCACACCCAGCCCAGATTGTTTTAAAATAATTATTTTAAAGGTCCGGGTCGGGTAGAGCGAGGTCTGGATGGGTAATGATTTCAAAGTCTATTTAATCACTTTATTCTTTCCAACAAATTTGTTCATAATATAAATCCACATTATTCACACAACTCATATGAAACTCCCAATAAAAGGCTTACAGACATGCTCAGTAACTTCCATGGTGAACAGACCATGTTCATTCCTTGCTTGACATCTTCATTGTCTAGTATTTGGCATGATGCTTTCCAAATACTAGACAATGAACAGGTTATATCAGAATTACTGGAGTATTCCTTGCTAATAAACAGATTATTGTGGAATCTACGCAGATTAACCAAACCAGAACATGAAAGGAAGAAGCAGCCTAGAGAAGTAAGGCACTGAACAAACACCCCATGGAATTCTGATGCAGAGCAAAAGTAAAGGACTCTGATCTAATGCTTGAGGGACAGCTGTACATAGTATATGGTACTCAAAGTTAGGACAGGCCTACTTCAGAATAGCTGTGGGCCCTAGACTTATATAGAATCATACAATGTTAAGCTTATAAAATGAGATATGGGTTGGGACAAGGAATTTTATTAGAAACTCTATAAAATAGGCTGGTGCAGTGGTTCATGCCTGTAATCCCAGCACATTGGGAGGCCGAAGTGGGCAGATCACTTGAGGCCAGGAGTTCTAGACCAGCCTGGCCAACATGGCAAAACCCTGTCTCTACTAACAATACAAAAAGTAGCCAGGTGTGGTAGCACACACCTTTAATCCCAGCTACTTGGGGGGCTGAAGCATGAGAATTGCTTGAACCCAGGAAGCGGGGATTGTGGTAAACCAAGACTACACCACTGTACTCCAGCCTGGATGACAGAGTAAGACTCTGTCTCAAAAAAGAAACTACATAAAACAAGAAAACATGAGTTCAGAATTCATCTGATACTATGGCAAAGATCAGAGGAAAAGATTCAATGACTGCTGTTGGGATTAGAGATTTAGATACCCAAGAAATTGAGGTATCCAAGAGATTTTCAGTGACATTAGCTTGCAGAAAAGCAATGTGAAGGTAGGCAACATTTCTGTGTCTGTGTCCCAGTGACTTTGGTTCCCTAAGGAATACTGAGCTTGAAAGTGACCAAGGTCATTGTGGCCAGCTGTCTTGCCTAAGGATACAGGTGGGCATTTACTGAGCACCTGCTGTGGGTGAGGTGTTGAGCATGAATTACTTCTTTTAATTCGGAAATGATCATTCAAACAAAAGTGCATCCTTTACAGGCAAAAGTGACAACTAATGGAGTTAGAATACTTATCCAAAGTCACACAAATAATAAATGCAAGGACTGAGATTCATATATAATACTATCCACATTGGTGTAGACCATTCAGAAAGTTTAGTCTAAGCCTGATTGGGAGCCTGTCTGTCTTCAGACCTAAGCAGCTTACTAAAGTGACCAGGTCATCCACCCTAATGGTAACTAACTGGGAGGATTCATCCATGGTGGCAGATCGTTTTAGGTTCGTGTGTTTTCCAGATCAAAGATGTGATCTCAGCCTAAAGTCTGGACTTTTCTATCTTTCCAAATATTCTCCATCTTCCAATGCTGTATCTACTTGTTGATCATCTGACAGTTCTGAAAATTCTGACAAAGATTGATCTTTCTCCTTCCTTTCATCTGCTACATGGATTATTTTTGTTATTTTGTCTGCAGATTTTGAAACTTACTATTCTTCTCGTTTTAGTGTTTGGGACTGATTACAATTTCTTTTGTGTAATTGCTTCTTGAGGGTTATAGAAGCCATATGGTGTGTTCCGGGAGCTGCTACTACGTGGAACTGTTATACATTTCCTAAATGCTTGTTGAAGTAAATAGAAAGAATAGTGAATCTCTATGACAGGAGAGACTTTTAGGCACACAAGATGAAGTGGGAGCAGTCCTGAGAGCAAACTGCTAACATCCTAGATTACATATCTCATGCTGCTACCCTATGAATATTCCACTAGAAATCATTTCCCATTAAATGCACTAAAAACCATAGGCACCTTAAAATAAGAGACCAAATACTCATCATCTATATCTCAATGTTCTGGAGAAGAGATTCATATTGCAAATTTGCCATAGGGCACTAGCTTGCAGGTCCTATAGACGTGTCTACCAAGATCTGAGGAAGCTCAAATGCCTATTAAGATACAGATGTGTGAGATACAATGTGTGAGATAGAAAGTATTTTTAAAAAAAGATACAGGAGTGTGTGTGTGTGTGTGTGTGTGTGTGTGTGTGTGTTTGAAGGACAAAAACAAACTGATGGCTTCTTTTCTATTTAGCTGGTAAAATTAATATGCCACATGAGTTCCTTCCCTCAGGTTGACAATGTTACCTGAATGCCTTGATGAAATAGCATCTATAATGTCTTTCTTCTGGAGAAACACAGTCCTTTCCTCACCTGAAGTTTCTTTCTGTGGGCTTTCTGATTAGGAAATGATGTCAAGGGCAAAATGCAGCTCTATGTACCTGCTTCGGAAAGTTTTTCAGATCCTGGGATAAGACAGATGTAATGAGAATGCATCATTATGTTACAAATGACAACAACAAAACACTCTTATTATATAATACTCCTGAACATCAAGAAAACAGGTCAGAGAAGCAGCAAAATTAGTGAAAATCAAGGATGATGGTGGATGTGTTACTGATTGAGAGGCGTGGCGTCTCCTAGTCTCCTGATGACTATTTTCATCGCCAGAAGCAATTCAAATGATTGGCGTCATCTAAGCTGAACTGAGTTGTACAGGTAAATCTGACACGACTTAGCAGGGCTAGCCCCAGGGGAGGGTGAGATATCTTATGCCTCCTATCATCAGAAGCACTCACCTGGTCAAGTGACTATTCCCCTATCCTTTAAAAAACGTAGGGGGTCTCTAAGTATCACAGACTGCTAAGACTTGCAGCGTTCGAACCATCCTCTGGAGTGAAGGATGACTGAAAGCCACTGAAATGGGCACTGTGGCAATCCAGGTTGGCTGGGCCTGGACTGCAGTTTTATTTAGACTCGGATCATTGGCCAGGAGGTATAATTTAAAGGCTCATTACTCACCTCCCCTTAGCTTTCCCAGATGATGGAATCAGGTCCATTTGTATACAGCTGTTTGTCCCCCTCAATGGGATCATCTACAAACCCACATGAAATTTCCAGCAAAGAAAGTTTAAACAACCTGGCAGCAACTACCAAAGCCGAAGTATAAGTTGCAGTGGTGGAAATTTGGCTGAAATTTGTCTCAGATGATCCCTATCTCACCCTCTTAACTCCAGTTAATAATCCGAGTCTGCATTCTGCTACATTCACTTCCCTGGCGGGAAACAGGTTCCATAGTTGCATGATCTGATATTCCTTGCTTAACAATGGCGCCTATGGAAGTGTCAGGACTCCAGATTAGGAGCACAAGTATACAGGCGATTGGGCTGAGCCCAGGCATGATAAGGCAAACAAGGTCCAGCGGCTTGCAGAACCTTGTTTCTGACTTTGTCATTAAATACAGTAATAGATTTAGATGCAAAAGCTTTGACCTTGCATGTGTTATTTCCTCTATCTAAAAGGTTCTCTACCGTATTCTCCATCCTTCCAGATTTTGCACACAGTGATCTACTCCACAAAGCTTGCCTTGGACCTCACACCCTACTGCCAGCCACCAGATCCCATTACTTATTTTTCTATGATTTGTGCTTATCTATCTGTGAACACCAAACTTATGCCTGCCTTGGAGCCTTGCGCTTGCTGTTTTTTTTTTTTTTTTTTTTTTTTTTTTTTTGTGATTTGCGGGGGGGAGGGCTGGGTCTAGGATATTCTCTTTCTGAATTTCAGATGTCTGATTCTTTCTCATCACATATAGCTCACTCAAGTGTTTGTACCCGACCATGCCGGCTGAAGCAGATCAATTCCTCAACACTTTTCATGATGTTTCCTTTGACAACTATTCAGCACAACATCTGTCACTGTCTGAATTATGTTGCTTATAAACTTATTAATTTAATGATCACGAATTTATGGCAGTGATTTTGTATGTGTATTTACTAATTGCTTATGACCATCCCACACCTTTAAAATATATGCTCCAGGAGGTCTTGCTTCTCTTGGTCACTGCTGTATCCCTAGACCCCATACCAGATGTTCTATAAGTATTTTATAAACAAAGAAATCAATGGCTCCAAGATTGTTCTGTACTTAGTGCTATTAAAACTCTTGCCACATTTTCTTGCAGTGGCTTCATTAGAGATGAATCCTTCAACAATCCTGAAAGCTCCTGAAGGTCAAGTTTTGTGTCATCTTCCTGTGTATAACAGTAGCAACTTGTTGTACAGCCTGGCACATAATATGTGTTCACTAAGAATTTGCTAAATAACAACTGGGCTCTGTATTCTTTACTTTATTCATATTTTGTTTTGTGGCAATAGGTCTGCTCAAGCTCACAAGCAAGAGACCAAAGAAAGCACCTTAGTCCTTCCAAGGGTTGGCGTCAGTGAGTGCTGTGCAGAACCACTGCCTCAGACTCCATCAGTTTCTAGAACCTGTTCTTTTCTCTCTGGCCTTAGCAACTGACCAGTGCCTCCTATTTCCTCATCCTTCTACTTTATAAAAAAGTTGATGCAAATTACTTTGTGCCCGTACTTGACCTTCTTATGTTCAAGAAGGTGGCTTTCATAAAGATGCACCACAATTTGATGTAACATATTTTCAGTGCAATTAAATACCAAGAATTAGTGTTCAAAATATATAAAGACTCCTTGAAATCAACATTTAAAAAATTAAGAGTTTGGTGGGATCCAAGATGGCCGATTAGACATAACTCCAGCGCACAACACCCAGCGAGAGAGAGAGACGCAGAAAACCAGAAATCTCCTAGCTCCAACCGAGGTACCAGGTGTATTTCAACAGGTCTGATCTGATGGTGAGCAAAGCCCACTGAGGGCAGACCAAGGCAAGGAGGAGTGCTGCTTCACCCAGAAAGTGCATCTGACCGGGGGAGTCAGAGGCTCCACCTCTGGCGCTCCAGTCTAGATACAGTGCTTCCCCCAAAGCCTCAGCAATACACAGAACAGGGGATCTTTGCCAGCCAAGCACAGAGTTGAGTAAGAGCCTGCAGACTGAGCTATCGCCCCCTCCCCCTATGCAGAGAGAGAGGGAGCTGTAAGCAGAAGCAGCTGGGCAGGCCCCTACCCCATGACCAGAGAGAGAGGAAGCTGAAAGGGGGAGGCAGCCGGTGTGGCTGGGCGGGTCCCTACCCTCCCCCACAAACCCCAGAGGGCTGAAGCTCTGACTCTAGTGGGTTGCGTAGCCAGTGCCGCAGTCTGAGATGAACCCTGAATGATCCAGCCCAGTGGAGGAAGGGCACAACCCACCACTAGAGGGGTGGGACTGGGCTACATGCGCTAACAGAAATCACAGGAACCCTATGTAGCAACAGGATGGCGTGCTTGACAACCCAGAATCGCCTACAGGTCAGTGGAAGAGGGAGGCCTAATCTCCCAGTATAAACAAAACAGACGCAGGAAGCTTCCCTAGTAACCTGAAGGAGTCCCTAGAAACCCAGTAGCGCCCCCACAGGCAGACAAGCGACCTCATCAAGCAGCTCTCTGACACCACAGCCAGGTAAATCCACAAAGATGGGAAAAAACTAGTGCAAAAAAGATGAAACCATCAAAGACCAAAACACCTTTTCTCCTTCAAGGGATCACAACTCAACAACACAGGATCACAACTCGACCAAGGAGCGTGACGAATTGACAGAAACAGGCTTCAGAAGGTGGATAACAAATGTTTCTGAGCAAAAGGAACACGTTCTAAGTCAATGCAAAGAAACCAAAAACCTTGAAAAAAGGTTAGACAAAATGCTAACTAGAATAACCAGCTTAGAGAAGAACATAAACGACTTGATGGAGTTGAAAAATACAGCACGAGAACTATGTGAAACAAACACAAGTTTCAACAGCCAAATCGATCAGGCAGAAGAAAGGATATCAGAGACTGAAGATCAACTCAATGAAATTAAAAGGCAAGACAAGAGAAAAAAGAGTGAAAAGAACAAAGTCTCCAAGAAATATGGGACTATGTGGAAAAACCTAATCTACGCTTGATCGATGTACCTGAATATAATGGGGAGAATGAATCCAAGCTGGAAAACACCCTCCAGGATATTATCTAGGAGATCTTCCCAAGCCTAGCAAGGCTGTCCAAATTTCAAATTCAAGAAACATGGAGAACTCCACAAAGATATTCCTCAAGAAGAGCAACCCCAAGGCACATAATCGTCAAGATTCACCAGGGTCAAAATGAAGGAAAAAATGCTAAGGGCAGCCAGAGAAAAAGGTCCGGTCACCCACAGAGGGAAGCCAATCAGACTCACAGCAGATCTCTCAGCAGAAACCCTACAAGCCAGAAGAGAGTGGGGGCCAATATTCAACATCTTTAAAGAAAAGAACTTTCAACCCAGAATCTCACATCCAGCCAAACTAAGCTTTGTACATGAAAGAGTAATAAAATCCTTTATGGACAAGCAATTATTGAGAGATTTGGTCACCACCAGACTTGCCTTACAAGAGCTCCTGAAAGAAACACTAAGCACGGAAAGGAACAAGTATGTCACTGCAAGAGCAAACCAGTTGGCAAAGACCAAAAATGCAATGAAGAAAGTGAGTCAACTAATGGGAAAGAAAACCAGCCAGTAACAAAATGGCAGGATCAAATTCACACATAACAATATTAACATTGAATGTAAATGGCCTAAACGCCCCAATCAAAAGACACAGACTGGCAAACTGGATAAAAAGTCAGAATGCATCGGTATTCTGTATTCAAGAAACCCATCTCATATACAAAGACACATAAAGACTCAAAATAAAGGGATGGAAGAAGATTTACCAAGCAAATGGAGAACAAAAAAAAGTAGGGGTTGCAATCCTAGTCCCTGATAAAATAGACTTCAAACCAACAAAGATCAAAAGAGACAAAGAAGGACATTACATAATGGTAAAAGGATCAATCCAACAGGAAGAGCTAACTATCCTAAATATATACGCCCCCAACACAGAAGCACCCAGATACATAAAGCAAGTTCTTAACAACCTAAAATGACATTTAGACTCCCACACAATAATAGTGGGAGACCTCAACACTCTGCTGTCAATATTGGACAGATCAACAAGAGAAAATTAACAAGGATATCCAGGATTTGAATGCAGAGCTGGACCAAGCGGACCTAATAGACGTATACAGAATGCTCCACCCCAAATCCACAGAATATACATTTTTCTCAGCACCACATTGCACTTACTCTAAAATTGACCACATCATTGGATGCAAATCAATCCTCAGCAAATGCAAAAGAACAGAAATCATAACAAACGGTCTATCAGACCACAGCACAATCAGACAGAACTTGGGATCAAGAAACACACTCAAATCCACACAACCACTTAGAAACTGAACAACTTGCTTCTGAGTGTGGACTGGATAAGCAATGAAATGAAGGTAGAAATAAAGATGTTCTTCAAAACCAACCAGAATGAAGACACAAATTACCAGAATCTCTGGGACACCTTTAAAGCAGTGTCGAGAAGGAAATTTATAGCAATAAATGCCCACCAGAGAAGAGAGGAAAGATCTAAAATCGACACACTATCATCAAAATGGAAAGAACTGGAGGAGCAAGATCAAAAAAACTCAAAATCTAGCAGAAGACAAAAAATAACTAAGATCAGAGCAGAACTGAAGGAGATAGATAGAGACACAAAAAACCCTTCAAAAATCAATAAATCCAGGAGCTGGTTTTTTGAAAAGATCAACAAAATAGACCACTAGCCAGATTAATAAAAAAGAAAAAGGAGAAGAATCAAATAGATGCAATAAAAAACGATAAAGGGGATATCACCACTGATCCCACAGAAATACAAACTACCATCAGAGATTACTACAAACAGCTTTACTCACATAAACCAGTAAACCAGGAAGAAACGGATAAATTCCTAGACCCTTGTACTCTACCAAGACTAAACCAGGAGGAAGTTGAAACCCTGAATAGACCAATAACAAGGGCTAAAGTAGAGGCAGCAATCAATACCCTACCAATCAAAAAAAGTCCAGGTCCAGACGGGTTCACAGCCGAATTCTACCAGACGTACAAAGAGGAGCTGGTTCCATTCCTTCTGAAATTGTATCAAACAACACAAAAGGAGGGAATCCTCCCTAATTCATTTTATGAGACCAACATCATCCTGATAACAAAACCAGGCAGAGACTCAACTAAAAAAGAAAACGTCAGGCCAATATCCATGATGAACATTGACGCAAAAAATCTTCAATAAAATACTGGCAAACAGATTGCAACAGCACATCAAGAAGCTTATCCATCATGACCAAGTAGGCTTCATCCCAGGGATGCAAGGCTGGTTCAACATATGCAAATCCATAAATGTAAACCATCACATAAGCGGAACCAAAGACAAAAACCACATGATTACCTCAATAGATGCAGAGAAGGCCTTCAATAAAATTCAACATCACTTCACGTTAAAAACTCTCAATAAACTAGGTATTGATGGAACATATCATAAAATGATAAAAGCTATATATGACAAACCTACAACCAATATCATACTGAATGGGCAAAAGCTGGAAGCATTCCCTTTGAAATCCAGCATTAGACAAGGATGCCCTCTCACACCACTCCTATTCAATATAGTATTACAAGTTCTAGGCAGAGCAATCAGGCAAGAAAAAGAAATAAAGGGTATTCAATTAGAAAGGATGAAGTCAAGCTGTCTCTATTTGCAGACGACATGATTGTATATCTAGAAGACCCCATCGTCGCAGCCCCAAACCTCCTGAAACTGATAAGCAAGTTCAGCAAAGTCTCAGGATACAAAATCAATGTGCAAAAATCACAAGCATTCCTATATACCAATAACAGACAAACAGAGAGCCAAATCAAGAGTGAACTCCCATTCACAATTGCTACAAAGAGAATAAAATACGTAGAAATACAACTAACAAAGAATGTAAAGGACCTCTTCAAGGAGAACTACAAACCATTGCTCAATGAAATAAGAGAGAACACAAACAGATGGAGAAACATTCCATGTTCATGGTTAGGAAGAATCAATATCGTGAAAATGGCCATACTGCCCAAAGTAATCTATAGATTCGACGCTATCCCCAATCAAGCTACCAATGACCTTCTTCACAGGACTGGAAAAACCACTTTAAACTTCATGTGGAATCACAAAAGACCCCACATAGCCAAGACAATCCTAAGCAAAAAGAACAAAGCCGAAGGCATCACACTTCCAGACTTCAAACTATACTACAAGGCTACAGTAATCAAAACAGCATAGTACTGGTACCAAAACAGGGACATAGACCAATGGAACAGAACAGAGACCCCAAAAGAAACACCACACATCTACAACCATCTGATATTTAACAAACTCAGCAAAAACAAGCAATGGGGAAAAGACTCCATGTTTAATAAATGGTGTTGGGAAAACTGGCTAGCAATGTGCAGAAAGCAGAAACTGAACCCCTACCTATCACCTTACACTAAAATTAACTCCAGATGTATCAAAGATTTAAACATAAAACCTAACACCATCAAAACACTAGAATAAAATGTAGGCAAAACCATCCAGGACATAGGCATAAGCAAGGACTTCATGACTAAAACACCAAAAGCAATGGGAATAAAAGCCAAGATAGACGAATGGGATCTAATTAAGCTCCAGAGCTTCTGCACAGCAAAAGAAACCATCATTAGAGTGAATTGGCAACCAACAGAATGGGAAAAAATTTTTGCAATCTTCCGATCTGACAAAGGGCTAATATCCAGAATCTACAAAGAACTAAAACAGTTATACAAGAAAAACACAAACAACCCCATTCAAAAGTGGGTGAAGGATATGAACAGACACTTTTCAATAGAGGACGTATATGAGGCCAACAAACGTATAAAAATGCTCATCATCACTGATCATTAGAGAAATGCAAATCAAAACCACACTGAGATACCATCTCATGCCAGTTAGAATGGTGATCATTAAAAAAATCTGGAGACAACAGATGCTGGAGAAGATGTGGAGAAATAGGAACACTCTTATGCAGTTGGTGGGAGTGTAAATTAGTTCAGCCATTGTGGAAGACAGTGTTGCGTTTTCTCAAGAATCTAGAAATAGAAATTCCATTTGACCCAGCAATCCCACTACTGGGTACATACCCAAAGAACTATAAATCATTCTACTATAAAGACACATGCACACATATGTTCACTGCAGCATTGTGTACAATAGCAAAGACCTGGAACCAACCCAAATGCCCATCAATGATAGACTGGATAAAGATGATGTGGTATATATACACCATGGAATACTATGCAGTCATAAAAAACGATGAGTTCGTGTCCTCTGTAGGGACTTGGATGAATCTGGAAACCACCATTCTCAGCAAACTGACACAAGAACAGAAAGCCAAACGCCGTATGTTCTCACTCATAGGTGGGTGTAGAACAATGAGAACATGTGGACTCAGGGAGAGGAGCATCACACACTGGGGACAGTTGGGGGGTGTAGGGGAGAGACAGTGGGGGGCGGGGAGGGAAGGGAGGGTGGGGAGGGATAACGTGGAGAAATGCCAGATATAGTATGCACCTAAAGTAAAATAAATAAATTTTAAAAATAATAAAAAAATTAAAAGTTCAAAGAAGAAAAATATAGATGTAAATATTGATAAAAAGTTATTGGAAGAAGAAACCTAAGTGATGACAACCTCAGTAGTAATTGAGAAAATGCAAATATCCATATGACCCAGCAATCCCTCTGCTGGGTATCCCCAAAGATAGCCACAAAAGACATGTAATCAGAACCTCATAAATATATCTGTGCTTTTACAGTCATTGTAGAACTATTCATAATAGGCAAAATACAGAAACAACCGGTGTCCATATATATATATATATATATATATATATATAAACGGTATTGTCCAGCTTAAAAAATAAGATCCTGACACTTATGAATAAATCTGGAAGACAGTATACTAAGGGAAATAAGCTAGACCCAGATCAAAATACCGCATAATCTCAATTATATGTGGAATCTAAAGAAGAAGTTAAATACATGGAAATAGAGAGTAGAACCATGATTACCAGGATTGGGGAGGGGAGCAAAATGAAGGGATATAGATTTAAGAGTAAAAACTTGCAGTTACATGGAATGAATAAGTCTAGAGATCTAAAGTATAGCATGAAGACTGTAATAAATAATACTGCATTGCATACTAAAAATTTGTCAGGAGAATAGATTTTAGGTGCTCTCACTACACATATACACATAAAAATGAGTAACTATGGAAGGTTATGGATATGTTAGTTTGCTTGACTGTAGCAATCATTTCAGTATATATACACATAAACATTAAGTTGTACACTTAAATATATACAATCAAATTAATTTTAAAAAGCAATCAGATAATAGCCATTAAATATTTGATGAGTACAAAAGAATCAGTAATAACCCTTCACACGTCATCAATTAGGCAAAACAACACCAAGTCTTGACCGAAAGGTGGATCATTAAGAAATCTCATGCACTGTTGGTAGGAGTGTAAATTGGTGCCACCACCTGTGGACCAATTTGGCAATATCTAGAAGATGTACATACCTTTTGGCTCAACACTCTCCATTCTTGGCAAAACAGTACTATAGGGAGATATGTGTAAGAATGTTCAGTGTGGCACAGTGTTTAATAACACATGCATAAATCATAATGTGTTTCTACTCTAAGACAATGAAAGAGCTAGATCTACATGTAGCCAGCCACATGCATGTCTCAGAAACACACTGCAATAAGAAAGGAGGATTCATAAAGCATGACAACAATTACATGAAAGTTAAGACGTGTCAACAAATGATACATAGATAGATGGTCCTTAAAATGCTAAAAGCTACATTTAGACTAATGGTTACTTTAGGTTGCAAAGATGCATTATGACACAGGTATCGAGACAATAACCATTTTATTTGTGATATTTTAGTGTTTAAGCTTGTTAGCAAGCATATATGCGTCAAGGATATTTTTATGTATTTTACATGCCATAAATATTTTATTAAAAATAGTTGTACCCAATCGCTTTTGTATCTATTGACCACTACACAAGCCATATCCTGCCACGCTGTCTTTCTACAACTGACAGCCCTTGGCAGTCATGAGCTTTCAGAGCCAAGGCTTTGACACAAGTCTAAGTCCCAGAAGAACCAATAATAACTATTCAAAAAAAAAAATGCAGAAAAGCACAAAGTCTCTGAAAAGAAGCCAAATCCCTCCACAACTATTTACCCAGTGGGTGTTGGTACATAAACTACCTGATACGTTCCTACATCCTACGTCTCCGGCACTAACCTGGAGCCCTAAAATCACTTCCCATCTCCAATCACAGTTTCCGCCACTGATGCAGTCCCAGCTCTCCTGTTTGAGTTTCTGTAACTAGACACTAGCTCTTATCCTCTGTACCCCACTAGAAAGAGCTCTCTGACTACTCAGTTGCCCTATAACTCAGCTCTCTAGGGGTTCAATTACCTAAATTTCTTTCTTTTTTTTTTTTCCAGACGGAGTTTCGCTTTTGTTGCCAGGCTGGAGTGCAATGGCACGATCTTGGCGCACTGCAACCTCCGCCTCCCGGGTTCAAGCGATTCTCCTGCCTCAGCCTCCTGAGTAGCTGGGATTACAGTCATGTGCCACCACACCTGGCTAATTTTGTATTTTTAGTAAAGACGGGGTTTCTCCATGTTGGTCAGGCTGGTCTTGAGCTCCCAACTTCAGGTGATCTGCCCTGTAAAAGTGCTGGGATTACAGATGTGAGCCACCGCACCTGGCCCTGAATTTATTTCTTATGATTTTCTCCTGACTTGTGCTTCCTTGCTGATATCTGTGGTTCCCAAACTGGACTACTCATCATAATCATTATTGCCCCTTTAAAACATGCAGATCTCTGTGCCCCTCCCAGACCTTTAGAATCAGAAAATGTCCTAAAAGATTCCTATGGTCAGCCAGATTTTCCAAACACTGCCCTGGACCATGCTTCCTCCTGATTCGCTCCCTGCACCTTTTACCCAGACCCCTAAGCCCCTTACTAAGCCCAGCCTGGGTGTGCTTCCCTACAGCTGTGCCCTGGCTCTCCTTTTTCCTCTTCCTCCTTAGCTTCAGGGATGGAAAGGGCAGAGAGTGCCTCTTAGCAAGTGAGGTTTCATTTGTAGTAACACCAATTCATTTGCATTGTTTGTAGAAGTTTGCCTGAAAAAGTACAGCCTTCCCCTTAATTTATGCTGATAATTATTACTATTATTTGTAACATTGGGCTTGAAAACGCACTTGGGAAAGTAAGAACTTATAAGTTCAAATTTTAAAATAATCTTATTTCGCATAACTTTAGATCTATAGAAATATTGCAAAGATAGCAGTGCAAGGATTACCTGTTCCAGTGATGTCAAACTCCATTTGACCAATGAGCTATAAAGAACTTAACGTCTTGTAGGAACTCGGGCTGTATCTACTGAGCACTATTGTATTCCAGAGTAGTCTATAGGCCAAGGTAGTCTGACCAACCTGTCTCTGTGGATAATTTATAACGCACTAGAAGCCACAGTTATCTTTGAACTGTGGCTCAGATAGTGGTCGGATACGACATCAGTAAAGTAAGCTTTATCAAGCAATTGGATCAACCCGAATCAAAGCCCAGTACAGCGGTCTTTAATACACAGTCAATGACAACGGCTGGGGTACTCCCTAGAAAGCAGAATCATGAACCCAAGGGCAAATACACTAAAACCTCTAAGGATGGAACCTGGGTCTCTGCATTCGTAACAAGCTACCCGGGGACTTTTATTCACAGTAAAATCCAAAAAGCAGTGGGGCAGTGAATATGCTCTGGCAAGCTGAAATAAATGTTAGCTGTTATTTCTGGAATTTGCATAACCACATCTCCCGTTTTCAGTCGACCAGTTCACAAAGCAAATTAACTTCCTGGCTATATTTTTCCTGAATTCCATCAGTAGGTTGCCTCTGTGGGGAACAGGACTTTCTATGCTCCAACATTATTAATATCATTATTAATATTTAACATGGCATTAGGAGCTTGGGATGTGCCAGCTATGTCCTAAACACTATATAAGTTATCTCGTTTAAAATTAACAACACTCCTTTGTGGCAAGTATTATTTTTATTCACATATTACAGACAGGGAACTGAGATTAAGAGATTGTGCAAAATTGCACACCAAATAAGCACTGGGCAGGGATTTAATCTCACGTCCCTCTGACCTCAAAATCCATGTTCTTACCTCTACTCCAACACCATTCCTCCCCTAAACCAGTACTTTGAAATTTTTTTTAAGAAAAATAAGGGCTGGGTGCGGTGGCTCACGCCCATAATCCCAACACTTTGGGAGGCCAAGGTGGGTGGATCACCTGAGGTCAGGAGTTCGAGACCAACCTTGCTGACATAGTGAAACCCTATCTCTACTAAACGTACAAAAAAATTAGCCAGATGTGGTGGCATGTGCCTGCAATCCCAGCTGTTCAGGAAGCTGAGGTGGGAGAATCACTTGAGCCTGGGGCAGAGGCTGCAGTGAGCTGAGACGGTACCTCTGCACTCCAGCCTGGGCAATAGAGTGAGACTCCATCTAAAAAAAATAAAATTTAAATAAATAAAAATAAAAAAATGGGTTCAAGTCCCATAGAACCCCACAGTGTGTTCCTCTAATTATACTTTTAAAATAGTGATGCTAAGAGAGCTAATGGGAGGGAGTCCTGCACCTTGGAGACAGGACCAGTCTGCCATGATGGGAAGACATTCTTGGACACCACAGACCACACATGCTTCCTGCCCTCAGGCTGTGAAGGAAAGGAAGACGATTTCTACTCCCAAAGAAAAGAAAGGGTAAATATAAGTGGAAAGGTTTGCTTTAAACAACAGACTTTCTGGAGAGCACCAGAGATTACAAAATTCCATAGTAGCTGATAACATTGAATACAGAACAGGTGTATGTCTTTGGTAGAAGATAAGAAAGAGAATAGAGGACAGGAACTTATTCTTAGGATTCATGGTAGAAGAATAAACATGCATCCAAATGGATTAACAAGAAGGGAAAGCCAGCGCTGGGGACATGGAAACCAGGGGACAACAATTAAAATAGCAATTTCATTTGGCTGAAGAACTTCTTATAACAACTGGAAAGCATAAGCAATTTGGAAGGAGTAAAACAATTTCATGGATATGGACTCCCCTGGGATCCAGCTGTTTTTTCTCAGCCTATTAACTAATTATACATGTCACTGGAGAGATGGAACATCACTTCAAACAAACAAACAAGGAAAAGGGGCCAAAGAATTTGGTTAGTGCAAGTTAAAGCTAATTTCCTTTCAATCAGGCGTTGACATAGAAAGTAGTTAGCTTTGGGGCTTGTCAAATTTAACAAAAATGGCCCCACTGTCTTTAATTCTTAAAATATTTCACTGCCGACCGTCACGAGAGTAAAATATTTGCTCTGCCATTGCAAGGCAAAATTTCATCAAATCTCAACATTTATAAAAATGCTTTCTAAGTATATATGTAGATTTTTCCTTCTTCCTGTTGCCATCTATCCCTACATTGATAAATCCTGAATTTGATTGATATGCCCAAACTGTAACATCAACTTAAAGCAAAAATTAATGCAATTGTTAGAGTATTATCTAAGATTAGTTTCACTTTTATTTTTGTTTCTAACCATCAGTTTCATCATATATTTCAATAATGCACACAAAAGTAGGAAATGGTTATTTTTGGATTTTGCTTCCAATTCCCCAAATAAGATTACAGCAGATTACATAGCATTTCAAACACATTTTAAAAATGAGAAATAGTAAAATCCTACTGTCTCTTCTGTAGAGTTTACACCTGAATTGCCTTGTCTGCCTTTGCAGGGGAAAAGATATGTATCTTGGAATGGGAGATAAAATCTACCAGGCAGCATAGAGTCAAATAATGACTCAGACATTATATCTGGAAGATCATATTTCTTATTGTTATATAAATACTATTGGCAAATAATCCTTAAATTTAAAAAATATTAAGGATTTTGAAATGAGTGAAAGCCCTTTGAGAGTTAAATCTCTAGATAATTTAAAAGAAATAAAAAGCATAATACAGAAATAACAAATATAATTTGTTATTCGTAGATTGTATTAGGGCTGATATTTGAATGAGTGGGGTTTTGAGATTGTGACTTTTGAGTCATAATTTAAAGTCCAAAATCTATAACTGTGCCTCAAAGCCAGGAGATCCATAGATTGTGATTAAGAGGCAAAGACAGAGAAAATTCTCGATAGAAAGTAAACGCCATGATTCTGTTAATAGCTATAACAAGGACAATTTAAAAAAAAACAAAAACCAAAAAAACACTTGGGCAAAACTCTTTGTGCTTGTTCTTCCCAGTAGATCATCAGAGTGTCACCATAGTAAATGTTTAACGAGATACATGTAGATGAGGTGGAGAAAGCATGTGTAAGCTTCTGTTCTCCTAAGACTCAAGCTGAGGCTCCACTGGTCTTGACCACACTGTCTTTGGAAGCTTAACCATCCCTGGTGATTTTAGTGACTCAATTCTGTTCTTACGATGCAATAACTCAGATATAAAAGTTCTTTAAGATTACGCTTAATGTTTTTGCTTAGTCCTAGAAAGATAGGTAGAGAGTAATACAGAGAGATATACAAAGAGAGGGAGCGAGAAAAGAGGATTTTTGTATCTTAAAACTATCTCTAAGATTCCTAAAAACCCTCTTTATGATAATTGCTGGTTTTGAGCATCTGTCATGGGTCATGCAGTCAGAATTCATTGCCTCATGATTGCTACCAAATTCTTATACCAACTCCCACGGAGGAGGTGTTACACTGAAATATTAAGGGAAACCTATAAAAGATTAGAAGCATAATGTGCACTTTTCAAAACAATAAAGAAGAACACGAAAATAAATAAAATTGATTAACCCCATGGAAGGCAGAAAATATAGAGCTAAAACTAAAGACAAAACATAATAAGTAGAAAATTTTTTTTTTAAATTTTTTACTTAAAGAGAGAGCTTGAAAAAAAATTAATCTCTTATTTAAAGGAGAAATGAATACAGAATTAACAAATAAATACAAATATGTTAAAGGGTGCTATTTACAATAGTATCAGAACATGTTAAATACTTAGGAATAAGCTAAATTAATAAAAATTATAAAAATTTCTAAATGAGTAATTCAAAAAATTAAAAGAAGTTAAAGGCTAGGTGTGGTGGCTCATACCTGTAATCCTAGCACTTTGGGAGGCTGAGGCAGGTGGATCACCTGAGGTAAGGAGCTCAAAACCAGACTGGCCTACATGGTGAAACTACATCTCTACTAAAAACACAAAAATTAGCCAGGTATGGTGGTGCTTGCCTGTAATCCCAGCTACTGAGGATTGAGGCTGAGACAGGAGAGTGTCTTAAACTCGGGAGACGGAGGTTGCAGTGAGCCAAGATTGCACCACTGCACTCCAGCCTGGGTGACAGAGCAAGACTTTGTCCAAAAAATGGAGAGAAAGAGAGAGCGAAGGAAATAAAGGAAGGAAGAAATTAAAGAAGACCCAATTAATTGAAAGATATACTATAGGCATAGAATGAAAAACTTTCATGTTGTCAAATTGCAAATCTTCCCCCAAATTGATCTATTGACTCAATGTGATTCCAATAAAGGTGATTCCAACAAAGATCCAGAATGTACTTTTGGTGGAAGTTTACAAGTCAATTCTAAATTTTTATATGAAAATCCATATGGCCCAGAAAAGGCAAAGTATCTCAAAGAACAATAAAAATGAAGGACATAGCCAATAAGATATCAAGAACTGTTATAAATCTATATTAATGAACACAGTGTAATACTGAGCTAAAGAGAGAAAAATATAGCAGTAGAACAGAAAAGAAGAGAGAGTTTCGGAAACATATGATCATCTGATTTATGACAAAACTGACATGGCAGTGAAGGCAAAGGTGGCATTTTCAATACATGGTATTATGCCAAATGGATGTCAATGGAAGAAAATATGTCTTGTTCCTTAATTCATACTATATGCTGAAATAATGAAAAGTGGATCATGGACCTAAATGTGAAAGGTAAGACAATAAAGGTTTAAAAACACATAGGGGCTGGGCGTGGTAGCTCACACCTGTAATCCCAGCACTTTGGGAGTCTGAGGTGGGCGGATCACAAGGTCAAGAGGTCGAGACCATTCTGGCCAACATGGTGAAACCCTGTCTCTGCTAAAAATACAAAAATTAGCTGGGCGTGGTGGTGTGCGCCTGTAGTCCCAGCTACTTGGGAGGCTGAGGCAGGAGCATTGCTTGAACCAGGGAGGCGGAGGTCGCAGTGAGCCGAGATCGTGCCACTGTGCTCCAGCCTGGTACCTGGCGACAGAGCAAGACTCCTCTGTATCAAACAAACAAACAAACAAAAAAACCAAAAAACACCACACATAGGAGGATAGCTTCATGATCTCAGAGTAGGCAAAACTTCTTAAATAGGATATGAGCAGCACTAGCATTAAAAGAAAAATAAGTTATAGTACATTAGATTCAGAATAACTATTCATTAAAATATTATGATGAGGAGTGAAAAGTGTAGTGTGTGTATATTGTCAGGGGTGGTGTCCATCACATACTTTTCCAAATCAATCCGAAAAACACAATCAACTCAATAGAGCAATGAACAAAAATTTCAGCAGGCTATTTACAAAGGAAGACCCCCAAATGGTTAATAAAATATGAAAGTAAAATGCTCTATTTTATTAATCATCTGAAAAAATGCAAATTAGACCACAATGAAATCCCACTATTACCCTATTAGAATAAAATCAGTGAAAAAGAAAAGCAATACCAATCATTGGTAATGTGGAGCATCAGAATTCTCCATGCAGCAATAAAAATTTCTTTGGCAATATCTACTACAGGTTGAATATATATACTATACAAGTCATTAATCCCACACCTAAATTTATACCCAAATAATTAGATGCATAGTTTCATCAAAAGACAGGTATAATGCTGTTCATAGCAGCCCTGTTTATAATGGTCCCCCACTAGAAACTATCCAAATGCCCACTGAGAGTTCAGGGAATAAATGATTCCAATGGATAAATTGTGTTCACACAATGGAATGCTGTCTTTGTCTGTGGGCCTCTATCACCGAATGCTATAAACTTGATAGCTTATGAATAATACAAAGTTATTTGTTACAGTTCTGGAGACTGAAAAGTTCAAGATCAAGGCACTGGCAGATCCTGTGTCTGGTGAGGACGGTTTCCTGGTTCATAGGTGGTGCCTTCTCCCTGTGTCCACATGTGGTGAAAAAGGCAAACATCCCATTCATACCACATTTTAAGAGGACATACTATTTGATGGTGTTTGACAATAAGAACAGTGAAAGAAAGATCCCTCCGAAGGCTGATGAGTCAAAGGGGAAAAGGAGGCACCAGGAGACTTCTGAGATGTGCATAATATCCTCTTTCAAGTTTAGCTTTTAAAAATTTCTCTCTGTCTGGGTGACAGTTTCTTGATTATGACCCCTTTGTCATCAAGACTTACTACTATGATTTGTTCACTTATCTTTATGTATGTTGCATGTGAATATTAAACAGAAGAGGTAACATGGCTGTTTTCAAATGTAAATGGACAATTATTTTCAAGATGAAACATATTCAAAATAAGATTTTTCATGTAAAAAAACATTTTTGGCCTGAATGTAAAATTTTATTGAAGACTGAAAAGAAATGCTATAAATAAAAACAGACACCATCTACTACATGGATGGTAATTATAATGTCATAAATACTCCATTTCTCCCTAAATAAATCTGCAAATTGTCATTATACTTAAAATTCCAAAAAGATCTTTCATGAACTTTGACATACAGATTCTAAAGTTCCTATGGAAACTCAAAATTTAATAATGACTAAGATGATCTTGTAAAGGGAAAAAAATAGATGGAAGAGGCCACTCTAATAAGAAGGAGAAAAGAGAAGGCACAAAAGTATGAATTTATATGAGTAATATTATATTTTAATGTAAATATGTATGATAGAAATATTTATTTCACCCATAAGTAGTTATAAATATAAACTAAATGTTAGTATTTTAACCTGTTTGGTACAGGTGCAAGAATAAAAAATAAACCAAGGGAACATAACATGGAGCAAAGAAACAACCCCCCTTCATGTATATGAGAGTTTGGCACATAATAGAAGTAGGTTTTTATAAAACTGGTGATGGTGCTGGGACCATTAATTGGCTGTCCATATGGAAAAAGACAAAATTAGAACACTTCCTCTGCCTATATGCAAAACTTAATTTCAGCTGGATAAAATACTTAAATGTGAGCAGCAATCCTCTAAAATGTTTAGAAAAATGAATAGAAGAAAAAAACCTTATTGTGTTTCCTTAGGAAACAATTTCTTAGAGTACAAAAGAAACATAATAACTAATGAAGAAAACTCACCTATCTTAACACATATTAAGTAAAACTAACAGAAAAAATACCCGCATGCCTAAAGTAAAAGTTGAAATTTAAAAAAATAGTTTCATTAACAAATTCCCCTTAATTCACATATATATAATTCTAAACCATGGACTCACAAAGAATAAAATATGAATACGGAATGCTATCCATTCAACTAAAAGCAAACAAAACAAGAACAAAAATCTTTTTTCCATTAATGAAAAAAATCCCATGAAAATGAAAAGACAAGTCACAAACTGAATAAAAATGTTACAATCCCTGGAACAAAGAACTACACTCTCAAAGTATAGAACTGCAAATAGATTCTACAAATCAATAAGAATAAAAACAACAGAAAGAGAAGCAACGAATAGAAACAATAGACAAATCATATTAATAAGTGACTCATAGCGGAAGAAACTCAAATAAAAAAATATGAGGGGTTCAACTTGACCTCACTAATAAGAAAAATGAAGGTAAAAGCAACCATGAGATTATATCATTTCCAGATTGCCAAAAGGCAACCACATGGGTATCACCAAGTTATGATGAGGAAGTAGCTCAGCAATTCTGCTTCTCGATTGCTGACAGAGAAAATTTATATAAGGCAAAGGAGAGAAAGTTACACTGTCCCTCAGTATAGGAAATGGATCTGAAAACGGTGATCATCTATGCAATGAGTATATACAGCCATTAGAATGAATAAACTGAGTCCACTTTTATCAACCTGAAAATCTTAAGTGCAACATCTTGAGTGAAGAAGAGGAGTTGGAAAATGATCAATGATCACTGAACAATCAAAAGAGATCAAATTGGCAGATACAATTTAGGTTGGATTGTTAAACTATGTGTTGTGGGCATATTTATGTCTAATAAAGGTAGAAAAAGAAGTATATAGGATTCTATTTATCAACTTCACAGTGATTCTTTAAGATGTCAAGGATGATGAGATGGGAATAGTGATTTAGTTGTGTCTTAACTGCTTAAAAAACTTTACTTAATATTGGTGATTGCCGAGTACATAGGTGTCTGTTATATCTTCTACACTTTTATGGGTTTGAAATGTTCATAATTAAATTTAAACTATTTTAATATAAAAATATTGTAATAGCTTAGAAAAAGATCTTCTGGCATGAATTAAAAATGTAAGATTTGTTACTGCATGAGCTCTGGCCCAAGAAAAGGCCCAAGTATAAATTTTAAGTAGACTTTTGAATCTTAACCTGTACTAAGTCTTTTTCATGTTCGCTGCCCAGAAACGATCTATGCTAAGTGATCTTCTGCAGAGTATGAGATACTGACAGCTCTCTTCAAATATCAAGCTACCTGTATTTCTGTTTCATCTCTCACCACCACAGGATTCAACTCTAAGATGCACCAGTAGATTTGCAAAATTTGAGTAGGTTCCTTTTTCTTCATGGAACAAAGTCATGTAGAGATGCCATGGTCACCAGATCACGGTTACCTTTTGCATTCTTCTTCATATGTTCAGTCTTAGTGTCCTATGGCCTCTAACTCTATACCATATCTGGAATTAATCTATTACTTCCAACTGTGCTCTCTGCCTTGGATTGAGCCACCATCATTTTCTGTCTGGTTTATCACCATAGGCCTTGAAGTCACCTCCCTGCCTCGAGCCTCTTTCTCTTCATGTTTCACATTGAAATCCCATTGACCCTTCAAATCACTTGTTTAACGTCTGTCTTATAAGGGCGATGAGGGCAGGAATCACTCCTGTTTTGGACAGCACTGTGTTCCCAGTGCAATATCTGCCGTACGACAGCAGGTTCCTATGCGTTATTTGTGGTATGAATAAACTAATGAACATATTCCAAAGTACAAACATGAGTTTTCTTCCTTTCCAGTTAAAACTTTTCTATGGTGACCTAAAGGGCAAGATCCTAACTCCTTAGCACGGCATTTTAGACTCTTAACAACATAGCTGCCACTGACCTCTCTTCCTCCCCCCTTCATTTCTTATACTTCTACGCCAGCCCTCTAAGTCCCAAGCCACAGTAGACCATTCATTCAATAAACATGCCCTGCTTGTGTCTCCTGACCTTGATACATATTGTAGCACTTCTCAGAACACCATACTTTCCATTTTCCTCAATATAAATCTAATTGTTAACTTTCCATGACCCCTCAATGATGGGGCTACCGATGTCTTCCATGAGCTCCCTGTACTTAGAGCTTCCTGCCCTGAGAGCTACCTGTTGCAGTAATAATGTCATTGCACTGAAATTAGTTTCTTGATTTCTTCCCAAAGACTTTAAGTTTTTGAAGGCAGATACTCTGCTTTGTTCAATATTATGCCTCCGATATGGGAAAACATGCTAAATAAACATTTGCTCAATGAATAAATTGAATAAAACAAAAGGCAAGCCAAGAATGTATTGAAGGCTCCATTGTCCTTTTTCTCTGTCCCAACCATCCTGCAGTAACTCTTAAACATTGTTTAATATTCTCACTTGAAATCACCCATTATTGTAATCACATGCCAGATGAAAAAGCCGCATCAATTTTTAAATGAGTGAGGGGAGAAATATTTTATTTTGTGGACTCTGTTGGTGTGTCAGAAACTCCTGATTTTAGTGAAGGAAAAACAGGGGCACAAATACAGCATCGGGCTCAGGGTCCCCATCTTCTCATGCTACCGTGCACATCACTCTCATTTCTCCACTCGAAGCTCTTTCACAGGACCGAAGCTGCAGATGGTCTTGGTTACTGTTGCTAGGCAAAGCCTTCTGGGATGGAACCACCTGCCCTAATTAATAGACAAATATTTCTGAATGTGGGTCATTGGGGCTCACCAACGCCCACATCTCTGAGAATAGATTTCTATGGCTGTGCTGTCCCTCTCGGAGCCAGCCTATTCATTTTCCATGGCTTGTTAAATAGGTTCCCATCTGTCAGAGGCTTCCCTGTGGAGCTGGTATATTTCATTCTGAAACCCCATGGAGATAAGAAGTCTAGGAGAGATTCTTTTCCACACACACCTAGCTGTTCTGCCTTTTTCTTTTTCAGTGGATACAGAGCCAACTAGCGGTGGCTGGGCAGCATCAGGGGTCTAAAGAAACAGGCTTCTGCTTCTCTGCACATTTATCCCACTGAGTGCATGAAGGCTAATTGTATTGACATCCACTCTGGATGGGTGGGATCCATATATGGAATAGTTAAATTTCCAGAGAGAGAAACTTAAACCCTACATATCCTTCGAGGCTTGGTTCAGCTATCACACTTCTTCCACTCAGGACTGCCTCCTCTGTACCCTATCACTGCATTACCATGTTGAATTCAAATATTCTTTCTGCAAGTCTTTTCTCCCATCTGGATAATCAGATTCTCAAAGCCAAGAACCGAACTCTGTTTTTGTCTACAACTCAGGGCGTAACACAACATATACACCCAATAAATGTTGAACAGAATAGAACCACAGACAAAAAGCCAAGAATCAAGAATGAAGGCTCCTAAATGTGCCCTTGATTCTGAAAAATTCAGGCAAATCTAACCCCAAACCACAATTTGTCATAAGTGTTTGTAGCTGCTGGTGGTTCAGTTTTGCATGTGAAGAGCTCACTGGTTTGGAAGGGTTGTTTATGATAACTCATCTTCACTTCTCCCTTCTCAGTCACTCCTCAACCCACTCCCTCTTGCTTTTGCTCTGATCACACGGCTGAAACAGCTCTGAAGGTCACCAATGACATGCATGTTGTTCAGTTGCAAAGTATTTCTCTGTTCTCAGCTTACTGTACTTAGCAGCTATCGGTATTGCTGACTACAACATCTTCCAACATTTTCTTTCTGACCTAGTTGACACGATGACCTCCTTGACTTCCTCCTACCTTTATGGTTGTCCATTCTCTGTCTTCATTTTCAGACCCATTATTTCCTATTTGGCCATTAAACGCTGGAGTTATCCAAGGCTGTCTTCTCTGCTCGCTCTTTTTTTTTTTTTTAAGGTTGGGTATTTATTTATTTATTTTTCCCCATTTATTTATTTTATTGCATTTTAGGTTTTGGGGTACATGTGAAGAACGTGCAAAATTGTTGCATAGGTACACATGTGGCAGTGTGATTTGCTGCCTTCCTCCCCATCACCTACATCTGGCATTTCTCCCCTTGCTATCACAATTCACACGTAAGAGTAAATGGTTAAGAGTAAGCCGTGATCCTACATGTGAATTTAATTACTACCAATGAACAAATGACTTAACACGTGTTTATCTCCTGTCCAGAGCTGTTCTCTGAAACCTAGACTCCACTTCCCAGCTGCCTAATTGAAATTTCTATATAAATGTGACAAAAACACTACAAATAAAATATAAACTCATGATCTTGACTTCATCTCCAAATTTGTTATTCTTATGGATTTCCCACACAGAAACATCTTCGATATTATTCATACTGGTGCTGCTTGGGTAATACGCTCATTTCTGTAACAGCCTCTGCGGCTCTGATCAGTAGAGGGGAATGAGGACTAAATGAAGTGGTGGGCCAAGTATGGGTCAGGTTAACAGCCCTGGAAGAGAAGGTGCTCAACCCCAATTTAATTTCAAAGACTTATAAGAGAGGAGAGGTGGTTTCCCAAGGAGATGCTGGGCAGACTGGAAGCCCAAGACCACCACAGGGACCTCCCAGCCTCATGTCTTACACGACACTCTGAGATACAGCCCACTGTGCTTCCACTTGTTTTTCATATGTGCGCCATCAAATATGTGCATTCTTCCCCTCTCAGGCCCTTACCTCACTTCTATCCACACAAGAACTCCCGGATCTCCCAGGGCTGCTATATGGAAACACCCATTTCCCTTAATGACACTGTCTGCCTACCAGCAACTTCCCCCTCCAGCAGCCTTAGTGGCCAATAAGCTCTCTAACTAGGAAATAAAACATGGCTTCGAGCAGCTAAGAGAGGCAGAATGGTCCTTTGCATCACGCACATTTTCAGTTCATTGGAGAAAAAAACAATTAAGGAGAATGACAACTACATTTGTGAAAGTTTTTTTTCTCCATCTCTGAATGTCTGACAAGCAATGGACCACTTATGCAAGTGCAGTTTCTATTTACTGAACATGTTACCTCTTGCAGTGGACCAAAAATTTTAGGTGATGGGAGTGCTGCATTAGTATATTAAACCAGGTATAGAAATATAAGGGTTGAGGGTAATATTTCCCTCACACCAAACCAGCAGAAATGCAGAAGAATGCAAGTCTCTATAGGAAAGCTCTCCCTCCAAAAAGTTATCCAGAGTCATTCAAAACTAGCTCTTGTAGAGAGAAAGTGCACACTGTTAAGCGCATTGGAAAGAGCACGTATTTCATCCCTGATTCACTCCACTTACTAGCTTTTGTTACTTAACTACCTTGAGCCCTTTCTCCTTGTGTTTAAAATATGTAGAATAACATCTGTATTGCAAGGTTATCAAAGGGATTAGGGGTAGTGTAGCTAAAGTACCTAGCATATTTATTCTTAGATTAATTATAGTAGCACTTTCTACTGTAAGAGATAAACCCTGACATCTCAGGATCTTAACATCATAACAACTTAGTCTTTGCTCTAGTAAAGTCCAGTGTGTGATCTTTTATGCAGTGATTCAGGGACCAACTTCCTTCCATCTTTGACACCTCCCTTCTCAGAGAGCAAGGACCACACATTGGAGGCTTTTATGACCGAGGCCCACAAGTGAATACCTCAATCCTGCCAATAGTTCAGGACTTCCCTCCGTCACGTGGCGACATCTAAAACTTTGAGTGTAAAGAGATAGGTAATCCAGCTATGTCCCCAGGCTTGAGAAGGGCTAGTCAATCTGCCTTCCTCCCCTAGCGTAGAGTAGATGCCTGAAGAAGGTAGATTGTTATTACTCTGTGTTTCTGCAGAGTGATAACCTACCTTGTATTAACAATCTCATGTAATAACATGCCTAAAACTGGTTCAGACCAAGTGCTTTGAAAAGTTTTGAGAGGGAGCAGATCCTTAGCCTCACCTTGATTACTTCCTATATACTACTCCTCTGTGGTCTTCAGTAACTTTGGGGAATACAAAGTTCTCTAGCAGGAAATCAATGCCCCCTGCCCCAGCCCGTGAGTGAGCTTGCTCCTATGATATCCTCTACATTTACTTGGAAAACTCCTAATTGTCCTTTAAACTTCAGCTCAAAACTTACCTCTTCAGGTACGTCTCCTCTGACCACCCTGCCATCCTTCCATGAGACACTCAACCCTCCATCGTGCAATCTCAATGCCTCTCTTAATTTCTGGTTCACCTTGGTTATCCTATTGCAGGGTTTCTATATCTTAGCACTACTGACATTTTGGACTGACAAAACTGGCCTGTGAATTCTAGGGTGTTTAACAGCAGCTGTAGTTTCTATTTAGTAGATCTCTTAGTAGATCTACTTAGTAGATGCCGCACCTTCCCCAATTATGACAATAAAATATGTGTCCAGACATTGCCAAATGTCTCCTGTGGCGGGGGGAGGGTGCAAAATCAACCCCATGTAAGGACCACTGCACTGCGATAGTTATTTATGTGTCTGTTCCACTAGATAGTAAGCTTCATGAGAGCAAGACCCAATCTTATTCTGCTCCATATATTAACTATAGTATCGGATACATGTAGATAATCCATCAGTGTTTCTGTTTGTTTCGTTTTTCTTTTATAAAGGAAATAAGAAATAAAGAAGAACAAGAAAAGCAATAGGGTCTACTGAAAAGGAACAACCTGGGCAGAATATTTTAATCCCATTGCAGAGGCAAAGAGTCAATATACAGTATTAAAGGATTAAAATAAGAGCCTTTAAATTGGGTTGAGGAGCCCAATGGAATCTTCTTAATGCTTTGTATATAACTGGTCCTTGTTCTGGGGTACACACAAGAACCCAGTCATCTTTAAGCCTTTCAATCTGCCTTTCTTGGAAGCTTCCCCCCAGATTTGCATTAGTGATTTTAAAAGGGTGGCAATGAGATGAGGAAGAAGGAAATATCATCCCAAACATGTCTCTAAATGAGCTTTTCATTTCAGACTCCAGCCACTGGATGACTATTACTTAATTTGAGCTGTATTACTAAACCCGCTGTAAAGTCCAAGGAAAGTCACCATTAACACCAAATGCTACAAATGTTGATGGAGTTGGTGAATGAACAAGTGTCCTTAGACTCAGATACCTTCGGTCTAGGCTCTCCTGTGCATGGCTAGGCCAGGGTACCAGTCAAACTGGACAATGGAAAGGTTTTCAGGGTTCTTGAACAAGATTGCTTGCAGAAGGTAAAAGTAAATACAACTCAGAGTCCTCAGTTAGTGGCACGGAAACTGTATGTTGAGAAATCATTTTCTGTGAATATCTCATGTTTACACAGGGCCTTCTGAGCAAAGACATTTATAGCCAAATTAAGAATGTTTATATAAGGACAAATGCAAGGATAGTAAAGCATAGAGAAATCTTCCCTCCCAGAGTTAGCCCAGGTAATGAAGATACAGACCTCTCCTTCCTTTTCCCAGGAAATGTTTTCTTATATCCCAGAGTAAAAATGGAGTATCGATTCCCTCTCACTTCCTCTCTCTCTCCCTCTCCCTCTGTCTCTTTCTCTCTTTCTCTCAAAATAAGAAGCCCACCAACAGCTTTGATATTGGGTTCCTCTCCTGGAATGCATCCCATTGCATGTACAGGTTCCATCAAGCCCAAGGATCAAACACAGGCAACTGATGCAATATATTCCTTCGGCTGCCGCTTTTGTTATGAGTAATCAATTGTCTTTGTCTCTGACCCAGAGGTCTCATGTTATCTAGCAAGTAGGTTAAAAACCTCACACCCTGACATAACGTTATGTTCTAAATATCTAACCTCTTCAAACGTTCACTCATTCTACAGATTATTTTTTAGAGTGCCTATTATATTTCAGAGGCTCCTCTAAGCTCTTAAGGCACAGCAATAAATATAAGAGGTCCCTGATTCGATGGAAAACACATTGCAAAAAATGACTAAATGATAAATGACTATGCATGTTAAAAAGTTAATTTTATATGGTTTAACTTTTACAACTCCAATAAAGAAAATCTAGAAATGCAATGTGGTACAGGGTGACTTGATGTAGGCCAAGAGCCAGTTGACCACCCAGTGGTCAGGTCAGGCCTCTCTGTGTTGCTGAGATTTGAAGTGCCGAAAGGAAATGAGGCACGCAAGGGTCAGGGGAAGGGCCTTCCAAGCACAAAAAGTAAGCACAAAGACCCTTACACAGGAACAAATGCAAAGTGTTTGAATAATTTAAAATAAGAGACCAGCGTAGCTGCCGGACAGGGAACAAACGCAGAGGTGGTATAAGATAAGGTGGGAAGGGGAATAAGAGGCTGGGTGGGTCATGTGTGGGGGCTATAGCAATGTATGTTGTGAGTGTTATGTTCTACCATGCTATGTGTTGTGTTATGTTATGTTATACTATGTTATATGCAATGAGAAAGGTATAGAGATGTTTATATCCAGATAGTTGGAGTAAAACTAAATTGGAGAAAAAAGTCAAAGGTGTAAAGTTAGACTGAATAAAATTTGCAAGCAAAGCAGCAGGGTCTAA
Organism: Sapajus apella; assembly: GCF_009761245.1. NCBI lineage: Eukaryota > Metazoa > Chordata > Mammalia > Primates > Cebidae > Sapajus > Sapajus apella. The sequence continues at coordinate 2,894,152 of NW_022437069.1, forward strand.
GACTATTCACATCAGTCAAAATGCAATGTTCCCACATTGACTGGATTGACTGTGGAGCAGTGATTGAGAGTATGGCTGACTTGAAGCAACACGATCAGGGCACCTTGCAATGATGCGTTCTTTCTGTATAAATGGAAGCAATCTAAGACGGCCCTTTTCTCATCCGTGTGTAGCTCTGTCTGATTCTACTCAGCTCATGGTTTTCACAGTTTAATCAAGGAAGAAAAAATCCCAAAAGGTTGAGTTATGCAAATTTTCACATTTGAATAGAACATAAGATTGTTTGACTCCTCGCTTGTGGTGTCTTGTATTATCAGAGAGATGGTGGCACGCTTTACAGAATGCTACCAGTGAGAACAACAAGAAGAGGAAATAGCTCTGGTCATCGCGTCAGAAAATCTGACTTTTAAAATCTCTATTCTTACTCTGGTGAACTGTGTGACCTTAGAAAAAAGCCTCAGAAGCAAATCTCAGTTTTCTCAACTATAAGACAGGAATATTAATAAATCCATGGGAAGTTGTTGAAAGAAATAAGTCAAATGAGATAACAAATATAAAACTGAAGCTCAACAAATGCTATATTATTTCTTTCAGTTCAAGGAACAGAATTCTCTGTTTGCCTCTGAAATATTTGCTATCTCCTGAAACGAAATCCATGCTTTGGGTAACATGCCTCCTCAGCATTTATTATTTAAGGAATTTAATAATAAAGTTCTTAATGTTGAAGTTCTTAGAGAAAGTGAAATTGAAGCAAGCAAAGAGGGAAAAAGTCTATCTTTCCCTAGCTTAGCTTTACTTATTTTAGAATAATTTATAACGGCCCCAGACAAAGGCCCATTTGTCTCTGTCCCTGGTGCCATGGACACATCATTAGAATGTCTGCATTTGCTGCTAGCTAGAGTGGTTACTGGAGGTTAAGTTTAGGATATCTAGTTCCATGGCTTCTCAGGGTTCACCTCTGAGCAGTATTGCATTCTTTAAAAAATACATTCAAAAATCTGAGCTTCACTAATATAGCTAATCATGTTTTTTAAAAGTTGATACTTAAGCAATAGTTAAGAATTAAGCATTAGACACAACTGGATACCTCATCATTAATTCTTAAACATGATTACTATTTAATACAACATAAGTTTCCTACTTAAATTTTAATCTAATCTTTTAAACTAAATAACCCTAAATCCTTATGTCAGAGCTATAATTCCTCCCTCTACGCCAGCCAGCCAGATTTTTAGAAATGTCTGTAGGTTGTCTTGTTAATTCTCAGAGCAGAGGTGTGAGAGGGTGTGTGTGCACGTGTGTGTGTGCATGTGTGTGTGCAGGTGCATGTGCCTGTGTGTGTTGAGACTATTTTGTCAGAAGGGATTCTTTTAAAAAAATTATTTCTTGTTTCCCTGTTTCTCCCATTGTGCACCGCAGAAATTTCATTAGGCCCAAAGGACCAAATCTTTGAGGGTTAGGACTGTGTCCTTTTTACCACATCTCTAGTGCATAACCACAATCCAGCACTTAGTTGATACTCAATAAATATATGACAAAAGAATCTTGGCACTGAAATAAAAATCACTATGACTTGCTCCCTTATAATAGAAAAAAATTATATGACCATCTATCTTTTCATATAAATTTTGTATCTCTTGTAATTGATGGGCCTAGGATGAAATAAAAATGTTGAATGAAATAATTTCATTATCAATGAGTTTAATGATAACATCAATTATTAACTTGTCGGGGACACAAGATTAGACCTACAAAATCCTACATTTATACCGTAAGTAGTTTTATAAAGGTATCAGTGTCTGGTTGAAAGGAGACAAATTCTAAATAACATGTATAAAATAACACAAGAAAAAAAGAATGGAATGACATTGTAAATGGCACTAAACATAAAATGGTCTTAATCTAGGAGGCGGTACACCCTGGGAGACAGAGCATGGACTGTGGAGCTGCACCACTTGGGTTTGATTCCTGGCACCACTCTGCTAGCTGTGTGACCCTGGACAAATGACTAAACCTCCCTCTACCTTATCTGTACAATGGGATACCATTGTAACCTATCTCATTGAGTTGTGAGAGTTGAGTGAGTGAATGCAGGTGTTTTTTTAGAGCCATGCAGGGCACAAGGTAAAGACTCAGTAAATGTTGGTTGTGACTATTATTACTATTATTATTATTAACTGTTAGAAATTACAACTTAAATGGGTGACAGAGAGCCAAATATACTTTCAACAAAGTAATTGCTGACTAAACTAAGTTCAGCTCTCCCTCTTTTAGACAACACCTAGAGACTTTTTCCAGTTTAGTCTACCGTAACCACCATACGTCCTATCAGGTCCCTACAATCCTGGTTGTGTTTTATCTGTCCTTTGACTACAAATTATTTCCCAGCCACAGATATCTTTCTGTCTTCAGATTCTTACTGCAGTAAGAGAAGATCTACACTGCCATGACAGATATGTTTTTAAAAATAAAAAAAAAAAGGCAGAAGTCTAGTCATTCTTCACCTCAAGATACTTCCACAGCACACTGAGACTTCAGCCTGTACACTTTTTTGCCATGTCTCTCTCCCTTAAAGCTCCAGGGATTCATAAATGCTGTCCCTACCATGTGGAATGTGTTCCCCATCTGTTTCACTTAGCCAGTGACTGCTCCTCTGCAAATGCTCCTTTCTCCCCCATGTGTCTTCTGCAACACCAGCTGCAGAGTGGGCACCCTTTCCTGCCCTCTCTGCAATACACTAAATGTCTCATAGCAGAGCTTGTCAGCTGGGATTGCAGTTGTCTGTTGACTTGCTTCCTTTCCTCCTTAACAAACGTATCTGGATCTAGCGTATCTTTGTCTCCAGTGACTGTCATGGTTGCACAGTGATGATTTGTTGGAAAAAAAAACATATATATTTTTTTTTTACAATGGGAAGAAGGCAAAGAAACTGAATACAGAGAATTTCCACTGTCATAAAAATACAAATAAGGTGCTTCTCTGCTTCTGCCTCTGTATCATCTTCAAATACAAAAAACCACATGTGTAATCCTAATATGGATCTGCAGTGTGATATGGCGTAGAACCAGTTAAGGTTCCTTCTAGTCATAAGATATATCAGTGAAGTTTTCCAACCTTCTTATCGCTCTAGTTTCTCCTAGGAGCACAAGCCTAGTCTTCCCATCTTTCCACCTGCAATGGAAAACCAACACCTCTCTTGGGGAATCAAAGCATCCTAGAGCAACTGATTACAGAGGATCAATATTCTTTATCATTTTCTGGAAATAGATTCATTACAGTGGAGATTAATCAAGTGTTTTCTGTATAATCTACATTCACCCAGCTCAAAGGTGGCCCAAATTAACACAAAAAAATTCATTTTAATGTTCACCTGTAAGATGTTTAAAAATTTCATGGTCATAAAAAACATAGGATATGTCATCTCCTAATAACTTTAGCATCTGAGGCAAAGTGGGCTTAAGAAATTTACATTCAAAAAGGAAGTCCGGAGAGTTGATCATCAAATCTGTAACACTATGATTAATATTCCTGTAGATTATAAACAATGCCTTTATTATACTTTTATCCTAAAAATAACTTTAAAATGTAAACGTATAGAGGATTTATAATAGGCACCCATGTGCCCATCTTATACACTTAACCTATGTTAATATTTGACAGCTTTGTCTCAGATCCTTTTAAAATACATGAACACACATCCATCCACCCACATCGAGCATTAGACATGTTCAGTTAATTACTTTGGTCAATACCCCTATCATATTCCTATCTTGGCTCCCTGAAAGCCCTATCTGATAACAGCATGCTTCTCTACTGTCATTGTTTTTAAACTTTCGCTGCGTATCATTGTACCCATAAACAGCTTACATCGTATTGCCTGGTACTTACCTGTACTGCTACATGTATTATCTTGCTTCTTCCTCCTTTATCTTTCCTGCTCTTCAATCCTGATTTGTTTCTGGAAGCATGTATATTGTAAGGCATAATGGTTCCAAGCAATGGCAGTTGGACTTTCTAATCCAACCCACTTTCTCCTCAGAGAGACCAGAAAGGTAAAGCACCTTCTGTTTTTCCTTCTGTGTTTCCCCACTAGAAAAGTTCTTTCACTTGTACCCAACCTGTTTGTCTTCTCTTTCCCTACCAAATCATCTCAGGAAAATATTTGTCCCTCGCTTCATTTCAGTTTTGGTTCATCCCACGATCCTAGTCTCTCTATCTCCAGATATTCATGAGAGAATTTCTGTCCCATCACATGGATCCCTTTACAATGTGCTCAACTATTCCATAAATATTCCACGAGAAGAAACATCAAAGATAGGTGTTCATGCATTGTTTGAGTCAGAATCAAAGAAACCACTGCAACTTGGAACTTTTCTAATGGGGAAGTCACAAGGTGCATCAGCAATACTGCCAGGGCGAGGATACAATCCTTCTAATCTTACTTCCTGTGATTTACAAGTGGCAATAATCCTGGCCAATAAAGTTGAGAGCTGTGTTAGGCATGCAACTCCTTCTACATAAAAGAAACATCCTAGATTTAAAGTCAAAAAACGATAAGTCACCGGGAATCACAATCCCTAAAGTCTTATAGATGTCCCAGATATTCACAATTGAATATCTGCCCCGTCAGATATCCCCATCATCTTTAAATATCTGTTTTTTCAGTAAAGTGAGTACATCTTTTTCTATCTTTCTCCTAACTTGCTGCACAAATTATCTACACTTTCTACTGCAATTTATTGAGTTTCCAAAATTTTCATCCACTTTGTGAGTTAAATAGTTCTTTAGTGATGCATCCTGAGAACCCACAAAAAATCTAAAATATTTTCTCTATGGGAAAATATGTAGGAGATTGGCTAAGTGAACCATCTTCTGGGTGTCCATGTGCATAAATCCGAAATCTCACAGCCAATACATCATCTGCAGTGTTATTGTTACAGCTGTTGTCATCACCCTTGTGGCGAGGGGAGAGTGTGATTTGTAACACGGTAATGCAGCTCCAAACATCACGTGGTCGGCAACTGCTCTCATCTTCTACCATTCAACCTAGCTTTTCATTTACACACAATTAAGCAACCTGAATCCGTGTGTGACAGACATTGGACTCTATTTTTAGTTCAGTACTATGGTGTCTTCACTCCTCTGTTTCTGTCTCTACCCACCTTAGGCAAAGCAATACTTTTTCTTCTCTCTCCACTTCCACACTTCTTTGGAGGCAGTCTCTTTGCAATACACTCAACTACCCCATAAATATTCCACAAGGAGGAGCACCAAAGATAGGTGGAAAACCATGCATTCTTTGAGTTGGAATCAAAGAATTCTGAGGCTACGGTAAAGCCCTGTGATTTCACAGATAAAAGAACCAAATGTAACTTCTCTAAAGTCACAGGGTTCATCAGCACTAGCGCCAGGGCTGGGACACAGTCCTTCAGACTCCCATTTCCTTTCCCTTCTTCATGGATTGGCTCCTTTGCAGAGTGGTCCAGAGCCCCCCAGTCAGGGCTTCCTCCCTCACAGCTTTACAGTAAGGAGTAATCAATTCCTGAGCAACAGAGAAAACTCCGTGATTAATGTTTCACCTTCCGTTAAGCTTTCCAAAACCTCTGCCCTGAAGTCTACTGTGATATTAACATCATTCTTTACTATTTCACATTTGGATTCAACTTGTTAGGGCACTCATCTTTTTTTTTTTGGGGGGGGGTTGTATTTTTTATTTTATTTTATTAAGTTCCAAGGTACATATGCAGGATGTGGAAATTTGTTACATAGGTAAAGGTGTGCCATAGTGGTTTGCTGCACCTATCAACCCATCCCTAGGTGTTAAGCCCAGCATGCATTAGCTGTTTTCCCTAATGCTCTTCTCTCACCACCTTCCCCCAACAGGCCGCAGTGTGTGTTTTCCCCTAAGTGAGAACATATGGTGTTTGTTTGGTTTTCTGTTCCTGTGTTAGTTTGCTGGGGATAATGGCTTCAGGCTTCATCCATGTCCCCGCAAAGGACACAATCTTGATCCTTTTTATGGCTGCATAGTATTCCATGGTGTATAAGTACCACATTAACTCAAGGTGGATTAAAGACTTAAATGTAAAACCCAAAACTATAAAAGCCCTAGAGGAAAATCTAGGCAATACCATTCAGTACATAGGCATGGGCAAAGATTTTATGGTGAAATTGCCAAAGGCAAAGGCAACAAAAGCAAAAGTGGACAAATGTGATCTAATTAGACTAAAGAGCTTCTGCACAGCAAAAGAAACTATCTTCAGAGCTAAAAGACAATCTACAGAATGGGAGAAAAATTTTGCAATCTATCCATCTGACAAAGGTCTAATAACCAGAATCTACAAGGAACTTAAGCAAATTTACAAGAAAAACAGCAAACAACTCCATTAAAAAGTGGGCAAATGATATGAACAGACACTCATCTTTTTTATATGCCAAATTTCATTGCAGTTGAGATCTCAGGGAGACTGGAACCAGATTGGCCTCCTCTGCTTCCAGCTGAATGGAAGCAAATTTACCACAGATCTGATGAAGATTCAGCCACAGTGTCCCTCCCTTTCACATGCCCTTTCTGCAGCCCTATGCTTACATTTGTATTCCTGAATTTTTTAAATAGCTATTTGGATAACTTTCAAGACCCACAGAATTTAGATCTGCCCTGTCTAAGCTGCATGAATTTAGAAACTTACAATCACTAGCACAAGGTTTTTCACCAGTAAAATTAAATACTTACTTTGGAGTGCCATTGTGCAAATTAACCATTTTTAGTGTATGTCAGGTTTCTTATTACAGTGCTTGACATGTGCTAAGTTCTCAATGAACTTGTTATTGTTATTCCTGACCTTCTAGTCTTATCTGGAAAACAGCATATGAAAGCTGAGAATGTCTAAGATCCATGACCAAAATTAATTAGGGAAACAATCAGAGGCAAAGAGCTAGGGTACTTGTCTAAGAAAAAGTCTCCTAAAATCCCTTTGTGTACATGTGTTAGCATCAACAATATATTCTGGGAGAAGACAAGGCTAGAATACTGTTCCCCCCTATGAATTGCTGAACAGAGCTGTCTGTCTACACATCACTATTGGATTAACCTTTTTAAGGCCGCTTACCAATGTATTTAGACAATGATCCAGTTCAGTTTCACTGAACTGTCCACTTCACTTTTTGTAGACCTTAAAGAATCTTAAGCTGTGGCTTTTCCTCCCTAGGGTGGGTGGAAGGCAATTTGGGAAGACACCACTAATTTCCCAAAGCTGGTAATCCTCCATGAACCACCCAACGTCCTCACTTTCCTTGTCTGTCAGGAAGTCACGATAATGAAGAAAAGAAAGAGCTGTGTTTCACATTGCCAAAGGAAAGAAATCTAGGTCGGGACCAAGCTATTTACTTTTGCAGAGCAGAGAACAGGAGGCAACAGCTTCTTTAGCCCTCATGGCAGCAGCTGGCTGGCCAAGTTATTGATCATTTGGTTTTTACACAGGTCCATTTACATTCACAGGAGCAGGAAGCAAGCAGCAGAGACATCTCTCAGTTGTGTGTTTCCATAATGTCCCCTCATCCCTCACCCCTTCTGTGGTTTTTCTCTGCATTTAGAAAGTCATTGAGAAATGTTAATGGTCTAGGGGAAAACTAGGGATTGGGGAATGATGAATGGGCAAGTAGAGGAATGAGGGTGTGCAGCTAATGATTTCCTACAAGTGATGATTAAACATCATTCCCCCATCTCTCAGCACCTAATTCTCCCCAAGGCTGATTTATGGAAGACACCCTGACGTACAGTTCCTGAAGTTTTATTAGCCAGGAACAATTTAGTCATAAGGTAGTCTGCTCCTGCTTCTCATTTTCTCCCAGCTCGAGAAGAAAGAAATGATAAAATGTAAAGAACAACCAGGGCCTCATTCTCTTAATACTAAAAAGACAAAATAGCATAACACAAAGACCACTAAAGAGGTAGGTAATCATCAGTGGAATAAAATTTATGATGCCAAAGCCATTACTTCATAGAAGTCATTACCTTGTCCCAGACATAGGGGAGGGTTCCTGCAGTTCCTATAAATGGAAACCTGCTGCTGCTGTTTCAGTAAGTCTAAAAATAACGGCACACCTCATTTTTCCAAATGTCAGAATGCCTGCCTTTACTCTGCTCTGGGAAAGGTGATAAGGTTACCATAAGTACTCGGAAAGAATGTGGGAGTGTCTGTGATTTTTAAAAATGATTACAATAAATGTTCCCATTGTCGCCAGAGAGAATTAGGGTCGCGTGAAGATCATCGAGAAGAACGTAGAGTCATCATCATGTTTTCTTCCCCTAAAATAATCAACTTGCATGTTTCCCGTCAAGGATTTTAATGTCCTTCTATATTCTGTATCCACATTTTCAATGAATGTCTACATGTCATCTCAAATCATGACTCTCTAACAATGACTAGCTCACCCAATGTTACAACGGGAAATGGGTTGTGTGATTTGGGGAGGAAAACCAAAGCTAGTCAGTTAACATTGATTGATTCTTAAATAACTTAATAATGTGTTAATCTCTTCATTCTATAAGAACTAACGTTTATTGGACACTTCCTCGACTTGGCCTCTGTTATTATGAGGCTTATAATCCAAGGAATAAAACAGCACACTGTTACGCACTTTGCCTATATTACCTTGATTAATCCTTATCAACTTTAAAAGGAAGTTTCTGTTATTTCCTCTATTATACAAGTGAGTTAATAGACTAAGAGGGCAACTAAATAACATGCACAGCATCACATACCTACTAAGCAGTATTTTATCTAAGAACGTCTTATGCTAGAACTCGAGCTTATGACCACTGTACAACTCTAATTCCCTGAATGCTTTCTCTGTTAACATTTACTTTCTACTGGCCAACTGACTTTTAAATGCATAAATTAATCCCATATTATTTTGGATCTCTGAAGTAAACATGAATCCTGCAATATTTTGTATTAAGTAGAGTTCAGAACGGATTTGAACATGAAGAGATCCATATTAAGACAACAGAATTTAAACTCCTTTGATTCAAAGAAATCTATATCAAATATAATCATGCTCTCTACCCTCATAAGGTATCAGTTTAAATCCTTTTTTAGTCTTTCTTTTTTTTTTGAGACAGGTATCTCTCTGTCATCCAGGCTGGAGTGCCATGGCAATCTCCGCTCAAGGCAACCTCTGCCCCTTAGGCTCCAGCGAGCCTCCCATCTCAGCCTCCTGAGTAGCTGGGACTCCAGGTGTGCATCAACATGCCCAGTTAATTTCAGGCACGCACCACCGTGCCCAGTTAATTTTAGTTTTTTTGCTTTGGTTTTTAGGTTTTGTTTTTCGGTTTTTGGTTGTGGTTTTTTTTTTTTTGTTGTTGTTGTTGTTTTTTTTTTTTTTGGCAGAGAAAGGGTTTTTCCATGTTGCCCAGGCTGGTCTCAAACTCCTGTGTTCAGGCATTCGGCTCACCTCGGCCTCCCAAAGTGCTGGGATTATGGGTATGAGCCACCACGCCCAGCCAGGTATCAGTTTAAATTCTAACAGAAGTGAGTCCTCCGCACCTGGATCAGAACAATTCAAACGGCAATGTAGGCACCCATAATATAACCCAGAGCATTCATTCAAACTTTCGACAGATGCTTATCAAGCACCTAAGTTCCAGTTACTTAGATCACAACAGTGTGCAAAAGCAGACTTGGCCTCTATGATTACAAGGCTTATAATCCAGTGAATAAAATAGATATGAATCAATTAATTACAACATAAATAACAATTTACATGGTATGATACATGGTACTATGAAATGCATATAATAGTCCAAACTATTCTAGGGGCTGGAAAATAATTCCTTGAGGAAGTAACCATTGATGAAGATAACGAGTAGATATGAACCAGAGAGGTGTGAAGAAGTTTCCAGGCAGAAACTATGCAGAGACCTTGTATCAAGAGAGAGCTTGGAGTGTTTAAGAAATGAAGGGCAGCAGAGATGGAGCACAAGAAACAAATAATCTTGTGGTATCAGATGCAGCAGGGGAAAGCACAGGAGAGTGGATGTGGTGGGCTTTCGATACTATAGTATAGTTTTGGGATTTTACCATAGGAGAATTGGGAAACCATGGGGATCACTGCCTTGGACTCAGAGTAAATATATAAAATGAATAGAACTTCAAAAGCCCTGATAATTTTTTGTCTTGAGATCCCCCCATACTTTAAATAAAGAGGAAGAATTGCTATTCTCTATATTGAAGACAGAGCCACAACAAGCTCTACAAAGTGGAATAAAATGTATCTAGAATCACTTGTCTTACAGTTTAAAATCAGAATCATTCAGAGAACCTGGGTTTTCCTGTTCTACTGTGGTTAAAGAACCAAGGGCCAGCCATGGCGGGAGCACTCATAGTTCAAGACTAGAAACTACAAATCCACTTAGAGAGGCATAATGGGCCAGCAAAGAGGACGGGTGTGAGAAAAGAAAGGAAATCCCTAGGAATTAAAAGTACATGGCCAAGACAACTTTCTGGAATGGAGAAAACGACAAAAAAGGGTGGAGAGACAAGACATCTGTCATTTAAACATATCCATTTTCTTTTCTGATTTCCAAGAACACTCCAGAGCTATGTGAATCTTGGACAAGTCACTTAACCCCACTGAGCCTTGGTTTCTCCCTCTGTAAAATCAGAGTTAATAAATCTTCCCAATAGTGCCATTGAGAGGATCAAAAGAAATGACAACAGAATGTATTTTTGCTTTAGAAGTTGCTCGGTAAAAATTACATCACTCCTCTAGTTCACAGGAGGACATTAAAGTTGATAGCTAAGAAAATGATCCATTTCCCAAGTGTGACCGATGGAATACAGTGCTACCCACTCATCCCACCTGTAGCAGTGCTCTGAGGTTAAAATGAGAGAATGTAGAGAAACCTTTGGTACCCTCTGGCTGCTTAGATGCAGGAGGAATAGCAACATGAAGGCTATACAGGAAATAGCAAGGAGGACCATCCATGATTTTTCTACGTATCTTCAGAAGTTAGCATCTAATGTTAATCATGAATAAACTTATCTAGACATCCAGAGATGTTATGAATTTATACTCAGAAAATCTTATACTGTTATTATAGATAAATTCCTTGCCTAATGAACAATTTTGAAAATTGTATTTTTGTATTATGGCCATATATTTCAATATATGGCAGTCTCTGGGAATCTAGGAATCTCTAGGTAACTACTTAGTTACAAGCGGGATGAGTAGAGGATGGAAGAAAAAAAATGTTTCTTGGATTCAAATTTGGTCAACACAACCAAACCACAGCCAGAGGGAGCTATTGCCAATATTCTTGCTTAAAAGCCTGAAGTGTCTTCCAATGATCCTCTCAACAAACTCTAAGCTACTGACCATTATTTATGATAGGCTATGTCTACTTTTTCCATCTCAACAACTTTTATCTTCCATCTACACTTCAGGGTCGGCCATATTAAATTTGTCTCCTATGATGCTCCAGGTTTTACAAATGCTGCACCCCGTGCCTCGCCCAGTGGGTCCTGGTTCTAGATGCCCCACCCCAGGCCCTCCTTCTCTCACCCTCTGAACTTCTCATCTTCATTTAGGAATCAGCTACTATGGGCAATCTTCATTTAGGAATTAGTGACTATGGGAAATCTGCCCCGGTTCCCTTATTCGAGGTTAAATTCTTTCCACACCTGCCTAGACAACCTTGCCCTTCCCTTCTTAAACCCCCCACGGAATGGAACGGCATTGTCTCTGTCCTGTTCCACATCTCTTACTCTGTCAGGAGGCAACAGGCAGGAGCTGTGTCCATCTTACTAACTGATGGGTCCCCGGTACCCAGCACATGGTAGTTCCTCTAGAAAGTTCATTCATGAATAAATAGACTCTAGAAAAGGAATTTGAAGATTACATAGCAAACCTCACTTGGAATCTGGCATTTTTCTGAGAAAATGGACAGGTATTCTTTTTCTTTTTGGGGGGATACTACTAGAATTTTGTGGGGACATATCTTTTTCTGTGGGCCCTTTTTTGCATATTTCAAGATGTTTGTTAGGCCTGGCCCCTGGAATTAAATGTTAATATTACCCATTCCTCCCTCCAGTCAATAAGACAACCTATACTTGACCCTACTGTATTTCCGGATGCCCCTTGGGAGATTTGCTAACCTCAGTTGAGAACCAACAGTAGAACAAGGCTTCTTGGCCCTTGGTTAAACAGCATGGGGAAACTCCAGTCTCTGGCCATCTTCTTTCATTGTCACTTTAATGGATGTCTTTTAGGAACCAGCTCTTGGGAAAGAAATCCAGGTGTGCACGGATTGATTGGCCTGGTAGAGTCTCCTCCCCAACACTGCCTCTTCCTTCCTTATTAGAGGTGAAGCAAGATGTCCTGTGCTAGAGAGAAGTCTGGTAACAACAGTGCAAGGCTGCCTTGTCTAATAGGAAAGAATAGCTGAGAAGAAACTAAAAGGAAAGCGCTCAGGGTCTCAACAACCAAGCAGTCGGGCAGGAAAACGTGTGAAGGAACAAAGGCACAGGACGAGAACTCAACACGCTCACAAAAGCAAGGCTGAGGGGCAAGTGAGCATAGAGGTACACAGAAGGTGGTCAATCAGGGAAGAATCCCTGGGACAGGGGGACTTTGAGGTCATCCTCATATGAATGGTACTTTATCTCTGAAAAACAGAAAAGACTCAGGAAACAGCAGTGGTGTCCACCGCCCCTTGAAGAAGACAGGCAAATTATTGCTCCTGGGACTTTATCTGTGTTTTTCAGCCACCACTTTAAACCCTGCACAGAAAAGCTTGTTCTCTCAAGGACTTGCATATTCCTGGTTTGTCTGCTACTCAGCTGTAATAATAACCCAGGCTTAAAATGAAATACAGGATAGAATTTCCACACTTTCCATTCTATGGTGGTGTTGAGTGTTTTCATTTTAATTTTGAGCAGGGAGGGGATGAACCAGCAGCCAAAAGCATTAGGTCATCCATCCCCACTTTTATTTGCCTTCCTTTATTTTGCTTCCTCCTTTCCTTTTGGTCTTTTCTATAGAGGAGACACAAATGTAAAAGTCCATCATATTGTGGAAATATTTTCTCCATCTGGTGTCTCTTCCTCAGACACATATATGGATGATGCAATTTCCCATGCCATCATTTTGAAATGAAAGGTTTCTGATAAATCTCAAGCCCCACATCATATATGCCCTCATTCTCTTCCGTTAGTAAGGCTCCAAATATGCCACAGGGAAGAAAATGAAATCAAAACGCTGGGAAAGGAAAGGATGGATATCGGAGAGAAGGGATGAGGGGAGAGGAATGGGGATGAGCTACAGTCGCCAGGTGAAGGACAGATTGGGTTTTCTCTTGAGGCTGGCAATGCATGAAAGCTGAAAGGTCAGTGCCTCTGAACAGAGAATACAAAAGGGTTAAAGGATGGGAACAAAGAAACCACTTTATGCAAGGATATTAGTGCCATCGGCAACAATAAAGCTGCACAGCCACAACTGAACATCGGAGTGGAAGATGTCACTGAGGAGAGGCCGGGCTGACGCTTTCAGGATGTGAGGAGCACTTATTCACTTGGGAGGGGTATACACATCAAAGCCCTGCAGGAATCTCTGCCAGGGATTAATGGGTTCAGGAGCCCTTTGGACCCATGAACAGACACAGTAGAGCTGACACGCGTACCCTCTTCTTGCCAACAACTCTCCCCATGCACAATTTCTCAATCCTCAAAAAATCCAGAGGAAAATAAACAAAACCCAGACATCAGAACCCACCTGGTGATAGAACTATTAACCAATCAATATTGTTCGAGTGTTGCTTACATTTCTTGGTACCCTCAGATTCCAAAAATCTAGTGACTCATGGCACCTGCCCTCAAGAATTTTATGATCTAGCTGGGCAAGCAAGACATACATGGGTGAAAAGACAAACAGCAGTATTAACTAAGGATATGCTTCCACAAATTTGAAGTCAGCATGAATCCCTTTTAAATGTGAATATTCCCTTAAATTTGTTGACAATTTTAAAATAATAGTGTTTAAGCCTGCACAAACATAAAATACATTATATTTAGAGCCCTTCTACTAATAAATTTGAATTAACCATTATAATTTAGGATGATGGATGCTGTTGTTTGGCTGAAGCCAAGTCTTTGATTCAAGTTTCCTGATTTAGGTTTCTCTTCTATGGAACTGTTGTTACTGCACAGTATGATGAGTAAGATTCTCAGCATGCTTGGGACGCAGGAGGTATGGAAGCACAGTGGCCCTGCTCTCAAGCCACCGATGCCTAGCTCTATAGAGCAAGTGGGACCTGACAAGACAGTGGGATACAGGGAGACCTGCAGCTAAGCCAGGGAGACAGACTTGTGCTTCACATGTTCACTGTTGAGTGTTCTGACGTTCAGAGTTTAACGTGGACAAGTGCTTGCAGCTGAGATAAAGGGGCATCTCTCCCCTCTCTCTTGAGATGTAGACATGATTTGCAGTTAGAAAGACAGCCTTGATACCTGCCCCAGCTTACTCTTGTATGTCCCTAAGCAAGTTTACTGAAAATGAAACTCCTTGAAGCAGACATAGAAATGTACCTGATGCCTCCTAATTGGCCAGAGTCCTTGGCAAACACAGCAAGAATGAAGATTGAGCCAGAAAAGCTCTGGATCTGGGACCACCCAGGGCCAGATTAAGACCACATAATATAATAATACACATAATATTTTATCTGTATAACATAGAGACACATTCTCTAAATGCGTTTAGTCTCTGTTTTTAACAGATTTAGATAGAAGGGTAACAAATTTACAGAACAAAGTGGTTTTATAAAAGGAAGGAGTTCTCAAGGAGGAGAAAATAGGACAGTGTCTTATAAACAGTGCCTTGTTTTTAGAAGTACTGAAGAAAGGACGGGAGGAAGGAAAGATAAATAGATTGGTTATTCTGTACCAAGGAAATGTCGTATGTGAAAATTGCAATATTCTGGTCCATTAATTTAGCAATTAATGTCCCTCATCTAATCAAGGGTCCTTGATTTTTGGTTCAGAAAATGCACTCACTAAACAAATAACACAATCATAACGACTCCTTTTATGAGCAACAAACAACAAAAGGGTTGGTCACAGAGAGTTTGGTTTCCTCTCTTCACCTTTTTCTCCCAGAATATGGCTTCAAATGTATCTATTCTTTGGAGGGGGGGTAAGGCTGTCATCCTTAATGTCAGTCTTAAAAATATAGATAACAGTGAAGAGATCGTAGGAGGCCTTCCTGCCCAGCCCTTGGCCCCTGGAAATGGGGTAGAACCTGGAGCAGAAACAGGGCTGAGTTCTTGTGCTCCTACATTCTCCCTGGAGCATGGATCTGGGAAGGTGGTGACAGCCATGGAAGAATCTGCCTGCATCTCCCGTCACCACATCACTGGAATCAAACTCATTACTGGAGAAGAACCTAGAAATCCCTTTGGACGAGATAAAAGATGAATGGCTTCATCTTTAAAATCTGGATGGATGAAGACACATTTCAGAAACACATCTGTTTTGCTTCAGCACCCAGCACATCACAAACCCACAGGCTACAAATGCTGGTCTTAGTGAGGCTGGAAAGATGGATACACAGAAAACCAAAAAGACTGGAATAGATCAGATGGGAGCGACAGAGCTCTGAGCTGGTGGAGTAACTGCTGTACAGTCTGAGGGCATCATCTGGCCTTTTGGTCTCCATCCTGGCATCACGGCACACAAACATATAAGTAAAGGTTCTAGAATGTCCACCTATGGTACAATGACTCCTACTAAGATGGGACATTGGGAGGGGTGTGTGATTTACAGAATGGCATGAGGCGAAAGTTAATTTATTCTATATACAGAACAAATTGAACCAAGGTAATAAAGTGCTCCCTACTAAAGATCATTACAGAACAACTTAGATTAATATGTGAGAGTGGTTTGTAAATAGAATATCAAGCTTTTAATGTAGAATGAACGTCTCTAAAATTCTGGGGCCTGTGATTAAAACAGGTTTGTTTTTTTTTTAATTTCCTCTAAAAGGGTTTTACCATTATCTGTACAAACCTGTGTGTATTTAGGATGTGCTAATAAATAAATAAACCTTTTCATTTCTATCTTATCTTAAGGCAGCATCTTAAGAAATACACATTATCAATAAGCAGACCAAAAAATATGCAACATCACTTTTTAAAATAAGGTATGTCACATGTTTTTCATCTGTAAGATTGACATTGTACATTGCTGGGGAGGCTGCAAGAAATGAATCTACTCCTACACCCATCAATGTGACTTGGAGGGTAATTTAAATATCTAACAATATATAAAATACTCTGTTGATATAATAGTTTCTTTTTCTGTGCAGAAGCTCTTTAGTTTAACTAGATCCCATTTGTCAATTTTTGCTGTTATTGACTTGCTTTTGGAATCTTAGTCATGAAATCTCTGCCCATGCCTAAGTCCTGAAGGGTATTGCCTAGGTTGTCTTCCAGAGTTTTTATTGTTTGGGTTTACATTTAAGTCTTTAACCCATCTTGAGTTAATTTTGTATATGATGTAAGAAAGGGGTCTAGTTTCAATCCTCAGCATGTGACTCAGAGTGGCTATTATCAAAAAGTCAAAAAATAACAGATGCTGGCAAGGTTATGGAGGAAAAGAAACACTTACACACTGTTGGTGGAAGTATAAATTAGTTCAGCCATTGTGGAGGACAGTGTGGTGATTCCTCAAAGGCCTAAAGGCTGAAATACCATTCGACCCAGGAATCCCATTACTGTTTATATACCCAAAAGAATATAAATCATTCTATTATAAAGATACATGCCTGTTTATGTTTATTGCAGCACTATTCAGTGTAGCAAAGACATAGAATCAACCTAAATTCCTATCAACAATAGACTGGATAAAAAAAAATGTGGTACACATACACCATGGAATACCATGCAGCCATAAAAAAGAATGAGATCATGTCCTTTGCAGGGACATGGATGGAACTGGAAGCCATTAGCTCAACAAACTAATACAGGAATAGAAAATCAAATATCACATGTTGTCGCTTATAAGTGGGAGCTAAATGATGAGAACACATGAACGCAAAGGAGAACAACACACACTGGGGCCTGCCAGAGGTTGGAAGGTGGGAAGAGGCAAAGAATCAGAAAAAACAATGAATAGATACTAGGCTTAATACCTGGGAATTGAAATAATCTGCACAACAAACCCCATGACACAAGTTTACCTATGCAACAAACCTGCACTTGCACCCCTGAACTTAAAAGTTTAAATTAACAAATAAAATGCTCACACATCTGTCTTGCAAGTAATCTGATTGCTTAATACATATTTTACAGTTACACTGGAAGGAAAATGCCAGTAAGTGTTCCTGCCAGCATTGTTTTTCAAAGCAAAAACAAACGACCACAATCGCTTGTTAAATAATTGATGATCTAGCCATAAGACAAAAGACTACACAGCATTAAAAAGAAAAGGGGAGTTCTGTTATTGTCATAGAGAAATTAGTAGGTTCTATTTTTCACTGAAAACTAAAATATGAATCGCCCTGATTTGATCATTACACATTGTATACACGTATTAAAATATCAGTCTGTACCCTATAAGTATGTACAATTACTATGTGCCAATTTTTTAATCCTAACTTAAAAATTAAAAAAAAATACAAACATTTTTGTATGATTCCTTTTGGTATTAATAATGATAATTTTATATATATATATATATATGTGTGTGTGTGTGTGTGTGTGTGTGTGCACATACACAATTATTTGACTAGAAAACTTTCCTGCAGGGAATCTTGAGTATTAAGAATTATTGCCTTTGGCAAAAAATTTCACACTGTTTTTTCGACTTTCATACTTAGATATTTTGCAATTTTGTATATTTTATTATTTTTATTTATTTTTATTTTTATCTGACATTAATTTTCTAACTATGGTTGTATATTACTTTAATCTACAAAATGTCATCTGCAACCCTCTGGACAATGGAGACATGGACCATTACTGTTTTCTTTTAAATATTTTTTACAAACTACTTAATAAGTATTATTTGAGACAGAAAAATGCTCTCACGTTCCCCATTCACGGCCATGGAGTCTCAGGAAAAGCAGCGTGAAATCATGAATATTTGGGGCTCACACTCTCCTAAAGGGGGAAGGGCAAAAGTGCTCTCTCTAGAACTCTGGGGTCCATATGCTTGGCGAGGCTGTGGAGATGAGACATTGGTGGCATCGGCCCTATGTCCTTCCAGTTTCCATTATGCCAATGAGCATGCCACTTAATTGGTGAGTTACTCGATATATTTTCATGTGATCTTATCAATTCCTTAATAGCTAAACAATATCAGAAGGTAATGATTGAAAAAGTTTAGTTCACCCTGTCATAGGGTCTCTGGTAGTGCAGGGACATGGATGGAACTGGAAGCCATTATCTCAGCAAACTAATGCAAGAACAGAAAAGCAAATATCACATGTTCTTGCTTATCAGTGGGAGCTAAATGAATATTACATAGAATATTCATCAGAATTTGTGGTTATATTGTTTGTGTGTACCTTTATTGTTGTGTAGTTACGTGTTTCTGCCAATAGACTGAAGTCTTTAGGAGGCCAATGTCCCACTAATTTCCCCTCCATTTAATCACCAATACTAAATACAGTGGCTGCCGTAAAATACACTAAAGAGAAAAGATTTGTTCACAAAACATCCAGTAAGTACTGCATTTAAGACATATTTGTGGCAGGGCACGGTGGCTCACGCCTATAATCCCAGCACTTTGGGAGGCCGAGGCGGGTGGATCACGAGGTCAAGAGATCAAGACCATCCTGGTCAACATGGTGAAACCCTGTCTCTACTAAAAATACAAAAATTAACTGGGTATGGTGGCGCATGCCTGTAGTCTCAGCTACTCGGGAGGCTGATGCAGGAGAATTGCTTGAACCCAGGAGGCGGAGGTTGCAGTGAGCTGAGATCGCACCATTGCACTCCAGCCTGGGTAACGAGCGAAACTCCGTCTCAAAAAAAAAAAAAAAAAAAAGAAATATTTGTTTGGTCCCTATTTTGTGCTGGACCTTCTCTGAAGCAATGGGGATATAATGGAAATCAGACAAACATAGTTGCCAACTCCAGGGACCTTACAGTCTATGGGTGGAGGCTGATGTGCACAATCAGGGAATTATAATACGGGGTGGTAAGTCTAGGCCTGGGCTATGTGCAAGGTATGTTCTGAGCCCAAAATAAAAAATCAAGGGTAAACTTACTGAGTGAAGTGATGTTTATACTGAGACCTCAGGAAGGACCAGGACTTGGGCCAGACATACAAAGAAGATTTAGGCACTGGGAATCGCAAGGTTAAAGGCTCAGAGACAAGAGGCATATGCCAGGTTTGAGGAAATGAAACCTTTTCAATATGGATGGGTTTACAGAACAAGAAACAACCATTTCTTACAAGGCCCTGCCTAAGTCGTGTTAAGAAGGATGTGCAGAAGGGGTCCACTTCATCTTGTCAGTAAGAGCGAAACATAGCCAGGTGTGTTCTGAAGGCTCACTTTGGCTACAGCGTGGTGAACAGACATCAGGGAAGGGTGAAAAGAGGCAGAAGGGAGGCCTTTACTGGGATGAAGTGCTGGGTGAGAGGCACAACCACAGGAAGCCCCAAGAGGGAACAAATGGGTCACTATCCTGCACTGCCCTGGCTTGTTAGCACTTCAAAGAATGGGAGCTATATTCTCTAATTGAAAGAGAAACATCAAACTATCTTGGACCAGACGTGTTCTGGTGCCCATGATGTTGGGACTTGAGTTTCTGTCCCAGATCTATTGCTGACAACCTGTGTGCGACCAAGTGCCTGGAGTTCTCCAGGTGTTATGGGAAAGATGAGCTAAATATATCTTACTTAACATGATGTTTTAACTGCCACCAAATAATGACTGGCTAGCAGTAGGAGAGGCTTATAAACCAAAGACCGGAGTTACGGTTTTGGCGCAGTCTTGGACAATCCATTCCCTTCCGTTCCCTCTTTAGGTCTATTTCCTCACAGTCAAAATCAGGAGGTGGGATTCAAATAAACTTTCTAAAATTTGACATCCACCACGTAGTATGTTAAAATACCAGGCCCTCAATGCCATCTCACCCTGCCAAGATTTTGGTCCAAAAAACTGGTTCCTACATAAGGTCCAGAAAAAGACTGAGTCTCTCTGGGCAGTAATTCCCAGTCATCTGCACCTCCTTTTTACACCATTTACCGATAACCTTTCCTGTGGCATAGATGCATGCTTAAAAGAATGGACCTTGGGGTCAGACAACCCTCAATAAAATGTGCTTCACTTAGTATTTTCCACACTTGCGTGACCTAGAGAAAGTCACATAAGCTTACAGCCTCTGTATTCCCATCTTTTAAATGGGGATAATAATACCCCTCCTTCAAGGTTACCATATTTGGAAAGATTGCGCATAATGACCATCCCATACCAAGACCTCAGTAAATAGCGATTATTGCTATCAAAATTATCTATATGTTTATTCTTAATATGCCAGACATCAATCCTTGAATTAAACACACTCTCTCCTTTGTTCTCACTGGTGTGTTATGGTGCTACATACATAAGAAACGGATCAGCAAACAGCAGTAGGTCTGTGGGAAGACATACTCTGTTACCTTGTCTTCACCCAATAGTCCACCTGGCCCCAAACACTTGCTGGTCCTCCTTTTAGCCCCGCCCCTGATAAGTACTTCTCTTGTGAGATTGGTGGTTTCAGATGAAGACCAACAGCAGGATAGAGCTGTTCTGCAAATCAGCAGAAGTTTGCAGAATGACGCCAATCTGGCACCCTGGTCTAGCCCTGAATTCACACCAAAAATTATAATGAGCTAAAGACAAAGTCAAGCAACTCATCTGTCAAAGCTATGTTTTAACTCAATTGATAGAAAATAACAGCCAATGAGACATTCTGTGAAAGTGTGATTTTTCCCACATTGGTCTCAGGACTCAGTGCAAGAAGGGAGGGTGGAAAAATGTGGGGAAGGGAGAGTGGATCTATTTTAATTCCTCCCCCCACTTGGGGGGTGAGTCTCCCTTCTTGCCTTCGTCTAATGTTGATCTATAAAGAAAGGTGCCTCTGCCCTTTGCTTTTGGAATTGATGGTCTTGGACTCCACTGTTATT
Organism: Sapajus apella; assembly: GCF_009761245.1. NCBI lineage: Eukaryota > Metazoa > Chordata > Mammalia > Primates > Cebidae > Sapajus > Sapajus apella. The sequence continues at coordinate 2,915,322 of NW_022437069.1, forward strand.
GCCCTGATTCCCTGAAAGTCCCCTTGATTTATTCCCTTTGTGTTAGAAAACCATATCTGCTCATTATCTAGGAAGGTCACTGGAAGGGAGATATTTCTTCCAGCTTCAATAGCAGATCACTTGGCCTTTTTTCATATCTCTGTTGGCACGGCAGGAGCTCTGTGAGAATGGGGGAGGCCGGGACAAATAATAAAGGCAAATTTATTCCTGAGCAGAAAGCACAATGCAAAGACCTGGCAGAATATATAAATATGCAAAGTGGGCTTGTCAGCTAGCATCCTCCGTTTCTATTTCCACTTTTATTTCCAAAGCTAATTACTCCTGTCAATAGGAAGTCCTGCCTTAACTAAGGTGGCTGGAAACCATGAGTCATTGAAAATGTTTCTGTGTTTTAAGCTAGAGTGGAATCTCCCATTTCATTCATTTACCAGCAAGAATCTGGGTTCAACTAATATTTTGAAGGGTAGATTCATATCTATCTATATCCCTTGAAAGTAAATATATATATATATATATATTTAATTAAGATGGCATTATTATAAAGAACATTTTCCCAGAAAATTATGATTTATTTTACTTCTAATTTATTTTTCCTAACTTATCCATATCAGCTTGTCTTTTCTTTTTGTCAAAAATAAAGACTGTGTGTAGACACATGTGTGTATGTGTGTGGAGGTGTGGTTTGCGTGTCGGTGCAATTAGATACACTGGAAAGGCCACGTTAGGTAGATAAAACTGGCACTGGTTAGACTACGGAAGTCAGCGTTTCCAGCTCATAACCATTTCAATATTGCTGTAAGCTCAGGCAGAAGCGCTCAGACATCTTTCAGGGGCCATCTGCATCAGAATCCCCTTGGGGTCTTCTTTAGAATACAGATTTCTTGTGGCTACGTTAGCCCTCCAGAACCAGTTATTTTGAAAGTGAAACCTGGGAATCTGCACTTTAAAAGCACACTCCTCTAAAGGAGGTCCATTGAGTTACTGGGGTTATAAGCCTCCCCAGTGTATACAAGTGAAGAGCCCACATTCACGGTGGCCACGACCTTCATCTCACAACCCGACACCAGGGGGAGCTCTCTTGCCAGAAGCCCCAGCTACTAAGCAGGAAAAGCAGCCCAGGAGGTTCTGAGAAGCTATAAGGATGGATTTGAAAGATGTTCCCCAGAACCTAGGGGAGTTATGGATTTGATAACATTTAACCCCCTTAGGCTCCCCTACAGTTTCAATCAGAGAGATGCTCTTCCTTCTTCCCATAATAACAAATGTTGGGTCAAGAATAATTGCAACATCAACAACAGCCCACTTAAGAGGGTGAATTTTAAGATATGTAAATTACACCTTAATAAAACTGTTGAAATAAATTACTATTTAAAAAATACTTTTTAAAGAAAAACATAACTTGGGTGTCTTGAGAAGCTGTATGTTCGAGCCTTTAATATTGCTGTGACAACGTTCTTTGGGGGTCTTCAAAACGCAGCCATTCATTCAACTTACCATTATTGAGGCCCACTTTATGCACGACTTAAATCTAAGTGCTATAAAATAAAAATAAATTTTTTTCGAATACATTATTTACGATATTATTACCCTCACAGCGTCTCCAGAATGTATCCATATAACAAGCATTGAAGTATGTTGAGTTTCAGTTTGGTTTTCTCATTATTTGCTGAACCAAGCTACCTGTAGGCTTCTGATACTTTCCAATGCAGAATTTAATTTAGTGACTAACAGACCAAAGCAGAGAGAGCAGCAGGGACGGTTTAATCTGCATAAGGAGACTTGTATTGACCGAGATTCTATCAGAGGAATGAATAGAGCACTGAAGGACAGAGGTCTTTTCTGGCCCTGCTGACGGCAATATTGTCAGAGTCTGAGTCCCTTTCTGTGGCACAATGGGCAAATCCTCGGGAAAGTCACAGCCCTGAGACTGGCCTACAGGAAGGGAACTTGGAGAGGCAGAGGCAATTGGCAGAACATAGGGACCAACAGAAGATGAGGGGTAGGTGCTTCCCTTTCCTTCCCCACATCCCACAATCTGATCTTGTGATACTCCAAGCCCATGGGAACAAGCAGCTGAAGAAAGCATCCCTGGTAAATAAGGATAAGGTCAGTTGAACAGAGAAACAACTTTTGGCTTTTGCCAAAGTGTAAGTAAAGAAGAGTTTAGTCACTTCTGTCATTTATTTATTGACAAAGGGACTCCACAAAAACAGAGGGCATTGTTTCATCTGTAACAAATTTTAATCAATCTTCCTCTTCAAAACTGTCTGGAAAAGCCACGCAGTCTGATTCCATTTGTAGGGGCTCATAAAAAGTACAAAAAGGAAATCCTCTAGGAAAGAAGCTATGACACAATTGGGCCTTTGCAGTCTGGGTCACGTTTCTTTATGTCTGCCCAATAAAAAGAACAGCCATGTCATGCCTCGCTGCTGGTTCAGAGTCACTGCCAGCCTCTCAACCCTTCTGTCCATACCAAAAGGCTTACTCTTCCCTTTCATCATCTTTAGCCTGGCGTGGGTTTTAAGCCATTCATAGTTTAAATTAAAAAAAAAAAAACTCCAGTGGATAAAGAGAATTAATATGGAACTAGATCTAAAGAAGAACAGAGAAAAAATGAAACTAACATTTATAAAACATCTGCCATATACCAGACACTATCTTAGGCACGTTATATTAATCCTTAAAATAACTCTTAGGGGCATTGTCCCTCCGTTTTGCAGATTGAATAACTAATATAAGAGAAGGTTTAAAAAAAGTCTGCTAGCAAATATTAAAGGTGAATTTGAAACTTAAGCCGAGCTGATTTCCATCAAGCTGCGGTGTTTCAAAATTCAATAAGGAACCAAATTCTTTTCTTGAAGGTCAATTATAACAGTATATAGAGTTCCTTTCTTATTCCTGTTTGATTGCCACCTGATCTAAATTTCAAGGGACTTAATCAACACGCAGAACTGTGATGTCTTCTCATAGTTCAAGACTTGAACATTGTCCCCACCACAATGGTCAAAAGCCATTATCCTATTTATTTACATTATCAGTGCTTATTTTCTTTCTAGTCATTCATCATTTCCTTGAATTTCAAAGCCATGCTTCATCTGGCTGAATCTCTTTTTTTTTTTTCCCTTTGCCTTAGATCCCTGTTCACTCAAGCTAGGAAATTCTCTTTACAGGCTGAGTGTTTCTGCCCCTCATTTTCTGTAACCGGCCATGTCATTTGCACCAGCGGTATTGTTTATCTTACTTGCTGGGGAATATTTTCCTGCTAATATCAACAGTCCTGCTTGTAGCCTTAGGAACAGAAGTCCTCTGTACCATGTGACCCTTCCCCTGGACATAGCTGACAAACCACGATGGTCCCCTAACTTGGGAGGACGCAATCAAAAAGCTGGCTAGTAGCAAATGATGTGTAGTGCTCTGCAAACAAAGAGGAGTTTTACCATTTGGAGGCTGGAGCTGCCGCTTGAGTGTGGTCCCAGGCAAAATAAAGAATAAGCAGTCATTCTTCCACCTATCCTCTGAGAGAGAGGAGATTGGGCAGGTGTGCTTGAGGATCTATAAACAGTCAACTGTGTATCCTTTGCGGGATAGAGGGGGTCTCACCCCTGGATCCTGAGACATTTTACTTATCAATTTCTATTCATCTAAAATTTGGCTAAATTTCCTTCCCTGATTGGAATTCACAAAATTATCTTGTTATACTAAAACTTGATTTTTACTTGGGATACCTTATGTCAATTTCTTATCTTTGCCAGTAAAAGGATCCTGAATAGAATACCTTTTTTCTTGATCCATCCAACGCTCGCTCATCTGTCTACCCAGCTTCCCGTGAAGCCATTTCTGAAATGATGTCATCGCACTGTCTACTGATCTTCTATAAGCATTTATAAATTGTGAGCCATAATTATCACTCAACTTCACACTGACTGATTGTATTCTATTCCAGTCTTATGTCCCCAATTAGACAGCAATCTCCTTAAAATCAGGGACAATTTTGGATCAACTCGAATCTACTTGCATGTTAGCAAGAGCTTCCAATCTCACTCCTTCCCTCAGACCTTCAGACTGAAAGAAGATGAGAGTGTGGGGCATACCTGGCAACCATTTTATGTCAAGAATCTTAGAACATTCTGGGTGGGCAAGCTGGAGCAAAAAATATGTTAGCCTCCTCAGTTTACATGTACAGAGGCTCAGAGCAGTTTGTGATCACTTGATTAATGAAATTCAGCATGAGCTCCATGTCTGAAAGGTCTGGGTTAATCCCAGCATGGAGGAGCCTGGGAGACAGTTTTCTTCTTTATAATGAAGGAGACAAAACTGTCCAACTCTTCCCTGATGGAAGAGTGTCTGAGCTGCAGCGAATGAAATGTACTTGCTGGGCTTCTACTCTCTAAATTACTAAGGCTCTAGCCAGGTCACTTTTATTCTTTAAAAAAAAACGTATTGCCTCTTTAAAGCGAGGTTATTTTTATAGCTACAGAACTCCTGGAGCAGTAAACAGGAGGCAAATGTATCAGGCTTTAAAGGTGAAAGGGGTTATTTAAGAGTGTTATCAGAACTAGCCAGCTGCGGTGTCAGAAAATCATAAACCTTTCTTTTCCTAGCAGGGCTCAGTTATTCATTAGGCCACCCTTCTGGAGGGGGAGGGTCTTTATAAACTGAGTGTCACAAAACCCTGGAGGTGTCCAGTCCTCTCTGCCATCCTGCTGTTTAAGGAGTGAAAATTATTTCCACCTTCCCTTGCTCCCAGTGCATTAGGGTTTTGAAAGTGACAATGACAAAAGTAACAGTGATCACTGCTGCCATATCCTGTACTTTCCAAGTGCCAAGGTAAGTCTGTTATTCTACAGGTGGAAAGATTACTTATGGGAGGTGGTATAGTAAGCTAGCTGGCAGAGGTGGGATTTGAACCCAGGTCTTTTGGAGACTGCAAATCATGGTTTCTACCCGTTACTCTGACATTTCTAATTTCTTGTTCCCACCAAAAAGAAAACAATGAATCTTGATTGATCCTGTGAAAATGTGTGTGTTCGTTTTTGAGGCAGGGTCTCGCTCTGTCACCCAGACTGGAGTGCAGTGGTATGATCACGGCTCACTACAGCATCAACCTCCCAGATTCAAATGATTCTCCTACCTCAGCCTCCTCAGTAGCTGGGACTGCAAGCATGTATCACCATACCCAGGTAATTTTTTATTTTTTATTTTTTTTAGAGAGATGACGTCTCATTTTGTTTCCTAGGCTGGTCTCAAACTTCTGGGCTCAATGATCCTTCTGCCTTGACCTCCTAAAGTGTTGGGATTACAGGCGTGAGCCACCATGCCTGGCTGGGATTTTTTAAGTACATAGAAGTAGCTTCTTGGTCAAATTATCTTCTCACACACAACTTCTACCTTTTGGAACCTAATAATGCACTCTAGCATATGAAAGAGTCTCCTTAGGCCTGCAACAGAGAGATCGATTTTTCTTGTGTAACTTAGATTTCCCAAATTCATTTGACTTCAGAGCCCCATTTCATGTCACATGAGACAATATTCTATTGCCAGAATATTGGTAATAATGCATAATGAACAATAATGCATTATGCGTGAAGAGGGCCAGAAACTCCATGTAGTTAAAAATGGGATCTTTGTATGTTAATCTGTATTTTGCCAGTTTACTGAATTTATCATTTCTAATAGTTTTTTGGAGCCATCTTTAGGTTTTTCTACATATAAGATAATGGTACCTACAAGAGGGACAATTTGACTTCTTTTTTTTCCAATTCGGATGGCTTTTATTTTTCTTTCTTTTGCCTGATTGCGCTGGCTGGCATTTCCAGTACTGCGCTGAACAGGAGTGGTGAGAATGGGCTTTCAACTTTTTCCCATTCAGTATGATGTTAGCTGTGGATTGTCATATATGAACTTTATTAAGTTGAGGTATGCTCCTTCTATGCCTAAATTGTTGAGAGTTTTTATTATGAAGGAGTGTTGAATTTTATCAAACTGATAAATGAATTGAGTAAACTTGCAGGATACAAAATTAACATACGAAGAGCCCATATTTTCATCTCAATAGACACAGAAGGAGTTTTTTCTGTGTTCTGTAGAAATGAATAGATGGTTTTGGTCCTTCATTCTGTTGATGTGATATATCACATTTATTGATCTGTGTATGTTGAACCTTCCTTGCATCCCTGGGATAGATACTAGTTGATGATGTTATATTTTTGATATGTTATCTGATTTTATAGTATTTTGTTGGGATCTTTGCATCTACGTTTATCGGAAAAAATTAATTTCATGAAGCCCATTTACATTTTAAAATATTGCACATTTGCACCAAATGCTTTTGACAAATGTTTTCATTAGTAGTAAAGTGAAATGTGATCTCGAAATTAAAAGGGGTCACATTTCCCCTTATGGAGTATTATAAAAGGAGTGGAGAAGCAGTAGGTGGGATCCTCACCACTGAAACCCCAACTAACGCTCAGCTGTGCACATTCTCCCAGATGTCATTCTCCCCGACACATACCCTATGAAGGAGGAAATCAAGGCTCAGCTCATCCTGCACAGTGTGGTTATGGCAGGAAGAACCTGGCTCCTGAGTCTGGCTCACACTCTCGCAAGCTGAGATATCATAGGCACTTTGTTAGGCTTTTGAAACCTTCATTTTCTTGTCTGTGAAATGGTGATTTAAGAGAAAAATAAACAAACATCGCTTGGTCGAGATGTTGTGATAAGCAGAAATAATGTGTCTAAAACACCTGGAATATAGCACCATTGTTATGGCTCTCATTGAATAAAGGAATATCACCTTTGCCTGGAAATTGCGTCAGCTGTTTCTCTCCTCAGCAGAATCCTTTCACATGATCAAGCCCAGCTCAGATATCGCCTCCTCCGTGAAATTTTGCAAGCCCCTACTACTTCCCCAGCAACCTTCCAGCTCCCTTCCCCCAGTCCCTGAAAACTTGCATGCCTTGGTTTCCATTCCTGCACCATTCCACACCTTGCTCCAATAATATTTTGTGTGTGGTTGTCTTCTCTATCAGCAATTTGAAGACAAGGTATGTGTCACAAACACAGTGTCTTCTCCACACAGTGTTCAGCACAGTACAGGACAAACAAATGCCAGTAAATATCATAAGGAAGGAGACATAAAGAGAATTGTTACAAGCTAAGATCCTTGCCTCCAGAAAACTTGACTTCTAAGAAGCAAATATACATACCACAAATGACCAATGATCAGACATAATACATGACGATTCCAAATGCATAATACTTTCTTGACCTAGGAATTTAGGGATGATAAAAAACCAAGAGGCTGAAGGGAGCTAAAAATGTTCAAAGGGTACCCTCATAAGCATGTCTAGAAGCCTGGTATAAATGTCGTGGGTCTGCTTATACTTCCAACGTGCATACTTATGTTCTTATCCCCATGGAGACTATGCCCAATTTTACATGACTATTAAGAGGAATGATGGATGAAGTGGTGTAGTTTATGGCCAGTGGAAGAGCCAGACTGTTTCATAATATGAGCAAGGTTATTTGCTGTGACATTACATAGAGACAGCCTTGAATGCCAGTGACATCACTTATAGTCTTCGTGGCTTCAGGCAAGCTACGAAGTTCTCTACATCTGTTTCCCTATCTGTAAAAAATTGATCATGGAGCCCACTCATAAAGTTGTTATGTGAATTAAATGGGAGATGCTATATCAAAGTGCACAAAGCAGAGTCTCTAGCATAATATAGGCGTTCAATAATTTTTCTTCTGAGACAGAGTCTCACTCTGTCACCAGACTGGAGTGTAGTGACACCATCTTGGCTCACTGCAACCTCCTCCTCCCGGGTTCAAGCCATTCTCCTGCCTCAGCCTCCCGAGTAGCTGGGACTACAGACGTGCACCACCATACCCAGCTAATTTTTGTATTTTTAGTGGAAACGGGATTTCACCATGTTGGCCAGGATAGTCTCGATCTCCTGACCTCATGATCCACCTGCCTCAGCCTCCCAATGTGCTGGGATTACAGGCATGAGCCACCGTGCCCTGCCCAATAAATTTTATCTATTAATAATTAATATTTATCCCCTTTGCTATGCTGAGCTCTTTGAGGTCATAGACCTGACCACCTCATTGTCAAGCACCACACCAAGCACGTGCTGGCACCTCCATAAATATTTGCTGTACAATTAAAATGAATAAGCAATGAGAATCAAGAGCAAAATGAGGCATGAAGGTCATATCAGTTCTACTTTATTGAAATTCTAGCAGCCACAACTGTGAGATACAGCATCCCTGCTACCGTTTACAGAGCACTTGCTACATGCCAGGCCATGAGTCAAGGCTACTTACATTTTAAAATAAAGCAAACTTGTGCCAAGTAATTTTATTCAGTTTTTAAAATATACCCTCATTTGACAAAATAAGATATTTGAAAGAGACTAAGATAGGTAAGTATGCAGAAAAATTATATATGTGTGTGTGTGTGTGTGTGTGTGTGTGTGTGTGTGTGTGTGTGTAGCTCTTTGTAGAAACACAGACAATAGAAGGTAGTAAAATGTGCAGTAGTAGTTGGAGGAGAGAAGAAGACTTGATAGATAGATAGACAGATAGACAGATGAAGTTGTTCTAATTATCTTCAATAGATATGAGTGCATTTTCCTTTTAAATCTGCCCACTCAGCATTAATGTGTGTATGGTTTTGTTTTTAAGTTGTGTGTGTGCAATGGCTTTAATCTAATTATAAGCCAACTGGGTGCAGTGGCTCATGCTTATAATCCCAGCACTTTGGGAAGCCAAGGTAGTGTGGATCACCTGAGGTCAGGAGTTCAAGACCAGCCTGACCAACATGG
>NW_022437069.1:2924252-2941706 GCF_009761245.1 Sapajus apella
ATTATTATTATAATTATATGCCAAGGAACACCTTTATTTCACATTGAGTATGATATCTATAAAGATATCAAGGCATGAGCACAAAAGAAAATAGAAAACTGGATGGAAACACATCCTGAACCTGGGGCATGTGTATGTTTTTGGAAGAGAACTGCCGTTTCCTCATTTTTCCCTCACAATTTAGAGCATGCTCTCCATCAGCTCACTCAAGGAACCATGGCAGAAAGGTAAGGAAAGCCTTGCTCTTTTGTCTTCTTTTTGGTTTGTCTACAGAGAATAAACCTCAGAACCACAGAAAAAGGAAGAGGCTGCCAGTGGGAAGGAGTCATCTGGCCTCATCATGGAAAGAGCCAGTGTTGTATCTTCCTCATTTTTTCTGAGGTCACTTCATTGCTTTGTTGCAGTAGAGAAGTATAGAAACCACCAAGGAAACTGACTTTACAGCATAGGACCTGAGCAGCTGTGGCTCTGACAGGCAGGAGAACCAGCATGAAGGAGGTAGTGTCTGTTTCTACATAGCTTTCCTTCATCACTCATCTCACACCTCTCCCAGACCTGAGGCATGGCCCACACCTCTCTGTACTCACTTACATCTTCTTACCCATCCCCTCTCTTCATGGAGTAGTTTAGTCCCTGCATCTTTTCGAAGTGAAGATCTCCTTGTCACTCCCTGCCACCAACTTCATGAAACCCAACATGCCATACTTCTTCCTATAATTGAATTATTACTTCATCGCCACTCTAGTCGTCTTTCTTATTGGAACACATCGGCCAGGGTATATTACACAGAAATATGTACTTTAGAGTCACACAAGCCTGGTTTTCAATCCTGACGGTACTGCTAGGTCGCCATGTGACCTTGAGCAAGCTTCAAAACATTTAAGATTCTAAGTGTCTTGGGTCAAATATGTCCTGGGGTTGCTTGTAGTATGAGCATTTGAAAAGAAAGCATATGCAAACTGCCTAGAACAGAGACCAGCACAAAAAGTGGCTTCGATAAAGGTCACTTCCTTTGTCATCAGGGCATCAGAGGGGATCAAATTTAACCTGTGTAAGGGGTCACTGGGGATGTCACGGACCTAGGGAATGGAGGAGGAGTTTAGTGACAATGGTGAGAAGGACTGTGTAGTCTCATCAGCAGAAAGTGTATGAACGCGGGGTGCTGTGGGTATATATGACTCATGCAAAGGGCCTTTTCCCTTCCCAAAGAAGGTCCTATGAAGGATAAAGAGGCTTTCAACCAGGATAAACTACTAAATTTGTCAATTACGGTTTATGAGATCCTGGGAAAGATCTTTGAATTTTCTGAGCCTCGTTTTTCTTTATAAATTGGCTAATGATAGCTCCTTATAAGATTGTTACCAGCACATATAGAATTACTAGCACTATGACTTCTACATAGTATACAGTCAATGCCCAGGCTGGAGTGCAATGGCACAATCTCAGCTCACTGCAACCTCCGCCTCCTGGATTTCAGCGATTCTCCTTCCTCCCCGTCCCAAGTCAATGCCTGTTAGTCATACTTAAAAATAACAACAACAACAAACTGCTGGGAATCATAGAAGTTAATGCTTATATTGCAGTTACTAAGTGCCAGGTCCCATCCAAGCGGTGACTAAATATTCTCATCTGGGACAGTTAATTTTATGTGTCAACTTCACTGAGCTAAGGGATGCTCAGATAGCTGGTAAAGCATTATTTCTGGATGTCTGTGTTTCTGAATGAGAATAGCATTTGAATCATCAGACTAAATAAAAAAGATTGCTCTCATCTTTACAGTGGTTGGGTTTCATACACTCTGTTGAGGGCCTGGATAGAACAAAAAGGCAGAGGAAGAGAAAACTTGTTATCATGCTCTCTGTTTGACCTGGGACATCCCTCTTATGCCTTCAGACGTCAGCACTCCTTGTGTTTGGGTCTTCAGACTCGGTCCAGGAAGCATGTCTACTTCCCACCTCTTACCCCCAGTTCTCAGGCTTTTGGACAAAGGCTGCATTATACCATTGGTTTTTTGGTTCCCTATCTCGCAGATAGCAGATCTCGAGAATTCCTGGATATCATAATTGTGTGAGTCAATTCCCATAATAAATCTCTATGTATAGGATATATATATGTATATATAATATGTATATATGGAGAGAATATATACATATGATATATAGGGATATATGGTATTAATACATAGATATTTTATACATAATATATAATTATATATAAGATATATATCGATCTATATGTGTGTATATATATGTATGTGTGTGTATATATATATAGATGTGTATAGATGTGTGTGTGTATATATGTATACAAACATATACAACACATATATATAGATGTGTGTATAGATATGTGTATACACACATATATCCACACACACATATATATATGTATACATATACATATATATATACACATATACATATATATATATATGTTTGTGTATATATTAGTTCTGTTTCTTATTGGTTCTGTTTCTCTGGAGAACCCTAATATATCCTCTAATGCTCCATACATATATATGTGTGGAAATCCTCTATATCCACACATATATATATATAAACATATCTATCTCTCTCTATATATACACAAACATATCTATATATATATGTGTGTGGATATATGTGTGTGGATATATATATATATGTGTGTGGTTCTTTTTATTGGTTCTGTTTCTTTAGAGAACCCTAATATATCCTCTAATGCTCAGAGATAAGGATATGAGACGACGTTATCGTTGTTCCTATTTTAAGACAAAGAAACTGACAGATACACACCTGACTTACACAAGTCACACAGCTACTAATATATGGCCCATCTAGAGTCAAATCCTCAATTCCAAGCAGTCTAGTCTTAAAGTCTGTATAGTAAGTACTATACTGCCTTTGAAATTCTGAAAACTAAACCCCCTGTCACATGACCCACATTCAAGAACTTACTTTTTGAAAGAGTACGCTTTCTTACTCCACATTTCAAATCAATCATGGTTCTTAAGTCCTGGGAAGTAAAACCAAATCTGCCTAATATAGAAATGCATAGAAAAAATATTAGGGACTCACAAAATAAACAGGAAATCTGGAAAACCAGGATGAGAAAAGAAGGTATTGACAAGGGCATCTACATATTATAAACACTTGTACCTCACAAGAAATTTCCCTTTTTAGCTATGGTGGAGTAGATTATATGAGATCAACCTATGACTAATAAAACCTATAACCCTAGAAAACATCTCATACACAAATACACATGCAAACACATGCACCTATCATTTATTTGAATACATGAAATTTTTATTTTTTCAGACCTCTCAGGGATAAACGAATAAATCACATTTATTTATTAGTCTCTAGAGCCGCACTGCCTGCATTCAAAATGTTGCTCTGCTATTTACTGTCTGCAAGTTCTTGTGCAAGGCAATTAATATTGCTGTGCCTCAGTAGCTGCCTCTGTAAAATGGGGATAGCAATAACACCTGCCTCATAAGACTGTTACGTAAACCTTCCTCTCAATCTTCTTGTGATAACCAGACAAAGCAGAGTGACTGAAGACCAATGCCCTTGAGGAATGCTATGGGAGTAAATTGTAGAAAGAAGAAGATGGTCCTTAAAGAGCTGAGTTTTTGTCTTGTTCAGAATCAATTGTCAAACCAGTGCCCTGGGGCTTACTATCCCTCAAGATGCCCCAAAACTGCTGCCTTACACATAAGCAACCTTTACTTCAAGACATGTGTAAAAATGCAAGGTATTCTGTTATCTTAGCTCAATGACTTATCCTGAAACTTGAAAGTCAGTCTGGTTGGTGGAAAAATTCTAGATGAATATGATAGCTTCTTTATTTCTATATCTTTGCATCTTGTTGGCTTTCAAGTCTCCTCTGCCAGCATTACAGAAGTGGGAAAGAAAACCAACAAGATTTCCTTCCTGTTAGCCTTGCAGGATCAGCTAGAAACCCAGAAGAACAAAGCTGGAGACTTTGCTGCTTGGCAAATCATCACCTGAACTGTCAGCTAAAATCCACTGCAGAATATTTATTGTTGGTGATAATGTAAAAAGCAGAAAGATAGCAGTATGATTTGGAGATCCCTGATGACATTTTCTATTTTCAACAATGGAGGAGAAATCTCGAGTCTTAGGATCTGAGAATGCTGGATATGCATATGGGAGTAAGAGGCTCAGACAGTGTCCCCCATTAAGTTGTTCTCGAGAGACTTTCAGGCACATGAGACTTCTTTCCAGGATGGTCAATGCAAAAAACAAAAAAGCCAGTGAGCCTAGTATCAGTCCAGAAAGGCTATGAACATAATTCGACAGTTTGGACATAATTCACATCTTTCCTCTTTTTGACCTCTGATTTGTTTATATATAAGGCTGGGCATGGTGGCTCACACCTGTAATCCCAGCATTGTGGGAGGCCGAGGCGGGCGTACCACCTGAGGTCAGGAGTTTGAGACCAGCCTGGCCAACATGGTGAAACTGCATCTCTACTAAAAATACAAAAAAAAAAAAAAAAAAGAGCTGGGCATGGTGGCATGTGCCTGTCATCCCAGCTACTCAGTAGGCTGACGGAAGAAAATCTCCTGAACCCAGGAGGCAGAGGTTGCAGTGAGCTGAGATCATGCGACTGCACTCCAGCCTGGGCAACAGAGCAGGACTCCATCTCAAAAATAAAATAAAATAAATACAAATGTGAGGTTTTTGCTTTTGCATGGAATTTGTAATTACACACTCTGAAATTTGTGTTCTCTTTACCACTTTTAAAGTCCATTCCCATGCATTCTTATTTAATTTTTTCCAAGCTGTTTGTATTATCCACCACTATTCTCAGAAGACAAATGAAGAATTTTATGTCCAGAAACATGGGGACACATAGTCAAGCGTACTAAGTAAGCAAATGGCAGCACATGCACTTAACTGGAAACACTAATAGCAAGAGACTCTACATTGTATCTGAATAAGCCTGGGACAACGAAGAAAAAATGCCATGGACCTAAAATAAAATGTTCTAAGTTTAAGAGTGATTAAAAAGTAAATATTTCATGTCCTTAGCCCATGTTTAATGGAGTTGCTAGTTTTTCGCTTGTTCAATTGTTTAAGTTCCTTATAGATTCTGGATGTTAGATCTTTGTTGGATATATAGTTTGCACATCCTTTCTCCCATTCTGTCTGTTGACTCTGTTGATAGTTTCTTTTACTAGGCAGAAGCTCTTTAGTTTAATTAGGTCCCATTTGTCAATTTCTGTTTTTGTTGCAATTGCTTTTGAGGACTTAGTCATAAATTTTTTGCCAAGGCCAATGTCCAGGTTTTCTTCTAGGATTTCATAATTCGAGGTCTTACACTTAAATCTTTAATTCATCTTGAGTTAATTTTTGTATATAATGAAAGACAAGGGTCCAGTTTCAATCTTAGACACTTCTCAAAAGAAGACATACATGCAGCCAACAAATGTATGAAAAAATGTTCAGCATCACTAATCATTAGAGAATTGCAAATCAAAACCACAATGAGATACCATCTCAGACTAGTCAGGATGACTATTACTTTAAGGTCAAAAAATAACAGATGTTGCTGAGGTTGTAGAGAAAAGAGAACGTTTATACACTGCTGGTGGGAATGTAAATCAGTTCACCCATTGTGGAAAGTACCGTGGTGATTTATCTAAGAACTTAAAGCAGAGCTACCATTCGGCCCAGCGATCCCACTACTGAGTACATACCCAAAGGAAAATAAATCATTCTATCAAAAAGACACATGCACTCGTATGTTCATTGCAGCACTGTTCACAATAGCAAAGATACAAAATCAACCTAGATGCCCACAACAGTGGACTGGACAAAGAAAATGTGGTACATATACACCAGGGAATACTATGCAGCCATAAAAAAGAACAAAGTCATGTTCACTCCAGCAATATGGATACAGCTGGAAGCCATTATCCTAAGCAAATGAATGCAGGAACAGAAAAACAAATACTACTGCATATTCTCACTTATAAGCAGGAGCTAAACACTGAGTAAACATGGGCATTAAGACGGCAACAATAGATACTGGGGACCACTAAAGGGGGAAATGTGGGGTGGCTTGAAAAACTACCTGTTGGGTACTAAGCTCATTACCTGAGTGACAGGATCATTCATCCACCAAACCTCAGTGACACGCAATTTACACTGTAACAAACCTGCACATGTGCCTCCTGACCCTAAAATAAAAGCCAAGTAAACAAAGAAAAAGTGAAGATTTCAGAAAAGAGTTAATCACTTGAGCTATTTTTCAGTTAAAACCTAACATTAA
Source organism: Sapajus apella (assembly GCF_009761245.1). Classification (NCBI taxonomy): domain Eukaryota; kingdom Metazoa; phylum Chordata; class Mammalia; order Primates; family Cebidae; genus Sapajus; species Sapajus apella. Next base: position 2,930,538 of record NW_022437069.1, read on the forward strand.
TAGTGGCTTGCTTGAAAATCACCATTGTTCTATTTATCTACTTAGAATAATCTAGAGACCTGGCAAGACAGGGAGCTCAGTTCTCAAAAACTTGCCAGTAATTGGTTATGGGCCTAGGAGACTCTTTTGGAGGGAACTTAGATAAATGTTAACAGGTCATAAACACTAAAAACTGTAGAGTTTTGTTGCATTTATTTATTTATCCAATGAATATTATTTGGGCTTCTACAAATTAAATGTACTGAACTCTGTAGATACACAGATAATAAAACACACAAAATCCCCACCCATGTGAATGGCTTCACAAGTCCATTTCCTAATGCGAACTAAATCTGGATGTGCAGGTTACACTGATCTGGAAAATGGGTGGAACGGGCCCATTTTATCTACATTTTAACACTGAAAACAGACGCTACAGCAAGTCAAGAGAAATGTGGAATTCTATTCCATTAAGAACTCCAGGCACAAAATTTTAAAAGGTGCGGTAAAAAAACGGAAAGAAAAAGAAAAACCCTCAGTAGTCAAGACAGGTAATGTCTTAATGTAGTATTTTTAAAAATAAAAATTAATGCAAAATAATCCATGATGAGCATAATATCAAAATTTTAAATAAAGGCAAAGTTTTTCCTTTAGCCCCAGGCTTCAGTATGGCTCCACTTGGCTCTGAGTAGCAAGGCAGCTGAAAAGATGCTGGAGGCAAAAAGGTAAGCTCTGCTGATACCTATGGGGCCACCTGTCTGACTGAGGACTGGGAATGCCTCGTTCTGTGCTAAGCCTGGGCAGTTGCAGACAAGTTCCAAAAAGAAACTTGTTGACTTTTATGAACAGAATTTCTTTAGAAGTTCACTGCCTCATGCAAATGGAAAGGAACTCATTTTGTCAACTGTAGATTGCTTCTATTTAAATAGTGTCACATGATGGAATGGAAAGAACCCGGCAGCATGAAGCCAAAGGCCCTGGATCTGCCTGAACTGTGTATTCCCTGGGTATCTGTGGCACAGTTACTTAGTTTTGCTGGGCCTCACTTATCACATCTATAAAATAGGTACATCCTTTCCAGTTCAATGACTGTTAGACCCTTTGCCAGACTGAGCTTTCCTAGAGAGGAGAAGGAAATCTATTTGACTTTATATGATGGCTTTGGAACCGAGAACGTAGTCCATTCTGTGCAGGTTCATTGTATATGCTAGAAGTAAGGTCTAAACAAGGTTTCCCTGTACTTCACTTGGATAAAGGGAGATCAAGGAACTTGCCTGTTGTAAAAGCTTTGCTTATGGGTACACAGTAAGTCACTGTAGAGGCTAAGTATGTATCCGGATATCCTCATCATAAGTGCACCTGTTCTTATATTTCCCAGTAAATTCACTGGATAAGCAGTCACTGAATCTTTCTAGACCCCAGTCCTTGATGATTTGCAGGCTTTTTGCACTTAACATTCAGTGATTCTCTGAGTCCATAAATTGATTTCTCCTAAGAGTCTTTAAATTGGGAAATCAGAATAAGCTTCTGCCTATGGAAAATATCCCATGATTATTAGACAAACTCTATTTCTCTTTTCCAGTTTTAATTGCACACGCTTGTTTCTTTTGCTCTTTCTTTGCATTTGAGTTTGCAAAGATAATGAAGCTGAAAACAAGTTAGTTTTTTTTTGTCATTGAAAATAAAACAAGGTCTTGGGGAAGAACTATCCCTATTCATTCTTTTATCCATGTTCGTTAATTGATAGTCCAGTGTCAGGGTCATAAAACATGGAATAGGAATTCAACTAGAATTTTTTTTGTTTTTAATTAATGATGTCTCTTTCCCAAGGCACCTTTTTCAGAGCAAACTAGTCTTTGCTAGCCCATGTGTTACTGCTTGACATCTCGGCTGACACTTCTGAATTCACACATTTATCCAGTCTCAGGGCCAAGAGAGTCTCCCTAAGTCTTAACTTTAGTGTCACCTTTGTGGTGTGGAAGGTCCCTCGGTATGGCAGGATGTCTCACACCTTCCTGATAAACATTTAAATGGTGCACCCACATCCCCTCTTTGGCCATCGTGTCGCAGGTTTTGCACCTCTGGCTTGTGTCATTATCACTTGAGTCCTCATCATCCCAAGTACTGACTGACGCGTTCTTTTCCATCTCCTTGATGCAACACAATCCAAAGGGAATTTAAATGTGTTCTACATGTTAATATCCTTTTCCTCCCACTGACTTCTTAACTGTGCCAAGACACAGAAGTTCCCGTGTATATCTGACCAATGAGAAATACCACGCTTCCACCATTCACTTCAGCTTTGTCACAAACTAACTGCCACTAAAACATGGTGCACCCAATGATAAAATTAATACATAGTCCTGGCTGGGTGCAGTGGCTCACATCTGTAATCCCGGCACTTTAGGAGGCTGAGGCAGGAGGAACACTCCAGCCCATGAGTTTGAGACCAGCCTGAGCAACACAGTGAGACTAGAATAAATTTAAAAAATTAGCCAGGCATGGTGGTGCCCACCTACAGTCCCAGCTACTCAGGAGTCTGAGGTGCTTGAGCCCAGGAGGTGAGGCTGCAGTGAGCAGTGATTGCACCACTGCATTCCGGCCTGGGTGACAAAGTAAGACCCTATCTCAAATAATAATAATACATAGAACCTACCAATTTTAAGAGCCTAGTATTGTGCCAAACACTGTGTATATGATCTTGCCCAATCCTAGGTTAACCTTCATCCATCGGTTACAATTGCTTTATTCATATAGATGGAGAAACTGATCCTCACAGAGTGAGTTCAGTTGCCCAAGGTCACACAACTCAAGTTTCCAGAGCTGAGATCTGGATCCAGTTATGCCTGACTCTAAGGTCCACTCTCCTCCCACTGTCCCATATTGGCAGACCAACTCTCTCATGCAGCCCAAATTGGCCCTGACTTTCCTGTTGCTAAACCACACTGCCTTTTCCAGATCCCGCATGTGGCACTGAACCATGGACCAGAAAACAAAAGATCTAGTCCCAGCCCTGCCAAGTAATTGAGAAGCTTTTCTGCTAGGTAACACGTAAGTTGATAACCATCTCAGTGCTTTGTTTATGGCTTCTAATAAGTAAATGTATATTCAAAAGTCTTAAAATTTACAAAGTAAATTTAAATTTAAAAGTCTTCACGTTTACAATAGTGCTAGCTTAGAGTACAAATGTACTGGCTTAGAGATTTGGAGGGAACAAACGTCCAAACCATAGCAACTAGCTATGCTAAAAGTGCAGCAAATATCCTTCTTCCTCATTGTCACCACCAGGTCACTGTTCTTTGTAGCACTATTATATACCACGATAGTATTGCTAGATAATTTCTCATATTTATCTGTTCATTGGCTTCACTGGTGAAGACTGAACAAAATAACATCATTTTTTTGGGCCATGCTGTATGCCAGATGAAGAATACAGTACTAGGAGCACAATGATGAAAAAAGTGTGGCTATGTCCTTTAAGAACTCATAGTCTAGTGGATTCTTCCTCCAATCATTGCTATACTTAGAAGGGCGTTAGTGAAATCTGCAACGCTCACTGGTATGCGTGTGTGCATGCCTTCCTACTTAGGGCTGATTCATCCAGAATGACAACACACATATGCATATAGTGCTTACCTACCAGTGGCATCAGAACCCAATTCACAACGCCATCTTGCTCTCTGACTCAGTGGTAGCTAATACCGCCCCATGTTCTACCTACCAGTAGGAAGAACGCCTACTTTACAAAGGAATGTTTCTGAAAGAATTCCATGGGAAAGATTGCCACACTCACACAGAGGCAGATTCACACATATGAAGGAATTTATCTCAAGCCTTTGTCTCCTGATCCAGCATTGGTAAAAGAGGCTGACACAAGGTTTCAGCTAAGCATGGTACCCCTGATGTGCTCTCATATCTTTCAGACTTCACCCATGCTTTGCTAAACTGACCCCCCAGGAATTAATTACTTATCTTTAAATCATCCCTTTTTCTAGAAAACCTCCCCTGACCTATCCCAGAGATCTCTACCACCCTGGAAGCATTGCTTGGTCATTTTCTGTGTTCCCGTAACATCTAGATCATGTCTCTGTGCACTAGTTTCATTGTAGGTTATTTGCTTGGAAATACACGAGAACCAGAGCTCCTGTGAGCTCCTCAAATAAAAGAATGCATTTTGTTCTCCTTTAGCTTGTCATACACTGGAAATTTAAAAGACATGTAATAATAATTGTTATTCATTCATTCATTTATTCAACCCACATTTAATTTTTACCTCTACTGGCTGCCCTTCGAGAATGCTGCCTCCTTTGCATCCCTTACAAATAGTGGCTGCTTTTTTCCTCATGCTTCACATACCATTCTATTAGGCCATTTTTGCATTGCTATAAAGCAATACTTGAGGCTGGGTGATTTATAAAGAAACAAGGTTTAATTGGTTCATGGTTCTGCAGGCTGCACAGGAAGCTTGGTGTCAGTATCAGCTTCTGGTGAGGACCTCGGCAAGCTAACAATCATGGCAGAAAGTGAAGGAGAAACTGACATGTCACATGCTAAGAGTGGAAGCTAGAGAGAGAAGGGGGAGATGCCATACGCTTTTAAACAAGCAGGTCTTAAAAGAACTCACTATGTGGCAGGGATAGCAACAAGCCATTTATGAGGGATCCACCCCCATGACTCCAACACCTCCCACCAGGGCCTACCTCCAACACTGAGAATTACATTTCAACATGAGATTTGGAGGGAACAAACATCCAAACTATAGCAGCTATCTATGCTAAAAATGGAGCAAATATCCTCCTTGTTCCTCACTGTCACCACCAGGTCACTGTTCTTTCTCCCTTACCTCTGCCCTTGCTCCCTGCTGCTGTGATTTCTAGGCCAAAGATTATACCTTCACTATGACTGTTCATCCATGGTACAATCACCTACACACCTTAGATCACTCCTCCTCCTTCCCTAACTATTTTAGCACCGAATCAATCTAATGCTTGTCATAATTCTTGAGGACTTCAAGATCCACATGGGTGGCCCCTCTAATATTCTCGCCCCTCTCTTCCTTGGTTTCCTTATCTCCAATGTTCTTGTCATTGAAATATCCATTCACTTTCATGGTTACACACAACACCTTTTGATTTAATCGACTCGCTCCCCCATAGTCTCATTTTCAAGCTTTTCAAGTATCCAAACCTCGACTCCAACAATTCCCGCTCTGCCAGCCCCACTGCATGGGTCCTGCCACCTTTTCCCTCCCCCCATCGCTTTCACATTCCCACTTCCTTCCTTAAGCAGTTTATGTCCTACAGCGCGTCGGTATACTCACCACTGATATTCGCTCTCAGCAACTTCGCATTCTTCATGTCTATCATATTTGTCTGACAGCAACAATGGTTACAGGTAACTGTGGCTCACTACAGCCCTGACCAGAGCAATGAAACAGCAGAGCAACTGGCCACATTTCCCACGTATGTCCACATATCTCAAGGGGCCCCACGGACAGGGAAGTAAATTCCTTCCATAGGCGAAGTGACCCTACATGTTTGTGTCAAGAAGAATGAATACTTGAGAACTTTAATGCAATCTACAGTGGTAGCATTAAAAACAAAAATAAGTTGGTCATTCAATATATATTTTGAGGCTAGAAATGACAGAAAGTAAACATAAATGAAGAGAAGAAATCAGTGATGACCCCCCTGGATTTGAGCCGGGTAACTGGGTAGATAGTAGTGTTATTCATCCAGGCGAAAAGACCGACAAGGAAAAGGGATGGGAGGGAGGAAAGGATGACTGAATGAATGACCCTAGTGATCTGAGAGAAAAGCTTCAGGATAGAGCCCAGTTTTGATGGGAAGCTCACCATGTTCCCTATGCATAGAAAGGAAGGCGAAGAGGGCTTCACTCCTAACAAAGAATTTCATCCTTCACTATAAGGATGCTGTGTCTTTCTTTTCCCTTGTAAATTAGTGGCTGTTTTCTCTACGCCATCTTTAGCTCACATGTCTACTCAGAGCTGGTATTAATTAACTTACTGCTATATGTAAAGTGCCTGGAGGCAGCCGAAAACTGGCCTGTATAGATTTAAAAACAGTTGTCTCCTATCTAACTGCTGCTGACTTTTTTCTTTTTTTTTTTTTTTGAGACGGAGTTTCGCTCTTGTTACCCAGGCTGGAGTGCAATGGCGCGATCTCGGCTCACCGCAACCTCCGTCTCCTGGGTTCAGGCAATTCTCCTGCCTCAGCCTCCTGAGTAGCTGGGATTACAGGCACGCGCCACCATGCCCAGCTGATTTTTTGTATTTTTAGTAGAGACGGGGTTTCACCATGTTGACCAGGATGGTCTCGATCTCTTGACCTCGTGATCCACCCGCCTCGGCCTCCCAAAGTGCTGGGATTACAGTGCTGCTGACTTTCTAACCCCAGTTCTTGTAGGTGAGCTGGGGGAAGAAAAAGCCGCCAAGTGAGTGAAGCCTAATCTCTCCCCCACGGACTTGAAGTTTGGCTTGCTAAACATTATTCCCCTATTCTCAAATACTAACATATTTTTTCTCGTTATATTTTCTCTATCACTTACTAAATTTTGATGGTATGCTTCCCAGCAAGTCATTCCCATGAGCTTTTTTTTTTCCCTCTTTGGAGAGAAAAGGGAGACTATTGGATGGGGGAAAGGGGTGTTGAGGGATAGATCGTTTATTTCATTAGGCAGTTAGCCTAGAAGCCAAAACTTTTAACAGTACCAGATGCAGGGATTCCAATCAAATTTACTCAGAAATTCTTAGATTTAAGGGGGGATAGGACTAATATTAATAGTTAATTTGGTGGAATCACTATTGTTCTCTTGTTCCCCAAAAGGATTTACCTCATTTGTTTCTGTTCAAAAAAACAGACTTATAAAATACAATTTTTAAAAAAAGTTCATTTCCTGGCCTCCTGCAGTTACACGGCTACATACCCCTTCTCTGATTTTTAACTTTACCTCAGATTTTTCAAGCACTGTTTCCCCTTTATAACTCCAACTAGCCAACTCTTTCTCTTCATATGCCTTCATCTGCCCTTGGTTTGGGATACCACTTGTCCTTCTCACTGCCCCTTTGATAAGCTGCACTGTTGTCTTCTCCATCATCACAGGATGGTTTTCTAGCTGGGTAGTGATCAGCCTTACTTCAATAGTAGGTTCCCTGGCTGCTTTGTTCATATACAGACAATATTAATAATATTTCCCCTCCTGTTTCTATACGGAGTTTCTATCAGGATGGATTTTAAATTCTCCCAAATCTGCCATCTCAAAGGTGGCTGTGATACGATAATCCCATTTTTCTGGGAGGTATCAATGGGGCAAAGAATAAAGATCCCTGAAGTACAATTAATCAGAGGCAGTACAGACATGCTTCCCAGGACCAAGCCCTTGCTTTTCAACTTGGCTAAGGCTACTTCTGCTCCCTAGGGCAATTGGCCAATCCGTGAAATGGGAAGGTTCTGGGAAATGTCTGCAAAACAGATTGAAAACTTCAAAAGGAAGGACTATAGAAGGGTTGTTAGGGAAGAACTACATGTGTTTATTATCTTTACTTGGATCTGGTTGGAGTCCTTCCTTGTTGGATAATGGGGCACCCTATTGCTTAGCCTGGCAATCTGTTTAATAGTGTATTTTATCCTGGGTTTAGAAGGTTAAACAGAAGAGGCAGTCAGGTGCCGCACTGACTATATCAGCCCATTGCTTTTGCCCCTGACGTGAATTTTATTTGCAAAAATGGAGGTTATAAAATGGAAACTAAAATTTTTCATTATGAAGTGCTACCCCACTCCTTCTCCTTGTTCTCGGCTCTTATCACATTTCATCTCAAATTCTCCTCGTCCCGCCTTCGCTTCCCTCGCGGCTTCTTCCATCTTTGCCTCTTAACCATTTTGTCACCTAGGATATATTTCCATCTTGCTTTAACCAGTAGTTAATATTTGAGCTCTCACAATATGCCAGGCAATTGCCCGAAGCACTTCATGTGGATTAATTCGCAAAATGTTTTTTGAGTTAGTTTATGTTATCATCTCTGCCTTACAGGTAAAAACAAAACAAAAACCTCTGAAGCATAAAATGATAAAACCACTTCTCCCAAATCACATACCTAATAAATGGTCAGACAAGGATTCCAAAAAGCCCTTAGAGTCAACCTTAGAGCCTGAGCTTTTAACCTACCCAGTTCATTTGGATTTCCAATCTACCTAGGAGGTCCTGGGACTTTATTGAAAATTTAACAATAAACCAATACATTTGGTGTATACATCTATTCCAAATCTTAGCAATGACGGCTTTGGGAGAGTTGACATCTAAGTTATGAGCTCCTGAACTGTCTCTGCCGTAGGTGTCCTTTCTATTCTGACATCTGAAAGCTGAGTATGAGCTGGAAATAGCCTTGGGCTTTCTGTTTTTTGTTTGTTTGTTTGTTTTGCCAAGTCTTAGTCAATCGTTTGTTTATCTTTAATATCTTGCTGGGATCTTCCAGGCTGTAGAAACTATAAACAGTGATTGCCAATGATACGTTTAGCTCGACCACAGATCAAACTGGGAAAAAAGTCACATGAAATGGAGGTGACATGTACCCTACCTGATCCTGGAAGAGATGTTAAAATATACACCATCAGCTGAAGCCCTCCAGGGGACCCCACTATACTTCAGCGCCCTTCAGATTTCCCCCGTAGAGCAATACTGACTAAAAAAATAATTAACTGGGTTAGCAGTCACCTTCACTGTAACCCTCTGCAGTTTATAGCATCTTCACTGAAATTCTTTTGAGAAAGACCTGGACTGGGAATGGTAGAGAGATTCCAGAAATGGAGGAGAAATTTCTGGCACACTTCAAAATATAGACATTACTACCAATAGACTAGCAAACTAAGATGCAATGGAGAAAATAACTGATGTATATTTCAATAACCACTAATCAATTAAAACTTATTAATTATACTTTCCCCTGTGCTTTTCCTTCATCTTTCTCTTTCTTAAAATTCCAATAGCCCTCTCTACCGAGTGACACAATCTTTCAAACGTTCTTCCTCAAAAGATTCAGAGAATAAGCTTAATACACTTTTCATTTCAAATTATCAATTCCCCATCACCCAGTAGCTATTCTGTCTGCTAAAGACCCAAAGAAAGGTAAAATAAGACTAAATCATCATGAAAATTAGATCAGTTATGAGTTAAAGATCTGTGAACTGTCATTTCTTGGTATTAAATACTCAGGTATAAATGCTTCTAGGAGAAGACCACAGATCATAGCTGTGAGAAGGGCGCGATCTGCAGTATCAAAGAGCAGTCCATCAGAGCTGTTACCTTTGTGACTTCTCTGCTGAGTGATAAAGATAACTGCCATTATAGTGAACGGCTACAATAACAGGTACATAGGTCTCTGCCGCTAATTCGCTGTGCAGGATTTAGATTCTTTTCCCCCATTCTCGGACTTCAGACCTAGCAGGACAACTCCATTCTCAGCACTCAACTTTGCAGGCTTGAATCAGTGAAGTTGCCGGGTCAGGTCAATTCCCCATCTCTCCTTCCTAAAAGCAGATTATATTCCCAAGTCTGGGCCCGCAGAAGTGCTGGGGAGTACAGAGGCACGGCGGGATGAGGAGGGGAGGCCATACGGAAGATCATTAAAGTACTTAACTTTATTTGAGCTACCCTAAATTTCAATAATCCAAAAATGTAAAGTGGTGAGCACACCGCTTAAAGCACTTGGAGTGCAGACTGATTGCATGCCTGCTAGGAGACATCAGACAACGAAGTGTCAAATAGGAGGGGTGCTGAGCAGGGGCCCCTCCCTCGATGCCCCCTGCTTGCTTCCCCTCAGGGGACCCTTTACATCTTGGTAGACTGGGGGAGGCAGTGAAGCCTAGAAGCATCAGGAAGCCTTCTTCTTTTTTTGGAAGCCATGTTCACTTTCAGAGGTTTGTTGACCACAATGTCACAACCTTACTCCACTGCAGAGGACTTTGTCATGAAGGCTGAATCATGCCAGCTCTGAAAGACTATGATGGCATTTGCAATCTGCAAACTTTAAAAAAAAAAAAAGTTTCAATCTTAGTAGTTTCTGTTTCTTACAGACGCCACCACTCCCTAATGTCTCATACCCTGGTTATCTGTACACATTCAGGGCTTTGATAAAGCAGGCGTTTCTCCAAATTCCCTAGAGTTTAAACTGCTTCAGTGCCTTGCCTCTAGGCTAATTTCTCACTGATAGTTCACCTGTATGAGCTGTTGGAGTCTGTGCTGTGCTTCTCATCCTTGCATTCTGCCCACACCAAGCCTCCCCTCTCAGCTCAGCCCTTGGACATTCAACTACACTTGAGTTCTGATTCACACATCACCTGAGCCTTGAACTACTTTAACCCTGTCACAAGTAAAATGTACCTTTGCTATCCTCTGAAACTCAATGGCACATGGATTGTATTTCTTAGGCTCCTTATCATTGCCTCATAATTAATTATGTGCTATGTGCACCCCTTTCCCTAACACCATATATTCCCTGGAGGAAGTGATCATAGCAATTATAACTCCTATGCCTCATAGCCAGTGTCCAATAAAAATTTGTTGCCTAAACAGAGTAAAAGCTCAGCTATTGATGCAGGTTATTCCTCTCTCCTGTTGCCTCCAGCCTTTGCATGTGCATTCAAGGAAAAATATACATAGACACCCATTGTGCGTTGCATAATTTCACTCACTCTAACAACCACATGCTCAACTTGGGCAAATGCTCATTAATTAGTAAACTCTAATCAGGGACTACGTTACAGCTCTTTCATGATTGATTTAATTTTAGTGGATTTTTTTTTTTTTTTTGAGACAGAGTCTTGCTCCGTCACCAGGCGCCAGGCTGGAGTGCAGTGGCAGGATCTCAGCTCACTGCAACCTCTGCCTCCCGGGTTCAAGCAATTCTCCTGCCTCAGCCTCCCAAGTAGCTGGGATAGTGGATTTCTTTTAGTAGATTCATGAAAAAGGAAAGAAGAAAGAAAGAAAGAGAGAGAGAGAGAGAGAGAAAGAAAGGAAGGAAAAAAGGAAGGAAGGAAGGGGGGAGGGGAGGGGAGGAAAGGAGAGGAGAGGCGAGGAGAGGAGAGGGAGGAAGGAGGAAGGAAGGAAGGGAGGGAGGAAGGAGGGAGGGAAAGAAAAAGAAAGAGAGAAAGAGAAAGAAAGAAAAGACAGAAAGAA
>NW_022437069.1:2941806-2946415 GCF_009761245.1 Sapajus apella
GAAAGAAAGAAAGAAAAAGAAAGAAAGAAAGAAAGAGAGAGAGAGAAGAGAAGAGAAGAGAAGAAGAGAAAAGAAAAGAAAAAAGGAAAATATACTCTCCAATCTCTGTAACCTGTTCACCTTAGCTTTTGGGCTGAAGGAGCTCCCAAGGCACACCCTGGTGAGTTATGTACCCTGAAGGAGGAGGGCTTTAGACTCCCACCACTAATTTATTATGCTGACCTGAAACACTTTGAAGAGTGTTAGAGTAAGTTCTGTCTTCTATTAGATCACTCCCTAGTTAGCGTCACCCAGTTATTTTCCCTCTTGTTCATTCATTTATTCAAAACATACTTTAATTTCCACAACTTGTCTACTGCTCTATAGGCACTGGGGATCCAGCGTAATACTTATAATTCTAACAACCACACAGTCCAGACCAAGAGTGGGATTATGTTTAAAGCAATGCACTTCCATAGCCATAATTAATTAAAAATCAACTTAAATATGTATTTATACATTTTAGAAAGTAAGACGACCCCGTTTGCAAGCCGCAGCCATGCTTCATAACATACACATTTTTTTTAATTCCAATTCTCTCTTCTACTCCACCCCCAGCACTTTTTCCCGATAAAATCTCTTCTATAAACATGCTGCCTGAATTTTCTATCTTTGTCCTTCCCCAAACTCTTTCATAATTAATGACGTAGCTATACTTAGCCTCCCTTTCTCTTTCCGTGGAAGAAAAGGAGAAAGGCAAAGGGCAAAAATAAGATTCTGTGTAGTAGGAAAGGGAGTAGAGGGTCCAGTAACGCTTGCGTAAATACGATAAAGACCCCAGCCCCAAGGAGCTTGCTTTCTCCTGTGGAAAAGACACAGAAGCTTAGTTGCCCCTGCAGTAGGATGGGTTGTAGTGCGCATCATTATTACATAGGAAGGGGGTGGCATTTGTTAAAATCGGTTCATGCAGATCAGGAGAGGAGGGAACCAGGGGATGAGGCCGGAGAGGGGGGGAGCCCCATCCCAGAGGGTGTTTAAGGCTTTTGTTCAGGAGGCTAAACTTGAGCTCCAGCCCTTGCTGCTTTCTTGACTAATCAAATATCCAGTTCCTGGAAACAGACTCCCCATCTTTTTTGTTATTTAATGAGTCCGGAATAGGACCAGATGCCTTGGTGTGTTCCATCAGCGCCTTACAAAAAGCCCATATCCCAGGACTAATAGAATAGCTCTCAGAACAGAAGCTGACAACATTTTAGCTGTTACCATCACTGCTACATGCTGAACCCAAAATGTAACTGTTCATTCTCAGAATACAGGCGGATTTCTTTTCTCTGCTGTATTAACTAATTAAGCACTATTTAAATTGCACTTAGCCTGGGTATTATTTCTAACCAAATGCATCACTTAGCCACATTAAGTTTCACATTCCGCTTTGAAGCCCAATTGCCTAATCTCTCAGAGCTTATTCTGTGAAATGTTTCTAGCTGGAAATCTTAACATTCTATTTTAATATCAGTGATAAACGTAAAAAAAAAAAAGTGCACATCATCTCTGTAGTCCCTTCAACTAAGTAGGAACATACCAAGAAAAAAACATAATAGAGAATGACAACTCATGCTCAACAAACTTACAAGTCTGGGACATCTTTATTTTTGCTTTTTTTTGTTTGTTTGCTTTCATTATTTCTACCCTAAATCCATGACAAACAAGGGAATGGAAACATTGAAAATTTTAACAATATTTTCATGGTCACTTAAAATGTCTATGCTAAAAAGTGTTAGTAGCTTAGATTAGTATAAAGATCAGAGGCTGTGGAGTCAGAAAGGTCGAGGAGGAAGGCAGGGGCTGAATCTGAGCTCAGATAGCATTCAGCTCCCTATCTTTGCAGAGGTGGCTTCTCTGGGTGTCAGTTTCCTCATTTGCAAGAAAGCAGAAATAAGATCCACCTTGCAAAGGCGTTAAGAGAGCAGATGAAAGCACTTAAAATGTTTTGTCCATAAAAGGTATTTGTGATAGCTGTTCTGATGCTGATGATGATATCACATTATTGATTTCTATCTTCTGAATCAAGAGTGGACAACCTTTCTTCTCTAAATGCCAGATAGTAAATATTTGGACTTTGTGGGTCTGGAAACACATACGCTGCCACTGTAGCAGCTAAGCAGCCACAGACAATATGTAAATGAATAAGTATAACTGTCTTTGTAGGCCATTCAGAACAGGTCATAGACTGGACTTACACAGTGGGCCATAGTTTACCAACTCTTGTTCTTTGCCATGAGTTATTAATTCCTGCAACAAATATTTATTTGGGCGTCTACACTAAGCTAACAACCATACTGGATTAGCAACTGTAAGGGCTAGCAATAAGATTAATATTCTTGTAAGACCTACTTACATTCCTATGAGAGGAAGCAGTGACTAAGCAGTATACGAATGGTATAAACAAGAAAAGCACCCAATAATGCTGGGACGATGCAGAGAATTAGAACAGATGTCAGTGACAGGGTGGATACATGAGACTTCTTCCCATATCTCGCCACAGAGAGGTTCAGAGTACTGCAGAAGTCACTTACCAACAGACTTTCGTTGATCTTATTCGAGCTTTTATCTTAGGATTTTTACAAAGATTTTCAAATTTCTTGCTTCCAAAGAACAAAGCTGGGTTTTACAGTCCTGATCTCCTGGACAGGTGTTTACAGAAAGGGAAACACTTGAAACACATATGAGGTACCAAGGGCTCCAGAGTACAGCAGAGCTTGGACCTCAGTATTACCCACAGTCTTGATAGCACCTTCCCCCCAAACTTCCTAGAGTCCTACGTGATGAGGCGAAGTCACTTTGTGATACAGGGTCTAGATCTAATGAGAAAAATAACCCCATGGTTACTTGCTACAGGCTGGGCCCTGAACTTTAAAACCATTGGATTTGTTCTTCTCAACAACCCTGGAAGGAAACTGTTATGATTCTTATCTTATAGATGCAAAATTTGAGGTCTAAAAGGCCGTGACTTGTCACAGTCAGTAATTGGCAGTGCTAACATTTGACCCTGAAACTGTCTGCCTATAAATTCCCTCCGATCCTGGCATGGTGTGTTTTCTCAGCCATTCCAAAGAATTGCTATGTTTCTTTCTAGATCTTCAATCTTGGTACCCATTCTCTACTGCCACTTGACTATTACTTATAAACCTACCTGAAACCTATCCATATGCTTAACACTGATAAGGAATGTTGCCAGGTGACTTAAAAAGGAATTCAGTTGTATTGAATTTACTTGTTTCCTCTTCTAGCTAGTCCAACAGCAATTTAATTTTAAAGAGTAATCAGATGTGCTTGACATGATTTATTTTCACAAATCTATGCTGCCTCACACCAATTAAATTGCACTTTTCCAAATGTAATGCTGAGCAGAGTCTTAAGTATCAGCTCAAATTATCTTTCCATTGGAAATAATAGAACTACCTTGGTTCACAGTCATTCAGTCTTTATTTTAAAAATAATGGGATGTTACTTGCAGTTTTATAATCATCTATTGTATCTCCTTATTCAAAAGACTACTAACAATATGTCTAATAGGCGTTTCTAAGTAAAATGATGAATTATCTAATCAGGTGCATCACCCCAAGATTAATCCATCAATACTTGGTGTTTTGTCTATCTTTCCCAAAGCATTGTAATGCATCTGTAGGACTGGCTGTCTCATTTCTTCTAAGTTCAGCAAATAAATCTCTTCCTGTAAAAAATGATGAGTATGATAAAAAGTGATTACATACAATCTTTCTATTTAGTACCTTTGTTCTAGCACATTCCCTCCAAATTATCTGCTCCTTGCCCCATTCAAGGCCAGACCAGGATTTTGGCCATGTGTTAGAACCAGCTATGCATATTGCTCGTCCTTTAAAGAGGGAAAAGTTGGGGCAACAATAAACATTAAAAGAGTACAATTAACAGGATAACAAATCTCTGTAGTTAGTGATTTTCAGTGACCACAAATAGCAATTTGGATATTTAATACATCTCATTAAGCATTTACTATGGGCCAGACTCTATTACGGAAACTTTAAATAGGGAAACTATGGTTGAGAAAAGTTTAATAATTACCTAAGAGAACAAAAGGAGAAAGCAGATGGAGATAAGATTTAAACTCAGTTCTGTCTAACGTCCATATGGTTTCCATCACACCATGCTGTCTTCCTGCATATCAACACCTGCTCTAGTCATAGTTCCTTATTGGTATTATTGGTGAACAAAGGCAAGACTGTGTTGGCTATTCTTTGGTTTTTCAAGCACAGAGCAGCAATATCATCATGTATTTCATAAATTGTCTGTCATTTGTTGAATGTCTTTGGAGCATTGGAATTAGCCAGGAGAAACAGAAAGAAAAATATATTCTGAGCCAATGCCATTCAGTTTTGTGAAGCCTAGATCATAATGAGTGCTCAGTAACTATGTATTGATTCGTAGATTTCTTGGCTGCTTGATTGGCTGGCTAGATAGTTGAACTTGCATTTAAAGAGTTTTTGTTCCCCTGCCTTCCTTATTTGCTTTTAGAAAAATTCCTCCTAAACATATGACAACTAGAAAATAACACACAAGGCTGAGGCAGGAGAATTGCCTGAACCCAGGAGGC
>NW_022437069.1:2946515-3005633 GCF_009761245.1 Sapajus apella
AAAAAAAAAAAAAAAAAAAAAAAAAAAAAAAAAAAAAAAAAAAAAGAAAATAACACACAACTCAATAGCAAAAAAGAAATAAATTGCCCAGAAAAGTCTAGAGAGTTTCAAGCAGGAGGTCACTATAAACTGATATCAGTAAAGATTTTGTTTGTTTGTTTTTAAATTTTTTTTTTTTTTTTTACTATACTTTAAGTTCTGGGGTACATGTGCAGAACATGCAGGTTTGTTACATAGGTATACACGTGCCATGGTGTATACCTACACATAGGTATTTCTCCTAATGCTATCCCTCCCCTAGTTCCCCCCACCCCCCGACAGGCCCCAGAGAAGAAAAGTTTTATACAAGTGCCTAGATTGAGTTTATCCTCAGAGGATAAGTAGAATTTTTGTGTGTGGAAAAGAGATAAAAGTGTTTTCCAGGAGAGGAACTACCATAAATAAGATTATAAAGATAGGAATAAATGTAGTATAAACTTGACACAATGAGATGAATTAGAATTTGACATTTGAGCTTTGAGAAAATAGTAATGCATTTTAGTTAAGTGGATGCAGATTTTAGACACACCTTAAAAGACAGATTAAGGATTTGGAGCTTGTCCTGGGAACTCTTGGAGGTACACTAAATGGGACTGAGCAGTGGAAGTGAAGTAACAAAATGGATGATTTAGGACTTGGCAAGTATGCAAAATTCACAAGAGTGCTGGGTAGCTGTAGGGAGATGCTGTGAACCAAGGAGAGCCTGGCCTAGGGTGATAATGTCAATAGTTGCATGAAAGAAACACACTTATGAAATAGAGCAAGGCTCAAATTGTAGTTCCTACATGTTTAAGCTCTGAGTTTTTGGAACTCAGTGAATTAACCTCTTAGAACATCAAAGTCTTCATCTGTAGTAAAACCTCATTCACATGAGTTTTCACAAAGATTTTTTGAAATCTGTTATAATATATAAATATCTCTAATTCTGGAATCTTGTAGTTAACCTTGTCTTAGACAGCTCAAGCTGCAGTAACAAATACCAGGAAGTAGGAAGCTTTGACAATAGCAATTGATTTTCTCACTTTCTCACAGTTCAAGAGGCTGGAAATCCAAAATCAAGGTCTAGCAGGGTTTTGCTTGTGATGAGGGCTCTTTTCCTGACTTGCAGATGACCACCTTCTTACTATGTCCTTATATGGACTTTCTCGCCTTGTGTGCACCTGCAGGGAGAGCAAGCTCTCCTATGTCTTTTCTTACAAGGACACTAATCCTATGAGATCAGAGCCCTAATCTTCTGATCTCATTTAACCTCAATTACTTCCCTTAAGACCCTATCTCCAAATATTGAGTCCAATCCAATTTGACCAAATACTGGTTTCAACTTTAACTCCTAATGTAACTGTATGAAGAGATAAAGAGACTTACAGCTCAGGGACAGAAGGTTGAGTACATGTTATTTGGTTCATGTTGCTTTATCATCATCCATATGTGCAAAGTCCCTTTCTTATTACATCTGTTCCTGTTTCCCTTTTGACTACATTTTCCACTCTTATCCTTTTTACTCTCTATAGGAAAATGTGTTGTGTCATAGATAATTAACGGGTTGAGAAAAATGAAATAAGCTAAGTAGGTGTTTCCAATGTCCCACAACAAAGTAGTGTAAGTGTCTGGATTTAAACTGGGACTAGCTGAAATGCATATTCCATTGAACTGTTTATTCTGTAAAATCCCCAAAGACAGAGGATAAAATATACCCAAAATTTGGAACAAAAAATGGGATGCATTTGTCTTGAAAGGAGAACAGCAGCGTGTTAGCGAGTGTGTTAACTGTCTACATGCACCACTTGTTAAAATGTTAAGAATTTTTCTTGTTAAACAAATTGTGAGCCTTAGGTAATTGTGATTACCAGCATGTTGCAGCAAGTTTTACAAAGCAAATTTAAGTCTTTCCTGGAAAATATGTTCTCTAAAAGATGAGTGCAAGGTTGTGGGAGAGGGTTAGTAGTGATTACCATAATTAAGTGCTATAATCAAACTCAAAGGACTGACATTTCAAATTTTTCCCAAAATTAACAGACCAGGTCCAAGAAACTGAGTTATGCCTCTACAATTTTTTTTTTATTAAATAGAGCTTTTCCCAGCTTTTTTACCACATGAACTTATTTCATAATCATATATGATTTTGTAAAATCCTCTTGGGATTTTTCAAAATATTTTCTAAGTTTTTATTGTGACAATAAAAAATAAATTAAGGTAAAAACGATATTTTATCTTTGATCAGTAGACTGTGACATATTATAATATATAGCTAATTTAGCATAACCTTCAAGAGTATTCATAATCCATATAGACAAATTTTACTTTTTCCATTTGCAATTGGCACATGCCATTTAATAACTGATTTCACATGGGAATTAAGCCATTAAATTAAAACTTACCTTTTAGACCTTATGTCTGGAATTATTGCATTTTGTACTTAAAAAACTATTTAAGTTTTTTTTTCCAAAAGATGAAATAAGAGAGGTGGTTTCAGTATTCCATTTGCAAGTACTTCTCCACATATAACACCATGTTGCTTGTGAAGATAGTGTTTATTTCCCCAAAAGGAAAATCAAATTGGATGTAATCATCACTGAATTTTCTCTTTCTAACATTGGTTTTCAAAGCACTAGAGACACCTTGATGTGCTCTGTGAGAGTTTTGATCAGATGATTGCATCTTAAAGATCCGGTAAAAATGCGTGCACATCAATGCTCCTCATGCTTCCTCTCACCAACCAACAGTACATTATGAGTATAAATTAAACAATGTATGACTCAGAATAAGACAATTTAATGCTGTGTAATGCTTACATCCCCATAACCACTAACAGTCTCAACTGAGGAATAAACCCAGTGGCAGGCTCATTTAACTCCAGTGCCAAATGATGAACCTATTTCCCAGTAATTTAGCCAATACGTATGGAGGGCTTGCCATGCACAGAACACTTTACATAGGTTATCCAGGTTGATTTTCACAGAAACTCTATGAGGTTGAAATCATTTGTTATGCTTGTTCAAGTGAGGAAACCCAAGGTCATGGAATATATATTAGTCTTTTTTCATGTTGTTAATAAAGACATAACCAAGACTGGGTAGTTTGCATTAAAAAGAGTTTTGTTTTATTTTGTTTTACTTTAAGTTCTGGGACACATGCGCAGAACATGCAGGTTTGTTACACAGGTATACATGTGCGATGGTGATCTGCTGCACCTATCAACCCAACATCTAGGTTTTAAGCCCTGCATGCATTAGGTATTTGTCCTAATGCTATCCTTCCCCTTATCTCCCAGCCCCTGACAGGCTCCAGTGTGTGCTATTCCCTTCTCTGTGTCCATGAGTTCTCTTTGTTCAACTCCTACTTATGAGTGAGAACATGTGGTGTTTGGTTTCCTGTTCCTGTGTTAGTCTGCTAAGAATGATGGTTTCCAGCTTCATCCATGTCCCTGCAAAGGTCATAAAATCATTTTTTTATGTATTCCATGGTGTATATGTGCCACATTTTCTTTATCCAGTTTATCATTGATGGGCATTTGGGTTGGTTCCAAGTCTTTGCTATTACAAATAGTGCCGCAATAAACATACGTGTGTGTGTGTCTTTATAGTAGAATGATTTATAATCTTTGGGTAAACTAATTTTCACTTTCACCAACAGTGTAGAAGAGTTCCTATTTCTCTACAGCCTCACCAGCATCTGTGGTTTCCTGACTTTTTAATAATCACCACTCTAACTGGCATGAGATGGTACCTTATTGTAGTTTTGATTTGCATTTCTGTAATGACTAGTGATGATGAGGGTTTTTTTCATATGTTTGTTGGCCGCATAAATGCCTCCTTTTGAGAAGTGTCTGTTCATGTCCTTTGCCCACTTTTTGATGGGGTTGTTTTTTCTTGTAAATTTGTTTAAGTTCCTTGTAGATTCTAGATATGAGAGCTTTGTCTGATGGTTAGATTGCAGAAATTTTCTCTTATTCTGTAGGTTGCCTTTTCACTCTAATGATAGTTTCTTTTGCTGTGCAGAACCTCTTTAGTTTAAGTAGATCCCATTTGTCAATTTTGGCTTTTGTGGCAATTGCTTTTGCTGTTTTAATCAGGAAGTCTTTGCCTATGTGTGGGTGGTCATGAATGGCATTGCTTAGGTTTTCTTCTAGAGTTCTTATGGTTTGGGTTTTACATTTAAGTCTTTATCCATCTTGAGTTAATTTTTGTATAAGTTGTAAAGAAGGGGTCCAGTTTCTGTTTTCTGCACATGGCTAGCCAGTTTTCTCTGCACCATTTACTAACTGGGGAATCTTTTCTCCATTGCTTGTTTTTTTCAGGTTTGTTGAAGATCAGATGGTTGTGGATGTGTGGTGTTATTTCTGTGGTCTCTGTTCTGTTCCATTGGTCTATATACCTGTTTTGGTACCAGTATCATGATGTTTTGGTTACTGTAGCCTTGTAGTATTGTTTGAAGTCCAGTAGTGTGAAGCCTCCAGTTTTGTTCTAAAAAAAGAGGTTTAATTGACTCACAGTTCCACATGGCTGGAGAGGCCTTACAATCATGGGGGAAGTTGTAGGGGAATCAAGAAAGACATATCTCACATGGCGGCGGGCAAGAGAGTATGTGCAGTGAAACTCCACTTTGTGAAACCATCAGATCTCATGAGACTTATTCACTATCACAAGAACAGCATGGGAAAAAACCGCCCCCATGATTCAATTACGTCTCACCAGGTCCTTCCCACAACATGTAGGGATTATTACAATTCAAGGTAAAATTTGGGTAGGGACACAGAGCCAAACCATTAGAGAATAACAGTCACTAAGGATTTACTTTATGACACTGTTCTAGGCTTTTCCAGTATATTTTCTCATTTAATCTTTAGATCAACATTGTGAAAGAAGTACTGTTATTATTCCTATTTGATGGACTTGGGAAACTGAAACATAAACAATGTAAACAACTCATCTAAAAGCACATCATCTGCTTACAAAAGAAGCCAGAGTTAATGTCAGGCCATACGGCTCTAGAGTCCAAGCACTTACTATTACGTTATGCTTGTTAAGGGGTAGAGCCAGTATTCAAACTCAGTATATCCAGCCTGTTTTCTTGATATATATCTGTTTGTCTATGCATTTAAACATTAACAAGAGAAACAAAAATGTTAGTTTACTTGTAATAATGTGAATTTACCAGAATACTACATCCATGATTGGAGACACTGATCTATTATCACCACTCTACCCAGTTGGTAAAAGCCTTTCAATATTGCTTCTTAAAACTATTCTCTTGACTTCTGAGACAATACTATAACTGGATTTTCCTCCACTATATCTGACCATGTATTCGCAATCTTCTTTGATAATTCATTCTCATCCTCCAATCATTTAAAATTAGATGTGTCTCAGGGGCCAGTCCTTAGATTATATTTCTTCTCCATCTACACTTACTTCCTTGAAAGAGATTTTTTTATTGCATTTTAGGTTTTGGGGTACATGTGAAGAACATGCAAGATTGTTGCATAGGTACACACATGGCAGTGTGATTTGCTGCCTTCCTCCCCTTCACCTATATCAGGCACTTCTCCCCATGCTATCTCTCCCCAACTCCCCACCCCCCACTGTCCCTTCCCTATTTCCCCCCAGCAGACCCCAGTGTGTGATGCTCCCCTCCCTGTGTCCATGTGTTCTCATTGTTCAACACCCGCCTATGAGTGAGAACATGCGGTGTTTGATTTTCTGTTCCTGTGTCAGTTTGCTGAGAATGATGGTTTCCAGGTTCATACTAAAATAGATTTACAAGAAAAAAACAAGCCTATTCAAAAGTGGGCAAAGGATATGAACAGACACTTGACAAAAGAAGACATACGTGAGGCCAACAAACATATGAAAAAATGCTCATCATCACTGGTCATTAGAGAAATGCAAATCAAAACTACATTGAGATACCATCTCACGCCAGTTAGAATGGCGATCATTAAAAAATCTGGAGACAACAGATGCTGGAGAGGATGTGGAAAAATAGGAACACTTTTACACGGTTGGTGGGAGTGTAAATTAGTTCAACCATTGTGGAAGACAGTGTGGCGATTCCTCAAGGACCTAGAAATAGCAATTCCATTTGACCCAGCAATCCCATTACTGGGTATATATCCAAAGGATTATAAATCGTTCTATTATAAGGACACATGCACACGAATGTTCATTGCAGCACAGTTTATAATAGCAAAGACCTGGAACCAACCCAAATGCCCATCGATGATAGACTGGACAGGGAAAATGTGGCACATATACATCATGGAATATTATGCAGCCATTGAAAGAGATTTTTTTAGGCCAGGCATGGTGGCTCATGCCTGTAATCCCAGCTCTTCGGGAGGCCAAGGAAGGCAGGTCACCTGAGGTCAGGAGTTTAAGAGCAGTCTGGCCAACATGGCAAAATCTCATCTTTATTAAAAATACAAAAATTAGCTGAGCATGGTGGTGGGCACCTGTAATCCCAGCTACCTGGGAGGCTGAGGCAGGAGAATAGCTTGAATCTGTGAGGCAAAGGTGACAGGGAGGCAGAGGTTGCAGTGAGCCAATAATGCACCACTGCCCTCCAGCCTGGATGACAGAGTAAGACTCCATGTCAAAAAAAAAAAAAAGAGCAATTTTTTAAGCACAGAGATCTTAGTCCAAGTCATGGAGGTTGACATAATTACCCCAGGAGGCTGGGCAAGGAAAAATACTACAAGTACTTAGACTGCTAAGAGGAGACCTAAAGAAGATCAAAGAAAGAAAAGTGTGAAGGAAATAAAGAGGGAAAAGACTTTGAAGGTGGTGAGAGAAATGTACTACTTGCTACAAAGAGGACATCACAATGAGGACTGGAAAGAAGAAAGTGGATTTGGCAGCAGTGAGGTGTCCCTGTTGAAAGCAGTTCCTACGGAGTGATGCTGCAGTGAATTAGGGAGTGAATGGAAAGGAAGAGTCAAGTGCAATTATGAAAGGGGATAAAAGAGAAATAAGTGATGATAAGAGAATGTAAACCCTTTTATTCATCTATTCATTCAGTATTTATTGAACACCTATTATATGTCTAGAACTATTCAAGGGGCTGAATACATAACACTGAACAAATCAATAAGGCTATCTCTGTCCTCCTAGTGTTCCACTGTAATGCACATGATGAAAGTAAATATTTTTATTAGTCTATGGGGGAATGATTACAGTATAATATTCACATTGTTTGTCAGTTCTTTTTTATTACACTAATTTAATATTTGTCATAGCTTATTTACTAGATTTAAGTTTTCAAAGCTAAAAAGTCAGCTTATCTTTACTCATGCCTGTACTTTGTAATACTCTGATATTTACATTTGTTTAATATAAGCTATGGATTGGAGAAAAGAGTGATAGGAT
The DNA here is from genome assembly GCF_009761245.1 of Sapajus apella. Classification (NCBI taxonomy): domain Eukaryota; kingdom Metazoa; phylum Chordata; class Mammalia; order Primates; family Cebidae; genus Sapajus; species Sapajus apella. The sequence goes on from NW_022437069.1 coordinate 2,953,919, forward strand.
TTAGTGATAATTTGTTGTGGTAGATCAGCCACAGGGAAGGGGAGGGAAGAGTAGAGAAGGGGAGAGGAGGGATGGGGAGGAAAAAGGTGAGAAGAGGAGTGGAGACTTGTTCAGAGAATGATGGAGACATATCAAAAGTATTCAAGAGCCAGTATGAGGAATTTCCCGCTATCAACGTTTAAGACAAGTTGAGTATCAAAATAAATAATGATAACCATGAATTGTAAGTCATTGAAAAAAAGAGTAATCCTTGAATCCATAGAGATATGCCTAAATAAATGCATAATTAAATGGGGAGAAGAGTGAAGGAATAGCTCTTCCTTACAATAGAATGCCAACTAACAAATGCAGAGGAAATAACGGAATTAAAAAATAACTCTTTGGCATTTATTCAGCATAATAATAATTGTTTCAGGCAAAAAATGATCAGTGGATGCTAAAACTGGTGGGCATATATTTAATAAAAATTGAAACATTTATGTAGTCTCAGGGTAGCATCTCACAAAATACCTGTTAGTTACAAAGGAAGAATAGAAACTATATAGTAGAGAAACTTGGCAGACACTACCTTAAACAAGAAGTAAAAGTAAACATCATCTGTAATGGGACAAATCAGCCACATGTGCTAAGCATGTGAAACACTGATACAGACAAAAACACCGTCCCTGTGGTATTCTTGCCCAAAGTGGATAAGCTAAATTTAATCAAAAAAATATCAGGAAGACCCAAAATGACAGACATTCTTTAAAATAACTGACCTAAAATCTTTAAAAAAACATAAAGTTCATGAAAGGCCAAGAAAGATTAAGGAACTGTTCTAGATTAAAGAAAACTCAATAGATTTGACAACAAAAATAAATCTTATTATTTTGATTGGATCTTGTAGACAAGATATTTGTCCCCTTTTGCTATAAAGGGCACTACTGGAACAGCTAAACATTTTCAGTAAGATTTATACATTATTTTTACTTTATTAATTGCCATTGTTTTAATTATACTGCACTGGTAGACGGGAATTTTTTTTTAGGAAATGCACACTGAGATATTAAGAAATAAAGTTGAATTATATCTGCATCTTATTCTTAAATGATTGAAAAAAATAAATGTGTGTTTACATAGTGTGTGTGAGAGAAAGATAGCATAAATGTAATAAAATATTAATATTTGAGGAATCTCAACTAAGGTATACAAATATTTTTTGAAATTTTTGAGAGGTTTAAATTATTTGAAGATAAAAGGTTAACATTAAAACAGTAAAAAAAAAAAAGAAAGGTATGTCACCTGAGATTGAGAATACCTTATCTTCCTGCTTTTTAAGATTCAATACTTTGACCTCCTCAATTTTATTATTTTAAAGAAAGTTATAGAGACTTTTAATTAAGTCTTAAAAACTGATATTTTGATCTTATCTGACTAAGAGGAATCCACAAGAAGTCTAAATTACATATACATCAAATGAAAATGTTGAATAAATCTTTAATTTTTCAGTAATAATCTTAACCTTCACAGCCTACAACCTTCACAATATACCTTCAAAATCCATTTTATTAATGGCAGCAGGATCTCAGAATGACATTTCAGGTCTTGCCCCAGAACCGCTGTCATTTTTAGGCATCCCAGAGAAACTGCAGCACTAGATAGGCAGGGTAGGAAACAGTGAGATTGAGCTTCCTTGCCTGAGAGTTCTGATCACCTACCTCCACAAATCCTACTGGTCTCTTTTTTAAAAACAATGATTAGCACTATATACAAGTGGAATTCCAATTGAAAAAAGAGTGGATACAACAATATATTGTTTTACTTCCATGGTTTATCTCCCTTAAATAACATCATTGTAAACACTGTGTATGGGGATACAGCGAGAAGTAGCAGCATGGTATAGGGAAGGGAAGAACATGGAGTTTGAAGTCAGACAAATCCTTGTTTAGATTGGGGCAAAGTGTTTAACCACTCTGAAACTCAGTATCCTTTTCCATAAAAACATGAAAACTAATTATTTGGGGTAATATTTCAAAAAACCAATAAACTAACATGTGAAATGCACTGTTTACTCTTCCTTTTCCTCTTCAGATCTGTTCATCATTTTTCTGCATCCCACTTAATGTCCTAGGAGACCAACCCTAAAGACTACTTTCACCAATCTCCCTTTTTTGGGGCTATTAGTTGGGTTCAGAAAAATTGTGGCATAATCAGATAAGAAGTTAGTAAGAGAAAGAGGGGATAGGAAAAAATGGTGGATAGGTGGCAGGACTAAATTGCAGCTCCCACTCATGGACAGAGCAGTGTGTGGAGACTCATATTGTGAATTTTTGCTCCAAGAACTACTGCAGGAATATACTAGGAAAACTGGGAAAATTCACAGACTCTTTAAAGGAAGTGGATTGCTGCTGTAGGACCCAGGAGACAGCCCAAATAGTGTGCTGGTGTCCATGGCTGAGAGACCTGAAGATGGTTCACATCCCAGGTGTCTGTCCAGACACACCCCAGTATCAGTCCAGAGCCTGGCAGCCCTGCTAGGTGGCTAGATCCAGAAGAGAAATAACAATCAGTACCGTTAAGCTCTCAGGAAGCCACATCTCTAGGAAATGGGGGAGAGTATCACATCAAGGGAACACCCCATGAGCCAAAAGAATATGAACAGCAGCCTTGAGCTCCAGATCTTCCCTCTGAGATAGCCTACCAAAATGAAAAGAAACAAAAAAAATTGCAATATGACAAAACAAGGTTCTTTAACACTCCCCACAAAATCATAGTAGCTCACCAGCAATGGATCAAATCAAGAAGAAATCCCTGAATTGTCAGAAGAAATCCTCAAATTGTCAGAAGGTTGATTATCAAGCTAATCAAGGAGGTACCAGAGAAAGGTGAAGTCTAACCTAAGGACATTTTTAAAAAATGATACAAAATATGAGGGGAGAAACCTTCAGTGAAATAGATAGCATCAATTTTTTTTTTTAAATCACAACTTTAGGAAATAAAGAACACACTTAAGGAATGCAAAATATGCTGGAAAGTCTCAGCAATAGAACTGAACAAGTAAAAGAAAGAAATTCAGAGTTGGAAGAGGTTTTTGAAATAATCTAACCCAACAAAGACAAAGAAAAAAGAATTTTAAAAATGAACAAAATCTCCAAGAAGTCTGGGATTATGTTAAATGACTAAACCTAAGAATAATTGCAATTCCTGAAGAAGAAGAAGAGAAATTTAACTTTGGAAAAAGTATTTGTGGGAATAATTGAGGAAAATTTCCCTGTCCTTGCTGGAGATCTAGACATGCAAATACAAGAAGTTCAAAGAACACCTGGGAAATTTATCACAAAAAGATCATCACCTAGGCACATAGTGATCAGGTTATCTAAAGTTAAGATGAAGGAAAGTATCTTAAGAGTTGTGAGGCAAAAGCAAAAAGTAACCTATTAAAAAAAATAAAACTTTATTAACAGCAGATTTCTCAGCAGAAACCCTGTAAGCTAGATGATTTTGTATTTATAGCAAAGCAATTATGAGCCTATAATTTTGTATCTAGTGAAACTTAGCTTCATAAATGAAGGAAAGATACAGTCTTTTCCAGACAAACAAATGCTGAGAGAATTTGCCATTACCAAACCAGCACTACAAGAACGGCTAAAAGGATCTCTAAATCTCGAAACAAATCCTGGAAAAACATCAAAACAGAACCTCTTTAAAGCATGAATTTCACAGTACCTATAAATCAAAAATACAATTTAAAAAACAAGATATTCTAGCAACAAATGGCATGATGAATGAAATAGTATCTCACACCTCAATACTAATGTTGAATGTAAATGGCCTAAATGTTCCACTTAAAAGACACAGAATTGTAAAATGGATAAGAATTCACCAATCAAGTATCTGCTGCCTTCAAGAGACTCGCCTGACACATAAGGACTCACATAGACTTAAGGTAAAAAGGTGGAAAAAGACATTCCATGCAAATGGACACCCAAAGCAAGCAGGAATAGCAACTCTCATATCAGATGAAACAAACTTTAAAGCAACAGCAATTTAAAAAGACAAAGACGGATATTTTGTAATGATAAAAGGGCTTGTCCAATAGGAAAATATCATAATCTTAAATATATATGCACCAAACACTAGAGCTCCCAAATTTATAGAACAATTACTACTAGACCTAAGAAATGGGATAGACAGCAACAGAATAATAATGGGGGACTTTGATACTTCACTGACAGCATTAGACAGGGTCAAGACAGAAAGTCAACAAAGAAACTATAGGTTTAAACTATACCTTAGAACAAATGGACCTAACAGATATTTACAGAACATTCTATCCAACAACCACAGAATATATATTCTATTCACCAGCACATGGAACTTTCTCCAAGATATACCGTATGATAAGCTACAAAACAAGTCTCAATAAATTTAAGAAAATTGAAATGACATCAAGTACTCTGTCAGACCACAGTGGAATAAAATTGGAAGTCAACTGCAAAAGGAACCTTCAGAACAATGTAAATACATGGAAATTAAATAACCTGCTCCTGAAGGCTCACTGGGTCAATAATGAAATCAAGACGGAAATTTAAAAATTATTTGAACTGAACAGTAATAGTGACACAACCCATCAAAACCTCTGGGTACAGCAAAGGTGGTGCTACGAGGAAAGTTCATAATCTAAAATGCCTACATCAAAAAGTCTGAAAGAGCACAAATACACAATCTAAGGTCATACCTCAAGGAACTAGGAAAACAGAAACAAACCAAACCCAAACCCAGAAGAGGAAAAGAAATAACCCAGATCACAGCAGAACTAAATGAATTGAAACAAGAATATACAATACAAACAATAAGTAAAACAAAAAGCTGGTTCTTTGAAAAGATACATAAAACTGATAGACCATTAGCAACATCAATTAAGAAAAGAAGAGAGAAGATCCAAATAAGCTCAATTGGGAACAAAGTGGGAGATATTACAATTGACACCAAAGAAAAACAAAAGATCATTCAAGGCTGCTAGGAACACCTTTATGCACATAAACTAGAAAACCTACAAGAGATGGATAAATTCCTGGAAATAACCCTCCCAGTTTAAATCAGGAAGTATTAGAAACCCTGAACAGACCAATAACAAACAGCAAGATTGAAATTGTAGTAAAAAAAAAAAAACTACCAATAAAAAAAAGTCCAGAACCAGATGGATTCACAACTGAATGCTATCAGATATTCAAAGAACAATTGGTACCAATCCTGTTGACACCATTCCACAAGATAGAGAAAGAGTAAATCCTCCCTAAATCATTATATGAAGCCAGTATCACCCTAATGCCAAAACCAGGAAAGGACATAACAAAAAAAGGAAACCACAGACCAATATCCCTAATGAACATAGATGCAAAAATCCTTAACAAAATACTAGCTAATCAAATCCAACAGCATATCAAAGAGACAATCCACCATGATTGAGTGGGTTTCATACCAGTGATGCAGGAATGGTTTAACATACACAAAACAACAAATGTGATACACCACATAAACAGAATTCAAAACAAAAATTACATAATCATCTCAATGCAGAAAAAGCATTTGACAAATTTCACCATCGCTTTATGATTAAAACCTTTAGCGAAATTGGCATACAAGGGATTAATCTAATAAACCCATCTATCACAAACCCAAAGGCAACATAATACTAAACTGGGAAAAGTTGAAAACATTCCCTCTGAGAACTGGAACAAGACAAGGATTACCACTCTCACCACTTCTGTTAAAGATAATACTGAAGTCCTAGTCAGAGCAATCAGACAAGATAAAGAAATAAATGGCATCCAAATCAGTAAACAAAAAGTCAAACTGTCACCGTTTGCTGATGACATGATCGTATACCTAGAAATCCCTAAAGACTCCACCAAAAAGCTTCTAGGACTGATATATGAATTCAGCAAGGTTTCGGGATACAAAATTAAAGTACACAAATCAGTAGCTCTGTTATATACCAACAGCGACCAAGTTAAGAATCAAATCAGTAACTCAACACCCTTTATAATAGCTGTGAAAATATATATAAAATACTTAGGAATATACCTGATCAAGGAGGTAAAAGACCTCCACAAGGAAAACTACAAAACACTGCTGCAAGAAATCATAGATGACACCAACAAATGGAAAGACATCCCATGCTCACAGGTGGGTAGAATCAACATTGTGAAAATTACCATATTGCCAAAAGCAAGCTACAAACTCAATGCAATTCCCATCAAAATATTCCCAAGATTCCTCGCAGAACTAAAAAAAAAACAATCCTAAAATTCATGTGGAACCAAAAAACAGCCCACATAGCCAAAGCAAGACTAAGCAAGAAGAACGCATCTGGAGGCATCACATTACCTGACTTCAAACTATAAGGCCATAGTCACCAAAACAGAATGATGCTGGTATGAAAATAAGCACATAGACCAATAGACGCCTGATGCTAGGATGTGGACTGATTAGAGAACAATTTTGGCACTCAAAGGAGGTCAGTTTTACAACCCTTACCTCATCCAGCTATGTTGTAGTTAAGCTTAAGAAACCTCGTATTTAGAGAGGGACAAGGCCTCAAATTGCTCTTTCAAATCAGAAGGATACTACACTTATGATGCTTCAACTTCTTAATAATAAAATTCTTATCAAGAACCACCTTAAAGGTTGATGATTGGACATGGGATCAGGCCCCTAAAAAAGAAATCCAGTCCAGATTTTTTCTACATGTAGTCCTGTGGCCCTTGTGTAGAAAAGATAAGTTGGGTCATAGTTAATGTACCATTTATTATAGATTAGCAATAATGTTCCTTAATATTTTTTGTAATAGCCTTAGGCAGAAGGGGAAAAGAAAAGGAGCAAATTGGTTTAATACAGTAAAACTTTATCATTATTGACCTTCCAGAAGGATTTCATCCCTATAATCTTATTTGTTTTCTTAGTTTTTACATCAGTAGATTTTATAATGTCTGAAACCCACCTCAATTTGCTCCTTGTTCCTGGCATTTTCCCTCTCATGCATCAAACATCTGGGAGCATTTTACAAGGCTTTCCTGTAATCTGCCAAACTACGCACACATGTGCCTTTCAGGAGTCCAATTTTCCCCTTCCAGTAATTGGCCAATGCAGAGAAACAAAGTATCATTTTATTTTACATAATGGCACTATGTAAAATGATTCACTAATTCAGTACTGAAAAATAATAATCACAAGTTGGAAGATTTAAAAACACATGTGAGAAGATAGCACCCAGGGAAATCTATGCTCTCAGTGCTTTCACAAGCTCATTCTTGCCCCCTGCAGTTTGCTAAGAGACAAAAGAATGTTTTATAATTAGCCTTGTGTTTAGCTTGCAAACTTTAGCCAAAATGTTCATTTGCCTTATAAGGAGCTGTCAGTACCTCCAGGAATACACCACACAACAGTATTATTTAGAAACAGTTTTGCTTCCATATCACGTAACAAATATGCCTTTGTTCTTCCTTTGTCTCGACTTCTTGTTAATAGAGAAAATTGTCTAGGAAAAAAAAATGTAACCTACTACTTAATATGAATTACTATGTTTTGTTCCTCTTATAATTTAAAATAAATATCTATATAAAAGAAAAATGCATGAATAGCTAATGCATTTCTCTGATTAATAATACAATTATGAAAAATAGAATTCATAAATAAATTAGGCAAGCTTATCTTGGCACCTGAAGTTTCATTCTACTAATGAGATTGCTGAGAAAACTTGAAGAGCCCTACAATTCAGCACTCATGCTATTGGACAGCACCCCCTCAGCAAGCATCCACACAAAACCAACCAAACAGAAACTGGGCAATGAAGAATAATTTTCTGTGGTGACTAAGATCCCAATAATTCAGTGCCTTCAACATCACCTTCTGACATCCTACCACATACTGCTCTTCCATGGCTTAAGAAAAAATGAAAACCTATTCTCCTTTGTCACCCTAATGGTTCAAGATAAATTTTTAAAGAAATCCCAGTTCCTTGCCACTTTTTAAACCTACAACTGCAGTGGATTACTCATATTAATAAGGAATTTAGGAAATAATTTAGCATTTTTACCTGTTTAAAAAGGTGAAGGGACTAAATCTCACCCCAAATGAATTAACTGAAAATGAATGGGTTTCTTTATTAAGATGATATGCTTTCATTTATATTTCAGAGTTGGTATAAACTCCATATGCTGCCATCCAAGTATAAATTCATATTTTTAAGTCTGTCCTACAAAGCCTGTTTCAAACACTGTATAGTCCTGAAGTTAGTAAGAGTTCATTCTATCTTGGGGCATCTGTGATCATCAGACAGGTCTTTGTAGTATCAGAGATTAATAAATCTTAGCTCCTTGCTATAGGTAAGACTTTAATTTGATTAGAGAGATATTTGAAGACGGCTAACAAAATGAACACTCCCTATTTCTTGTAGAATTCCTTATATGTATCACTCTTTCTCTTCTTACCATTATGTATGCAATCCACTGAACCCATTTCCATTTCTGTAGCTCAGAAATGAACTATAATATTCTAGGTTTTGTTTTGACCACAGCAAAACAGAAACCATTCCCTATCTAATTCTGGACATTATGTTTCTACCAGTCACTGAGTTCGAATAAAACTTTTGCAGTTTTAGCATACTGAGTCTTAAACTCACTGCCAATTACAGTTCCCATATAGAGAACTATGTACTCTTCCAAGGTGGTGTGCTCTTGGCTGGGAACACTTTGAGCAGAATTTACCCTTATCCACTTTTATTTTTTTAGTATTGTCCATCATTTCAATCTGTAAAGATTTTTTTATTTTACTTTAAGTTCTGGGGTACATGTGCAGATCTTGCAAGATTGTACACATGCCACGGTGTTTTGCTGCATCCATCCCCACGTCACCTACATTAGGTGTTTCTCCTGTTTTCCCTTCCCAATCACCCTACCCACTGCTATCCCTCCCGTAGCCCCCATCCCCTAACAGACCCCAGTGTGTGATATTCCCCTCCCTGTGTCCATGTGTTCTCATTGTTCAACACCCATTTATGAGTGAGAACATGTGGCGTTTGGTTTTCTGTTCTTGTGTCAGTTTGCTGAGAATGATGATTTCCAGATTCATCCATGTCTCGGCAAAGGGCACGAACTAATCCCTTTTTATGGCTGCATAGTATTCCATGGTGTATATGTGCCACATTTTCCTTGTCCAGTCTATCATTGATGGGCATTTGGGTTGGTTCCAAGTCTTTGCTATTGTAAACAGTGCTGTAGTGAACATATGTGTGCATGTGTCTTTATAATAGGATGATTTATAATCCTTTGGGTATAGACTCAGTAATGGGATTGCTGGCTCTATATACTAGTAATAGAAGAAATGATACTTCTATTTCTAGATCCTTGAGGAATAACCACACTGTCTTCAATAATGGTTGAACTAATTTACACTCCAACCAACAGTGTAAAAGCGTTCCTATTTCTCCACAACCTCTCCAGCATCTGTTGTCTCCAGATTTTTTAATGATCACCAATCTAACTGGTGTGAGATGGTATCTCAATGTGGTTTTGATTTGCATTTTTCTAATGACCAGTGATGATGGGCATTTTTCCATATGTTTGTTGGCTTCACAAATATCTTCTTTTGAAAAGTATCTGTTCATATCCTTCACCCACTTTTTGATGGTATTGTATGTTTTTTTCTTATATATTTGTTTTAGTTCTTTGTACATTCTGGATATTAGCCCTTTGTCAGATGGGTAGCTTACAATTTTTTTTTCCCATTCTGTTGGTTGCCAGTTCACTCTAATGATTGTTTCTTTTGCTTTGCAGAAGCTTTTAAGTTTAATTAGATCCCATTTGTCTATTTTGGCTTTTGTTGCCATTGCTTTTGGTGTTTATTTTTTAAAGTATCAATTATATTATCCTTATGTGATGTAGCATCATGTTATACAGGAAGGGATAATCATTTCTATAGTTACAGCTAAGTGTTTTCTTTAATACATAAAAGTTGTTTAATAGGACAGGATTTGAGCTAATGCCATAGGTATAAATCCCCGTTCAGATAAATAAATATCCATTAACCAGCAATATTTTGAATATATTCCATCAATGAACAACAGTTACATGGAATTATACTGTTATTTAGCCCATAAGTCTCTATATTTTCCCGTAAATACAGGATGAGAGCCTTGGCAAAGATTTGTTTATTTATTATATTTATTGATCACCTTCTATGCATCAGGCATTATTCTGGGTGCTAGAGACTCAGCTTTAAACAAGACATAAAATTCCTTCTCTCATGGATTATACATTCTAGCTGGAGGAGACAGATAATACTAAATTAGAGGCCTTACAGTAGGAGAGACTAGAAATGCTACTTTGGGCAATGTGGTCATGAAAAGTCTTGCTGAGATGGTGAAATTTAAGCTGAGATTATGATATTTAAGCTGAGACTTGAATGTCAAAAAGGAGCCAGCTATGTAGAAAATGCATGCCAGGCAGAGGAACGACTGGTGACAATTTTTAAGTTAGAACAGATTCATCTCAGGCTGTTACAGAAACAGTATCTGGTCGACATCCAGGCAAACAAATTCTGCTTCCTTTGATCCACTGACCACTAACCATGTAAAAATAAAATGAAATCAGATTAGAACATGAGTATCTCTCAAAAGGATTATGCTGAGCGTAAAAGCTAAAGGGAAAATGAGTACATACCATATGATACCACTGACATAAAATTCTAAAAATGCAGCCTAATATTTAGGGACAGAAAGCAAGTCAGTTGTTGTCTGAGGATGCTGGAGTAGAGTGTTGAATTAATTACGGAGGAACTTGCTGTTTGGTGGGATTATGGGAATGACTGTGATTGTGGTGATAGTTTTATGCATATATATATATATATATGCATATATATGTATGCCAAAAGTCATCCAATTAGTATTTTAAATATGTCCAGTTGATTATATATCAATTGTGCCTCATTAAAGCTACAACAAAATCAGGTTTGTTTGAGCATTTCACTTCATAGGAAAATATTTGGTAGTTTGAGTAATGTTTCATTCATTTTCTAAGTACTTAAAAAACTTCCCTTGATAATCTATCCTATGCCTTCCTGACACCTGCATCACACTGACTTGTGTATATTTGGGAGACTATACCCCTTTCTCAGTTTTAGACAGTAAAAGAACATTTGCTCAACTTCAGTTTGCAAACAAGCCTCCTCAAAGATCTTGGATAAGACTTACATAACTTAATTTGCATATGATTTCAGAATTGCATTTTAATTCAGCTAGTTTGAAACCCCTGAATTCATTCAGAATGCCCTCTCCCACCTTGACCTCCGTTCCTTCTTGGTAAGTTTCTTCTAGTCTCTTCCTCCTCCCCTTCTTCCTTCTCCCTTGTCCTCCCCCTTCTCCTTCTCTTCCTCGGTCTAAATATTGTTCTTTATGTTGTGAAGAAAGCAGCACCATCCAGGGGTCAGAGAGGACCTCCCTCCTCAAGCATCGGTCCCCTGCAGCACCAAGCAGTGTGCCTTCCCCTTAGCTGCATTAATACATGAAACATACCCACATGCACTTGTTGTTTCTCCTGGCACGAGTTTTATAAATTCCAACTTTTTAAGGAAGTTTCATATTCCTGGCCCTGTTCTCATTTCTGCTGCTAACAAAAGTTAGGGTCTTGGGGAAGACAAAATCTCTGTGTTGCTGATGGGATTAGTAACAACTATCTTACTGGATAGAGGGGAACTGTGCCTGGGACATGATTTACAACCCGAGAGGTGGTTGTGCAGACCTGGCTGCAAATGTGTACGGGCATCTCACACTCTCAACATTTCAGTGTGCATCTGAGGACACTCATAGAGTGGCTATGAATAAAAACACCTGAACACAGTGAAGCACTATATAAATTAAAATTATTGTAATCATTATATACACTTTGGAAATGCAACAAAGACATGCAGATTTAAGAATTCCCATCGTTCTACTTCATAGCAACTTGTGGAACTCCCTTAGCCTATGCTTTATTCTTATGGCATTCATACTTTTGCTTTGAAGCTCTAGATTTGTCTATTCGCAGGCCATGATTTTTGAAATCACTCATGACTATATTAAAATATTACATAGTACTCAGCCATATAATCATCTTATCATTTCACTGTGGTTCTCCAAGGTTTCAGGCTCGATTCTGTCTATCTATTGTTGGATTTGGAAGCAGAAGAGAGCCCATTGTTCTTGGGGGTATTTGCGGCAGATGGACGGACAGGCAACAGACATGAGGGTCTAATTAGCTTTCAGGCTAGCCTTAGCCAGAAACCACCTTTGTGGCTGTCGGGCTACAGAAGCAGGTGAGGACAGTTACTTCAGAAGCTCTCCAGCAAAATTGCAGACAGAGGTGCTTGGCAAGAGTGTCCTAGAGGTTCTCGAGACTCACAGCAGCTTCTAGGTGCTCTCTTGAAAATGGCCAGCTTTTCTACTGAAGGTAAATTGGCCACAGAGTGCTTGCCTTCATTTCCATATATAGCCTTTCCAATGGGTTCATAAGCCTCTAATTCCCTTTTTACACCATTCATACTTGGAATTCATACAGCAGCTTGTTTTCCTGACAGAACCCTGACTGGTGCAGGCTTAAGTTAGGAACAAGAGATAGAATGATTTTACAAAACCATGTCCACTGTTCAAATGGGAGTAATGGTTAAACATTCTGGTCTTGGAGTCTAACTGCCAGAGTTCAAATCCCAGCTTCAACACTTACTAGCTGTGTGGCCTTAGGCAACTTATTTAAACTCTTAAGTGCCTCAGTTTCATCTCTGTTAAATGGGAATATGTATAATTATATTATGTATCTCAGGACTACTGTGGTGAGAAATGATAAAAATTCATGTGAATAAAAACAGAATATGCTAAGCAGTCAGTAAACATCAGTTATTATTATCAATAGTGCCATTAACTCCTGCTTTTCTGATGGGGATACTAAATTCCCTTGTGTCTATTTCTTCACTCACTAACACCTGAGTGGTTAAAAAATAGCTAAGAATGGAATGCAAATCACTTCTAGGTCCTCAGCACTTCATTGGTAGGAGATGGAGTCAATTTCAATTCTCCAGGCCCCCTTTAGAAAAACTAGATCAATCCTTTAAGAAGAAAACATTCAAGAGCTGATATTATGTAGACCTAAAAAATAATTGCATGGCCTTTGCTGAAAGTGAGGAGGAGAAGTTTCTTTTACTTTTTCTAAGTTGTCCTCAAATAATTAAATACATGAACCTCAAGAACAACAACAAAAGCAGGCTAACCAGTTTTGCTTCATGGCCTTGAACATCTAGTGGGTGAAAAGTTTAGAATGTTGGGACTTATTTTCATGTATGTATCCCTATCGTGGAGAATATTACGACCTTTGCACTCAACCTACAGGAAGTCAGCTCTTCAGTGAAGAACAGTGATTTATACAGATCACATTTTATGGCCTAATTTTTACTTCATCCTGGAAACTGTTTTATGAATACATTTTCAGAATCATTTGCAATACGTTTCAGAAACAAAAGAGAAAAAATTTTGATTCAGTGACCAGCCTTTGAATCACTGAACAGCCACATAATACTGATTTGGCTTTTATAAAACATTTAGCATCATAAGTCTCTTTTGATTTGTCTATAAAATAATAATTAACAATTATAGTAATAATGGCTTTCTAAACGTGCTTTAAGATAATGCCTATCACATCTTTATCACACTTCCAGGCATATGGTATTCTATTTCATTTTTGTCTCTTCCTTCTATTTATGTTATTCGTCACTGGCAAAGCACAGGGAACTAGTCAGCTTTTCTGATTCAAAGCCACATAATAAAATGATGAATGCCAAGTCATCATAAACATATTGACTCTAATTTAGCTTCCATTCCTACTGTACTGAAACAATATTGACTTATGCTAAGTTATCTTCATTTTCCAATAGGCTCATCTCTCACCACAAATAGAATCAGTAAGTCTATGATGAGCTGTCACATGACTGAAGATATTTTCTGGCTTACTAGAACTTACTTGAGGTCTGAATTGGACAAACCTGTCTAAGGAAACTAAAAGACCAAGCAGAGGTAAATCACTTATTTCTCCTGAAGTATCCACATCCAGAAACAGAAAATAGCACTTACTGAGATTCCTGGTAAGAACATTTAAACCCCTAGTAAAGGGTCACCTTGCATCAGATCCTTCTTTGGATACTAGATTCTGGTTTGACATCATTTTCTACAAATTTTGACCTCCCATTCTAAACATACCTCTTTGTTTCCAGCTCTCTTTTTCTCATTACTTGTTTACAACTCCTTTCTGTTACCTATGCACAATTAAGCTTCTGTTTCTTTATCATCTATCCAGTAAACCTCAAAATAAAATTTAATTTTTATTCACTCAAATACAAGATGTTTGTCACTTAGTATAATTCAACCGCTTTGCCTTTTATGTCTTGAATTCAGGGTTGCAGCTCTACTGCTGATGGTAGAATGTGAGGATGTCAGTGGCTATACTTTTCAGAATAAATATAGTATATTAGATCTGAACGAAGTTTAGAGATTCCCTATCGTTAAAGCTAAGAAATCTGAGAGTAAGCAAGTTAAGACACCGCCATAGATTCACAGAGCTTGTTATCCCAGAAATATTTTGAATCAAAATTGAAGTTCCTTGAATTTAAGCCATGTATCTGTGATCTATACTATGCTAGGGGTCAGATGTGGTGGCTCACATCTGTAATCACAGCACTTTGGGAGGCCAAGGCAGGAGGGCTGCTTGAGCCCAGAAGTTTGAGACCAGCCTGGGCAACACAGTGAGACCCTGTCTCAAAAACAAAACAAAAAATAAAACAAAAGAAAAAAGGAAACTCTGCTAGGTACTAAAGTGAGGACTTCATGGAAATTTGTGGGACACAAAAGCCATGATAGACTATTTTATCTTGGGTACGGTAGGATGCAGCCAGGTTTCTTTACTTCTTTCCTTCGTGAGACGGAGCAACTTGGCACTTGGCCAGGATGAAGAAATCAGGTAAAATGTGGAAATGTTCACAGAAACTTGAAAAGCCACCATCTGTCTTCCAAATCAGTAATCTAAGTTCAGGATCTTCCAAACCAAAAACATAAACATCCTATGATGCTTTTTTATCCCCATAAGTTTCTCTTAGTTCAAATGCCGTGACCTTGATTCCTTCTCCTGTTCAGTTGCCTCCCTCCCTTCCTTCCTTCTCTCCTTTGCCTTCAATGTTGTATTTATAATTCTGTTTTCCTCTACCACATCTGGTAGATTCGCTCTCATAGGTAAAATGGCTTTGAACTTAACTCAAGGACTAGCTCTTTGGTAAGAGCCATTTGTGTCACAGGATACTTAATGAAAAGAAATAAAATAAGAATTAGGTAGAAAGAAGAGAAAGGGGTAATGCTGTAAAAATTAATGAAAAGTTGAGTTCACTTAGACCACACATGCCAGGCTATTTGAAGCCTCCTTAAACGAAAACAATGGTTCCTGCTTGGGAAAACTTCAAAGGTTTTTCTGCCTTCCAGTTTTAGAATTAACAACAAAAGACAAAGGCTGGGAAGGGCTGCAGTTGCTATAGAGAGTGGTACGAGTGAGTTTCTTGATTGAAATCCTTTTCCAGGGGCTGGTAACCTATTCTATTTTCAGGTATTTATAGTTTCATAGGCAAGAGACCTGCAGTTCATTTGGTTGAGCCTGAGGCAGAGGCGAATGAGATGCCCCATGTTGAGTGGCAATGTGTAAATCACTTAACTACACCTAGCAGGTCACTTAGATTCCCTGGGCTCCCATGGAGTCACTTGTAAAATAGGAATTCTTTTAGGTTAACTTTCATGGTTGTTATTAGGTGGTAACATTTCGTAAGCAGAAAATGCAATATGAAGAAAATGCACTTTCGCTCCTCTGCATTTGCAATCTTTTTCCCTTTTGTAATTGCCGTGGGTTACGATGCATTCAGCCTATAATGGTATCCATTAATCTTCCCTGAATAGTATTAAAACGATCAAGGGATATTTATGGTCCCACATGAGCCCAAGTCATGTGAATTTTAAAACTTACCAAGAAACACACGCAGACATACGTGTACTCAACACATAATTTAAGGAACTATAAAGAGAAAGAAATTAATAAAACTAAATTAAGTTTAGATTATACATTTAATGCCCCCCACCTCTGTCAATGTTTCTGTATGTTGCTGAGTTCATGATCAGCATGTATACACCATTAATTACTCTGCTTTGATTTTCACCTATTATTTGAAAGGCTAAATATAATAAAGGATAAGACCTAGAGCCTTGGAGTTAGGCAAAAGTGGGTTCAAATGACAGCAGAGTCTCTTAAATATATTCATGACATTTGGCAAACTTCTTAGCTTCTATAAAACTTAATTTTCTTGGTTGTAAAAGGTAATGTTAATGATTGCATCTACCACATGGGATTATTTATAGTATTAAGTAAGATAATATTTATAAAATGTTTAGCACAGCATCTGGTTCACGGTAAAGCCCTAAGGAATGTTAGCTTTATGATCATCTTACACATAAATTGACATACTTATTATTTTCACAGTGGTATAGTAGTCCAGAAAAGTAATCAATGCTGTTCTTTTCTTTTACTACTAAGAATTTGAGTTGTTTAAAATTATGTGCAGAAATAAGTGGTATTTGTATACGTATGCACATATAAAATATTCTCTTCTGTTATGTTTGTTGTCTTCAGTAATATTCTGTAAGCTCAAAACATAGGATCAAATGAGAGCTTTTTTATGGACCTTTTTACAAACTGCCAAATTGCTCTCCAGAGTACAGTAAACCAATTTACCAGTAGCTGTATGATATTATTAAACCTCTTTCTTCATAGACACATGAACATTGGGTTTGATTATTTTAATTTATCTATTTTAGAAGAATCAGCATAAAATCATACCAAAAAATATTTGATTGTGGCTTACCAGCTAATGGAAAGGGGTTTTGTTCTGTTTTGTTTTGTTTTTGCTATTGTTTTCCCGGCCTAAAATTAGCACTTCTTCTGGCTAATCAGTTCATTTTCTTTGACCACTTAGGGAGCCATTTAATGTTTTAAAGCAACACGTGATACTCATAATCTGTAATGATTCCCAGGCTGAGTCCATTCCAACATTATTCTACATGTAGCATTTCTGCTACCGCAACTATAGAAAGAAGCTAAGAATATTCTCAGATAATTCATACTATGGGCTAATTTTTTTAAAAATTTGAGTAGAATTAAGATGACAGCAGACAACTTAAGAGAGCTATTACCAGAATAGTTACGTAGTATTAATTTGGAATTGATGGAAATAGAATGTTAACTTGAAACCGAAGATTCCACAGAGACTCCATCCTTTGCTTTACTCTAACGGAATCTTTACGGGAACTCCAATCCCAAATTTCCCATTTTGGCTCACTGACATTAGTAGGGCACTTCCCATCTTCATTCACTTCTCCATTCCCGTTCTCCTTAACCTCTCCAACACAATCACCCCAACTTTGTGCTCTCAGGTAAAAGCCAAAATACCATGAATTCTTGAAGAGAAAGCACCACCTACATCAGATTACTCCCTATTAAAACAAGGGGACTTCTCTATATCCAGCTAGATAGACATAAAAGGGTTTAAAGAACATATAAACTCTTGATTATTGAGTAACTGTGAGTCATGATAGAGCTTTCATGATTCAAAATGAATGGACAAAAAAAATATGAGGAAAAGAAGTTGGAAGAGCAGGAAGAGGTAAGAAGCACAACCTGAAGTGGTGAAACGCCCTGAAAAAGTGCAAGGAGGCCAATGCCTTTCCAGGAGCTTGGCGGTGGTGCTCTTTGGGGGAATGATTAGCCACAGGACACAGAGGCAAGCATGATGGAGCCTGTGTGAAGGGATCGGGAAAGCTGTTTTTCAAAAGGCATCTATGGGATAATAAGCGAAAAGATGACTGATGCAAATGGAAAGTGAGCTAGCAATAGTACAAACGTGAATAAAAGGAACTTATGAAAGATGGAGAATAGGTGCAATAAAACCTAAATGTAAAATGACCCCAAAAATATGTTATCAGCAAAGACTAGAGTGTCCATGCTGCAGAAAATTGAATGTGTGAGGGCAAACTTGAGACACACTTCCAGAATTTGATGAATTGGGGCAAGGAGGTAAAAAGGATTAAAGAAGAAGAGATACAGATACAGAGGCTAGAAAACAAATACCAAAAACGTCAAAGGAAGGTAAATGAAGACGTGGAGTGGCATCACTGTTCCTTTATACCTGAGACGTGTTGCAAGGGAATAGAATGTTCATATTTAAAATCAATTAAAAGGAACTAAACCACACACACACACACACACACACAAAGAAGGAAAGAAATAAATATTTTTGATGCAGTAGAAAAATAATTTTTGTGTTAACAAAGGGGCAAAGAGAAACTACTACAAATATTAAGGTAGAAAAGACAGCGTGTGGCCAGGCGTGGTGGAACCCACCTGTAATCCCAGCACTTTGGGAGACGGAGGTGAGTGGATCACTTGAGGTCAGGAGTTCAAAACCAGCCTCACCTACATGGTGAAACCCCGTTACCTACTAAAAATATAAAAATTAGCCAGGCATGAGGGCGGGCACCTGTAACCCCCAGCTACTCAAGAAGCTAAGGCAGAAGAATCACTTGTACCCAAGAGGCAAAGGTTGCAGTTAGCCAAGATTGTCCAACTCCACTCCACTCTAGGTGACAGAGAGATACCCCATCTCAAAAAAGAAAAAGAAAAAATAGGGTGTATACAAAGAAAGAAAATTAGGCTAGCTGCTGCAAGATTACATATCACAGTGAATTTCGCCCTGTCTACACTATTTTAATGTGTCACCCATAAAATCTCTAGGCAGAGAAAGTAGAATTCCTAGGTAAAGGGAAGAGAAAGATATTCACATATGTATTAATATGCAAAAAAGAAAAAATAAACCACTGATTTACATTGAAAAAAGAAAAGCTATTTTTAAGGTGTTCTCTGAAAAAATGTAAAATGAATCAACATTGAAAAAAAAGAATGAGGACATGATTGCATAGAATGGGTAGAGATGACCAATGCAAGTAAGGAAACACAAAGTTGAATTTTAAAATGATCTGAACATGATTACAGGACAATTTAAATGCCATTGGTAATTCTTATTTGGGAAATTTAGAATTGGAAAAATAATATTTTTGTTTTAAATAAATAGAACACAGACGATTTTGCAGGCAATAAGTAAATGTTCAAGATGCAGATGTAACCTAGGAAATTTAAAGCGTTCAAGTTCATAGAACAACAGAGACCAAGCACAGACTTCACTCACTCACCAATATAGGCATGCAACTCCTCAGTTTACAGTACGTAACTTCAATCTCTACATTAAACTAATATTTCAGGTCACAGCCAAATACATTTTCCTCAGAAATGTAAGGATAGTTGAATATTAGAAAATCCATAATATAATATTTTATTAATTCAAATAAGTAATTTTTCTAGATGCTAAAGAAACTTGTGATAAAATTAATCATCCAATCCAGACTCTGTTAAATTAATAAGCTAAGAAAAATAATAATGAAGAAGATATGAAATATTAACATCAAACCAAGAGCCATTTCACTTAATTCTTAGAGGCAGAGTCATTCTCGTTTTGAAGTTAGGTTTATGGTGAGGATGCTCATAAAATCCTCAGCCTTACACATTGGTCTCAAAACTCTAGCCCAGGTCATAGGATAAGAAAAAGAAGTACGTGAAGCCAGTGGTCAAAATGTATAAATGATACTGTTTTCTATCTAGAAAAATAGGAAAATCCATGGAAAATACTTTCAGGTATAACCAGTGAGTTTGTTAAAGTCACAAACAAACATACATATATAACCCAGAAATTTTCTACATAACTAAAACAAGCACTTAGAAGCAATGTAGTAAAAAATACACTTTTTAGATTAACAAAATTTTTTAAAATATTGAAGTTAAAAGTTTATTACAATATATTCAGGAACTACGTAAAAAGAATACCTAAGGAATCCCTACAGTACTGATGAACACCAAAGCAGATCTGTATAAGTGAATAAAAATATCAAATTTTATAAAAGTAACATAGGCAAGCAGTCAATAGACCCAAAATATCTATAATTTTAATATTACCTGAGTTAAAATCCCAGTTGGTTAGGTTTTGGCAGCTAACAACTCATTACAGGGTGTATCAGTGAAAATAAAGAAGGAAATGTAGCAAAACACATTTTTAAACTAATACTAATGAGGTGTGTTTGCAGCATCATGCATTTAGATTACAAAGTTACAGTATTAAAATCTATGTGTTTCCGGCAGACAGACTAATGGAACAGAATATAAATCCAAAAAATATACCCAGGTACATGCATGTGTATATACTACATAATAAACTGGCATTACTAATCAGTGAGAAAAGGTGGATTATTTAAAACTACAAAATGATTCAATAGTAAAACTGTAATATGTAAATATTATATATATACCATCTACTGCTTTCCTAATTTCATTTTCTCTTTTGAAACAAGAAAATTGTGCTTTTAAAAAGGAAAATCAAGCACCTTTTGAATTATCAAACATTTTTTTCTAAGATCTATGTCTAATTTTTATTCTTTTAGTGTTGTTTTACCAAACAAACCTAGTTTATGTAGGTACGAAGGTGAGCCCTGGCTAAAGCACACAGGACTATAATTTCGGAGAACACGGAGGGTATTGAGTCATTGCTGAGCTTTAGCTTTCTCTAGTTATTAATGGAGGGACAAATGGAGGTGGGGGCTCGACGGAGAAGACCAAGAGGCAGTGGAGGGATACAAATCCAGACAAACAGTGGCTGACTCGGCACAACTTAAATGACTTTGCAAAAGACCTGTCACAATGGATAAACAGCTCCTCTGAAGAAGCAGCTTAGCATTCCTGCAGTGCACACACCATTATTTCCAGGAATAAGATTGAGAGGAAGGAGAAAGGAAGAGGAAAGGAAATATCAAAAGACGCCTTCAGGAGCACGCAGACATTTCTGAAATGAGCAACTAGGAAGAAGAGGGCTGACGAAGGAAATCCACCACAAAGCACGCATGGACTTCATTTTAAGCGTCAGCCACCAGGCAAACATCCGCTATCTCTGCCCGTCCTCTGCTCTTGAGAAATGGTGAGTTGCTCTGTGGATGCTGACTACACTCTAATTGTTTTTATGGTAAATGAGGCATGAAACCTATTGTCAGGAAACATGATGTCCACAGTGTGCAGCCACACTTTGTCTTCCTGGCTGATCACCCCCAGGAGTTAAGGCTGTCTGCGGACCTAGGAGAGGATGCAGTACCACATCCTTGCATTTCTTTAGGGCAGACCTTTGGAGCAGAGCCCCTCACCCACCTTGTTATTCATAATTTCTTCTATGCAACAACAACACAAAGCTTATAGGATGCTGGAAACCCTGTTATGCTAAAGAAAGAGGCAGGAATGGAGGAGGGTGGAAGAGGTTTCCTCTTTAAAACATACACAGATTTGTGTTGACAAACATTGGCTACATTCTTTGTATTACAGTAAGAATCCTGATACTAACAAAATTCTTAGGTTTCACTCTGCTGATTATTACATCTCAGGATTTAACTTTATTCATCAGAAACTAATCAAATGCTACTCAAAACCTGTTGATGGTTTTAAACCAGTAGATTTCATTTTATAAATGTTCTCTGTGTCATCTTTTCATGACCATAAGCTTATTGGCTGGAATATTTTTGGGGGTCAAGCAATGTTCAGGGTAATTGCCCTCTCAACCATGTAGTCTTTAGGTCCTTTGGGCAAGAATCACAATCTGTGTGGTCAACTGCTTCGTAACAAATAGGAAAATATATTACCATACAAATGTCTGGGTGAAACAGGCAGTTTCCTTCCTGCTGATCTCCACCAAACTCCATGCCAGTCAAACTTAATTCAAATCTATTCAAAGTAGACATATTAATCACACCCTGTTTTCAGGTATCTTGCCTTTAGGAAGCTGCACCAGCCTAGGAAGGGTCAGAGGTCATGGGAGGACCTCTAGCTTCAATACCCTTGGACAGGATGCAGTGAAAAAACTCACGGCTGTGTGAAATGGTGTGGAGGGGTGGGGGCAAATAATACTAGCTCTTTATGATAACCTATAGAGCAGCCACTGTATTTGAAGCCTGACATCAAATTCTTTAGACTTGAATTAGAAAAGGCGTTTCTTTGATAGATTTCTTTTTGTTCCAGTTTGCAGGCAACTAATCTTCACTGCATTGGATCAAACAGGCGGGCGCAATCAATTGGACGAAAGCAAGCAAAGCCAGTCCTGCTCAGTCTTCCCTCAATGAGCGGCAGAGGAGAGAGCGGGGAAAGGGGAAAGAAAGAAAGAAAATTCAGGCATGCCTACACCCAAGATGGCTTAAAGGAAAAGATAAGTTGAAATATACATACTGGCAGGTGGAAGCGCTTGTTGTCAGAGGAAGAGTCTGAAAACACTTTGGTGTTTTCAGTGAGACCAAACACATGAAGCCTTCAGACACTGAGGAGTGTTGAAAGGAGCAGGGGCAGGCAGAAGTGGCTGTGATGTCAAAATATATCAGTGGCATCAGACTTATGGAGAAAAGAACCCTGTACTCATTTAAGTTTCTATAGTCTATGATCTACAGCCCGGTGTGATGAGCAAGTTAATTATTGCATTTAGGTAATGAAGTTTCAGAAAAACCAGAGCCTTCCAATGCAGTATTAAGGCACACTGCTAGGTCTTTCTAGGCTTCACTAGCCACTCAGTAAGAAGTCACACGACAACGGCAGCCTAACAGGAGCAGGAGGAAAATTCATGAAAATGAGCCAGAAATAAGATGGCATCAGTTTTGATAATGGCTTGCTGTCTGCCTTTGGACATGAACTGCATGACCAGATGCCTCCTCATTTACCAGCAGACACTTCCCCAACAGCTCAATTTCCCCATCCATTCTGACACTCAAAGGGTGGGCAATGACTGAGCCCACTTGGGCTTCTTGGAGTCCTGTCCACCCCCTCTCCTCTCACATGCCCATTATTTCTTCCCCTCTTGCCCCCTGAATTTGTTTTGGTCAAGTCTAAAATATTCTTCTACAGGAAAGAAAATCAAAAGGGCTCATTTGGACAACTGTTCTCCCTCACTTGGCTCATTAATAATCCCCACGGTTCTCAGAGATCCAGCCTTTCCCTGCCATGGCTGGGAGTCCGGTTCTCTGAGCCAATGCGTTAATCATCTCCAGGTGGTTTTCTTCATCTTCCAAGAAGGAATGATGCTGTTTGAAGATGGGAAGAGTAAAACATTTCTTGTCTCCAGGTGCCTAGATATTGTCAATTTGACTGCTTTTTTTTTTTTTTTTTTGCTGAGTAATGGCTCCAAAAATGTTATCTGTATACATATAAACACATAACTGGCAAATATAAGTGCATGTAGATATCTGTGTGTGTCACCAAGCCACATCTTTATCATAAGTAAAATGTGTTAACTGGAAATATATTTAAATACATACAGTTTTATATTTGCATATGTGTGTACAAACAGGCAGTGTCCTCTTTATCATCAGCAGGAAACAAGGATGTCCCTGGTATGGGTCATCCAGTACAGCGTGACTGCACCTACCTTTACTTGGCAGTTCTTCCATATTGTCTCTGTGTAAAGACCCCCTAGGTCCACTCGACTTTCATTACTCAGATATTCAGCAATGGAAACACCAAGGTCCAGATTTTTCTGAGCCCTTGGGAGCATCTTACCGCTGGAGGTGCTGGTCCAGAGCCTCCTCCTCAGCACTCAGCAGAGTTGCAGCTTGAGTGAGGAGCTGATGGCTGCAGCTGGCAGATTTGAGCTCCAGGGTGAGGAGGCCCAAGCAGAACATGGCTCCCATCTCCTCCAGTTCTCTGGTACCAAACTGTAGACCCTGCCAGTTAAACAAAGCATTAACTGTGGCAATGTATAATGGGAGCTGAGTGGTGATACTTTGAGATTGGGAAGAAGGACTCCTACACGCAGGCCTTTTGCAGTGAAAATTAATTATATTTGTCAGTCACTGTCCATTGTGGGTTTTTTTGTGCATTGTGGGTTGGTGGTTCTCAGTCTGCGTGATGCTGACATCCAGGGCTCCCCAGAAGTACCCCCATGACAATAATGAGCTGGTAGGGGTTGTAAAGGGAATGAGGGTATATGGAGATCCAGGAGTCCATCCCCTTCCCACACCATGGTCAAAGCAGCAATGCTTTACCTGTATTTTTAAAAAGGGTTTTTACTGCTGAAACAAAAGTTCATAAACCATCTTACTAAGAGATACCTTTTCCTTCCCCTGAATTTATCAGCCAATGGTGAAGAGTAGGGGAAATCTTTCATATATAAATACTAAATACTGAAACTTTAAAGAAAAAAAACTAGTATTCAGTTAGAAGTCCCTCTTCAGCTGTACTCAGATATGCACAAAGTCATAACATGTATTCTAGTATAATTCATGAAGAAACAGATAATAATAAGAATTGACAAAACTTAATCACGTACTGCATGCCAGGTGCCCTTCTGAGCCCTTTCATTTGCATTAGCTCACTGGATCATTACCAAAGCCCTGTGAGGTATAGACTGTTCATTCTACAGATAAGGGGATCCAGATTCATGAATACAAGTGACTTATCCAAGGCCTAGCAGCTGGTAAGTACCAGAGGCTAATACGTAAATTCAAGCTTGACTACACAACATAAAATGCCTCAGACTAGAGAGACACCATTGTGGTGAGCCACAAAGTGTGTGGTTTTTGAAGTTACATCAGAACTAAGCATGAATCCTGGTTTCATTAGTTTCTAATTGTGTGATCTTGGGCTCGGTAAACTCTATTTGCCTTGATTTTCTCATCTGCAAAATGGAATCATAATTCTCCCCTCCATACCTAAGCATCTGGTAACAAGTAATGTTTCAAAGTCCCCACAATATTGATCAATATTCACTCAATTTATCTTTCTCTCTTCCTATAAAGATGTTTAATATGATAGAATTCAATGTGGTCCTGAGATCTTCCTGTTTATAAAGCACATTTGACCGAAATAAAAAATAATCAATAGTGGATCATTTTTTAAAAATAGATTTTTCACATCCAAATAACAGTAATTGATTATGGAGGATGGGAATGGGACAATAAGAATTCAAAAAGATTGCTCAGAAGCACCCCAAGGAGAAACAGACTTCCAAACTGGAAAATCATAAGCCTCACAAAAGAATTCCTGGCTAAAATTATTAAAAAGGTAGAAAATCCTTAAGTTTATTTCAGCTGTTTGAAAACTTGATTTGCTGCATGTTTTGACACCTGTTTTCCTAAAGAAAGGAGACATTACTTCAGAGTTGAGCGAAGTTAGTCAGGAGGGAAAAACAGATGTTGAACAAATTGTTCTTTTCTTTAGTCAATAGAAAATATCACTTTTTAGAGAAATCTCAGAATCTCTTTTCTAAAGCACTGAGGTCTGATTCTCTCCCCAGCCCTTTTTCTAGGTCACTTTTATACAGTTCTAGAATGGCTGGCTTGGTTGGAAGAAAGTGAAGGGAAATGAGAGCAGGACTCTGGCCCTCGGGGGCGGGAGCACTCACATACACATTTGCAATTCCAGCCTCCGGCAGACACATAACAGGTGCTCTGTAGAGGTTACAAGGAGTCCTTCGAGAAAATAAACCTCATACTGATAAATTCGGGACAGTTCCTTCATACCAGTTAACTTCTATACAATAACAGCTAAATTGATACTATTTTATAATGTAAAAAAATTTGATGACCCAGATGCTGGCCCACATATTTCAGGTCATGGCTGTCATTGTAACAAGTAGTCCAGAAGACCTTGATTAAAGGAACCTGTACCACTTTACTGGCTCTGGAGACTTGGGCAAGGCCTTTATATTCCATTTTTGCCCTTCACTATTAATCTCTCTTTACTACTCTCTTTTTTCTTTTTGCTCTCACACAGTATAAAACATATTTGAGTGTTGTTTTTGTTTTTGTTTTGTTTTGTGTTAGAGACAGGGTCTTGCTCTGTCACCCAGGCTGGAGTGCAGTGGCACAATCACAGCTCACTGCAGCCTTGAACTTCTGGGCTAAGTATATTTGTTCATCTAGATGACCTCCTCTCACACCCCATCACTGGTATGGAAGAGAACTTTTTAAAGACAAAGACTTTGCTGTATGTTTCTTCCTTTACATATCTGCCATGAAGCACATACCTGTCAAATGACATATCCTCAGTATGTGATAAATGGATCAATAATGGCTCTAAATGCGTGGATGTGGAGAGGCATGGATGGATTTTTATCTCTCAGATGCGTGATGTATTTGTCAAGTGCAACTTGACTTCTCTGGGTATGGGGTATGTGAGCGCCTCTAAATTTTGTTTGCCCATTGCCAAATGTTGTGAGCATTAAAAATAAAATTGATTTTATTTTGGCTTCAGGAGACTCATTCATATCTCTGGATATAAACTGGGAAACAAAGAAAATTTAGAAATTTCAACCTCCATTTTGGTCAGTTACCATGGGTTCACAGTATAAAGTTTATGAAAAAACTGGCTTTGGGTTCGCTTAAAAGTGAGCGTAAATGCCAAATGTAGGTGATGAGGAGGAAGGCAGCAAACCACACTGCCATGTGTGTACCTATGCAACAATCCTGCATGTTCTTCACATGTACCCCAAAACCTAAAACGCAATAAAATTAAAAAAATAGAGATCCAACTCCCTTCCCACCCAGCTCAGATGTCTGCGTTAGAAATTTTTTCCCCAGACAGTAACACAAAGTCTGACCATAGCGACTTAAATGAGGTTTTATTTTGCACAAAAATAAATTTGAGGGAAAGGTAGAAGGTTCATGGCATTATTTCAGCAATTTAATAAAATAAAGGCCACACTATCTGCCATTCTCCTGGCTGTCTCTTTTCTTTTTCTTTCAATCTGCTTGCATGGTGGCTGCTATGTCTCCAGTGAGCACATCATTCAGCTGAGAAAAACGAAGAGAAAATGTGGGGAAAAGGCACCGGCACACTCTTGCTTATATTTTATTGGCCAGGCTTTATAATAAAACCACCTCCGCCTTTACCATGGGCTGGTCACTGAATGTTGCAGCCTGTTCAACCTCTTTAGAAGAGGAAGATAAAAGAGAAGAGGGTTAGAAATGAGTGTCAAGCAAGCCGACAGTGGCTGACACCCTAGTATTCTAACACCAATGCTACTAGGAAATATAGGTCCCTATCTATGCGTAGTATTAGTAAGCAAAGCTTACCAGCACAACCCTCTATGTGTTTTTTAACAGCTTTTCTTGATAACTCACCACAAAAGAAGAATATCTATGTTAGATATCTGTAAGACAAACATCAGGTCCAAAAAGATGTTTAAATAGCCTAAGTACTGATAATTGGTGAGCAAAAGAGAAAAAAATTATTAAGCAAATGTGGGAAAATGTTCCATTTTATTATTTAAATAAAAATGCCTTCTACACTCTGCATATTGATAGACTATATATTTTTTTTCCTTTTTTTTTTGAGTTGGGGTTTCACTCTCCTTGACCAGGCTGGAGTGCAGTGGCATGATCTGTGCTCACTGCAGACTCTGCCTCCTGAGTTCAAGCAATTCTCCTGCCTCAGCCTCCTGAGTAGTTGGGATTACAGATGACTGCCACCACGCCCAGCTAATTTTTGTAATTTGAGTAGAGACAGTGTTTCACCATGTTGGCCAGGCTGGTCTCAAAATCCTGACCTCAGGCGATTCACCTGGCTGAGCCTCCCAAAATGTTGAGATTACGAGTGTGAGCCACGGCACTTGGCCTATATTCCAAACTTATAATACTTAGTGGTGACCCTCATGCTGAAACCGGCACATATGAAAATACCTGGGGGAAGTGTAGATTTATTGACAGCTTCAGGGCAGTGGCTCCATAACATTTGACACAGTAACGTCACTTCAGAGAACCCTCCCTAAAACTGAACCAAAATAAAAGAGAAGCTATAGGCATACAAATGTCTATTATGACAGTATTACATTATAATGATCCAAATTTGAGGGAAATAAAAGCATAAATGACTAACAAGGGAGGAATGATTAAGGAAATTGTAATGGAATAAATTTGATGGACCATAAGGAAGCTATTATAATTATAACCACCATTTAGCAATATGAAAAATGTTCATGATTTCAATAAAGTTGAAGGAAATCAAGGTACAAAGCATGCAGCCATACAATTTATGCCAAAGGTTTGGCAATGAAAGCAAAGCTGACGATCCTCAGACCCCACTCCCTTCCACACACGCTTCTTTCAGACTTTATTGCCATAGTTTGCCAAGGAAACATAAGCCTTTGCAGAAGAAAGGGATCTATAATCTCATCAAGAAAAATATCCACATATTTAAAACATTTTAAAGAAAACTTTAAGAAATGATTGCTACTTGGAAAAAATGTTTTAAAAGTTATATATGCCTACGAACGAATGGTGGAATTCAGGTTAGCAGTTTTTAAGATCTTCTCTTTATCTTGGATTTTCTGAAGTAGGTTTACATTTATTTTCATTTCTTTTATTTGGAATTTATTGACAGGATAATTAGTATGTTTCAATAATTCTAGAAAAATGTCATCCATGATCTTTTTGAATATCGCCTCTCCTTTATCTCTGTCAAGGAAATCAAAGATAAGTTAATATTCAATGCATGTGTTCTACTTTCCTCTGTCCTCCACATCTCTTAACCTTACTTTCTTATTTTCTATTACTTTGTCTAACTCTAGTAAATTCTGATTTTTTTTCAAATTTTGTTCCATATTAATAATTCTTTCTCCAACTAGACTGAATCTACTTGTAAACTTATTCATCTCAAAACCGTTTCTGGCCGGGCACGGTGGCTCACGCCTGTAATCCCAGCACTTTGGGAGGCCGAGGCGGGTGGATCACGAGGTCAAGAGATCGAGACCATCCTGGTCAACACGGTGAAACCCCATCTCTACTAAAAATACAAAAAATTAGCTGGGCATGGTGGCGCGTGCCTGTAATCCCAGCTACTCAGGAGGCTGAGGCAGGAGAATTGCCTGAACCCAGGAGGCGGAGGTTGCGGTGAGCCGAGATCGCGCCATTGCACTCCAGCCTGGGTAACAAGAGTGAAACTCCGTCTCAAAAAAAAAAAAAAAAAAAAAAAAAAACGTTTCTGAAAAACGTATAAACATGGTTATTTTATATTACCATACCTGATTATTCCTGCATACGCAGTGTATCCGGGCATCATTCATTAGTTTGATTTTTCTATTAAGTGTCAACAATGTAGGCATGTTTGCTAAATTATTTCACAATTTTTAAAATTCTAAACTTCTTTTTGAACATTAAAGCCTGTTTTTGTAGCGTGGTTTTAGTGTTCTTTTCTCCAGTTGGAACTATTATTTTACTCCCCTAAGTATTTGAGGACTCTATCAATCAGGGACCACTGTAGACAGCATTTTTGGCTTGAGGTCTTTTGGGCTACAGGTTCGTTTGATTTGTGATTCCAAATCTGCTTGAAAATAGGGCTGTGTTTAGAAATTATGAATGAAGACTTTGCCCTTTTTTTACTGCTCTACCCAAAGCCATGGCCAAAAAAGTCAAATATGCTCACATTGTCCCTTTGCAGATTTTGGCTTTACTAATTCAGTGACCACAGTTGTCATCTCTGGAGGTCCTGCCTTTGTGTGATGGTAGCAAATCAATCCTCAGACCTTGCGTGGGCCTCTGTCTTTGTCACAAAACCCAAGTTATACGTGAATAGGGTTTAGTATCTGCCCCCAAAGTCTTACAAGCACCTCTGGCAATCACTTTTTATAAAACAGAGCATCACTAAATATCCTTTGTAAACAGGCACAGAGGAAAGATGTTAAATCTATGAAGAAATATTGCAGATAAAAGGGGGCCACTCTGAAGATACCAAGCAAATGTCTTTTTATGAAATAGATTTACTGCCAGAAATGGGAAAAATCTGGGAAGTTTGTTTATATTTCCTGAAAGAAATGAGTATATTGCATTGGTAAGCGTACATTAAAAGGCACAAAAAGGAAACAATAAGAAATTACAAGTGACTGCACTATTGAGATGAAAAATACAATTTCTAGGCTGGGCGGAGTGGTTCATGCCTGTAGTCCCAACATTTTGGGAGGCTGAGGTGGGTGGATCATGGGTCAGGAGATCTAGATCATCTTGGCCAACATGGCGAAACCCCGTCTCAAGCTAGCCGGGCATGGTGCCATGCACCTGTAGTCCCAGCTACTTGGGAGGCTGAGGCAGGGGAATTGCTTGAACCCAGGAGGCAGAGGCTGCAATGAGGCAAGATCGTGCCATTGCACTCCAGCCTGTTGACAGAGCGAGACTCTGTCTCAAAAAAAGAAAAGAAAAGAAAAATATAATTTCTAAATTAAAAGCCAAAATCGTGAGTTAGATTGTTCAATGTAGAAAATAAAATATTACAGAGAAGGCAACTTCAAGGAATTTTCCAATATCTCAAGAGTAGATGATGATTTGGATATTTGTCCCCTCCTAATCTCATGTTGAAATGTGATCCCCAGTGTTGGGGGTGGGGCCTGGTGGGAGGTGTTTGGGTCATGGAGGTGGATGCCTCATGGATGGCTTGGTGCCCTCCCCATGGGGACGAGTGAATAGTTCATGCAAGAGCTGGCTGTTTAAAGGTGCCTGGCACCTGCTCCTCTCTCTCTTGCTCCTGTTCTTACCGTGCAACATGCCTGCTCCCGCTTCATCTCTGCCATGAGAAAAAGCTCCCTGAGGCCTCACCAGAAGCTGAGCTGATGCTGTGGCTATGCTTATACGGCCTGCAGAACTGTAAGCCAAATAAACCTCTTTTCTTTAGAAATTACCCACTCTCAAGTATTCCTTTATAGCAATGCAAAACTGACTGACACAACAGATTAGATAAAAAATGATGAGCTAAATATTAATAGGAATTTTAGAAGAAATTAGGGAAAAGTGCTATGCTCCCATTTGGAATTTCAGACTCAGATAGTATGGTAGTAATAGCAGAAGCCAAGATGAAGGAAAAGGAAGGAAAGGAGGATGAAGAGAAGGAAGAGAGTATTCACTTACGGTCCAAAAAATATCTGGGTTTACATATCAAATAGGATCTCCAAGTATTTGGAATATAATTAAAGAAAGGAAAAAGGATTGAGATCCCTATACATAACTAAACAGTCTAATAATTATTCATTATACTAATATCTAAGACAGTGAGCAAGATATATATAATTTTGAAGAGAAAGGGCTGCACCTCAAAAATGTTATGGCTAAGAGCCTCAGGAAGACAAACTGAGAGAAGGAGAAGCATTGAATGCAAACCACATCATAAACAAGCTTCATAATTTCTTTTAAAATATTAACATAATCCTCATAGCAAAAACTTACTGTAATTTTAACACATAAACAGAGCAGCAAGCCAAATTCATAGATAGAGAGATGATAGATAGATGTCTCAATTCAAGAAAAAGTAATTTATGTTCAGAAATAAAAATATATAAAAAACACATGATCTAGGGGGTATTTTTTAAGAATGGCATGATGACGGTATCATTAGGAAATCTGGTAATATAGGTATTAATATACATAACATATTAAGATAAAGGGCAGAGAACAGAAGAAAATAGCAGGAACTTCTAGATGGATGCATCTATGTCTGATATAAGTCATCTCATATGAGCCTCACAGAATTATTTGTAAACCTGAAAAGACAGCCTGGCATGGTGGGTGTAAACACAGGCCCCAAGACCCATATAAGTCCCAAGTTGGGCTTCTAGTCCTAGCTCCACTTGTAACTGCAGGGTCTTGGGGAAACCCTTTGACTTCTCAGTGCCTTGGTTTCCTCATCTATGTAATGGAAATAATAATTGCAATAGCATAATTACATCTAACTCATGGAGCTGCTGAGATAATTCAGTGAATTAATACATAAATTGAGATCAGTGGTTGGCCCACTGCATATTATGTAAGTACTTATTATGATCAATAACAGCACCAAATGCTTATGTAAAACCAATTGTTAAAATTGTACTTGACATTAACACAGTCCTTGTTAAAACTGTTGCCAAAACTAGGGCCTGCTTTCACCAGTATTATTTGGCATGACCCAAACAATTCAATAAGATAAGAAAAAAATAAAATGTCACATATATTAGCAAGGAAGAATCAGCTATTATTATTTGAAGACTGATTATATCCTAAAACAAACCAAAGAAATCAACTGAAAGAATTTATCAGATATAAGGCAACAATTGAGTAAACAGACAGGCTACAAATTAAATATACAAAAATCAATTTTCTTTGTATAAGCTAGCAAAATAAATTATTAAGTATAATAAAAATTCCATTCACAATAGCAACAGAACTATAAAATATCTGAGAATGAAATTAATAATAAATATCCCAAGGGTTATGTTATAAATCCCAGGACCAAGAGACAGCAAGGAACACGTAAATAAATTCTGGGAAAGCAAGGCCCACGACCATTTGACATTGATTCTCCTCCTATTAGTCTATCAAAGCAAAGGAAATCAGAACACCACTGGGGATTTTCACACTTGGAAAACAAATTCCCCTCTGGAAGAATACATGGCAAGAATGTCCCAAAATAAAAAGTAAAAACTATTAACAAGGGTTTTCCCACACAGATAAGAAAAAGCTCTTGTAGGCAATGATGATTAAATGTTTTGGTATTGATTAAAAAAAACATGACAGGCAGATCAAAGGAAGAATACAGAAAGCACAAAAATCTTGGGTTGAATAAAGGTTTGTATTTAACAAAGGAGCCCTTCAAGCACCTGGACAAGGACTACGATTAAGATAAAAACTCAAAAGCAGTTGGTTAATATTTGAGAAAAAAATCTTACCCCAAATATAAAAAAATATTTTGATGAAAGAGTTAAATTTCATGATAAAAAGGAATAGAATATATTAATGTTTTATCATCTCCAAGCCAGGAGAAGTTTTCTTAATGCATATCTTCAAAGGAAGAAAGTATAAAGGAAAATTGTAATGATTGGATATATAAAATTTGAATATACCTCAATAGCCTGAAATACCACAAACTAAATTAAAATGGAAACAACAAAATAAACAGAATAGAGAAAAAAATGTTAATTTGCTTTGATATTCAATGGAGATTAACGTAACAACGCAATACTATGATTCCCTTCTCATCTCAGGCTTACCGTCAGCCCCCAAATTATAATCATCCCCTGGAAATTGACTGGAAACAGTTGCTGTTACATTCTGTCACTGGCAAAATTACATACCACTGCAGTCTTTCCGAGGAAAATTCGGAAGCGTATTTCAAAAGTTTTAAAAGTGTTTAAATTCGGAGTTAGCAATACAAATTTCAGAAATTAATATTAGGGAAACAATCATAAGACGAGCAACAGAGAAAACCTGCAATGTGCACCACTCTATCACTACTCAAATAAACTTGAGAGAATTCATAGCGTGGAAACGATGACATCACAACGTGTTTCAAACTGGCAACGTCATAGGGATATAATCGTAATATGATGTTAAAGTACAATGGACTATAGTATGTTACATCCTTCATGATCCCAATTTTACTCTAAATTTTTTAAATGACACATGGGCACAAAAATGCTAACTGGTTAGAAATGCATGCTTTAAATATTTTCTTTGTGCATTTTCCTTATTTTTTTAATTCCACCAATGATGTAAGTTTTTTGCCACTCATTCTTTCCTTAGGCAATGCATGTAAGCCTGAAAAAAGCATATCTGAATTAAGATGTTATTTTATATAATATGTGATTTAAAATGTATAAATAAAATTAAATTTAAAATTAACTTTTATAAACCCTTAAATTTAAATTTAGTATTTTAATTTAAATATTCATAATAACAAAGGGCAAGGCAACGAGCTGGTTAGGCTTATCTCGTTTCTTAGCTTCCTACTTTTTCCTTCCCATGAACTTTTTTTGGGTCACTAGGCTTGTGTCTACTTGGCAGGGGAGGTAAACACCTGTGAAAAGTCAGTGAAGATACAGCAATGAGACATCTATTTCCCTGGTATTGTCCTTCCAAACATTCTCAGAACCTTTACAAAGAGCTAGCATGAGCTGAAAGAGTGACTTTTGGAGTTTTAAACAGGTTTGGAGAGCATCTGAACTTGAATTAAGTGTGTATATCCCCTGCCTTGACAAGCACCCAACAGAGAAGTTAAAACTGAGTTCATCTGGCCATGCAGATCTGTGAACTCTAATAGGTAGGAGAGAAGAAAGCGTGAGGGCTGGTGGTTGGGCTCTGTGGCTTCTCCACTTATCGACCCCATCAAATGGACTCTAATGCTTTCATGCTGAGGACTGGATCAATCACTAAGCATGTTGGTGTCTCTGCCAGATTTCATCTGATGGGCTTCTCCGTACAAAGCCCCCTCTGTGTGTGTCCTTTCAGCCCAAGTTTCTAATCCATTACTGACAATTGTTTCCTTAGTTACTGCAAAAAGGCCATGTATTCACTGGCACAGCAGGACTGAAGGTGTGGGCTAGATTTCAAACGTGTCCTTCATTTCTATGCTGGACCTTCCTTTGGGTCTTTCGTTGGCGAAATTGTCCCTACACCATAAATGGCCACAGCAGACAGCGAGACCCTCTGTGATTACATTTCCATGTCTTTCTAGAGCATGCATATAGAGGGTAAATGTGAAACAGAGACTGTGGGATTAAATAGCCTAGAGTCTGATCAAGACAAACTCTCTGTTTTGTAGATGCATAAACTGCATTTAAAAGTTATATAGTTAAGTACCAGTAAAGCCAGAGTGACCAAAATAGTCCCCTGGCTCTATTAAAATGTCCATTTCAATAGAGGCTTTACACTTCATGTATTTGTTTACCAAGAACTTTTGCAGATCTGGAGGTCATCCTTTCTTATAAATTATATCCCCCCTAAGTTCTACCTTTCCATATTTCCTCTTTCTTTTCTCATGCCTCCACCAAAAATCTCAATAGGGCACCAGAAACATGCAGAAGCCGAGTATTGGCAATAGCAGCCTGCCTCCCTCCTTCTCTGTTGTGACCACTGTCCCCTGCACTCATCCTCTCTGGCCCTTTGCTCCCTAAGCCACACACCCTGGCCTCTGAAACCTACCTGCAGTTACCTTGTGTGGTGACTAGCAGGAGTAATCTCTCAAAACCTGGGTCTTCTTGGGTTCTCTCAGACCTAATTCTGAACTTCCCTTCTGAGACCACAGCCTGGGAGAAGGAGAAAGGTGCTGCTGTAAGCCATGGTTACATACATCAGTTTGAGAAACTCAAACGAAAAGGACAAGGACCAATTAGAACAGAAGCTGGCCACAGCAATGGCGCGAGTTCCATTTAACCCTTTAGTTTCTGAATCTCAGTAAGGTCCTGGAGGATCACGGAGGAGGGGTGGGGAAGAATAGGATAGCGAAGTAGTGGGTGGGGGATCCATTTGGTGGGCATGAGCAGGGGCCATTAACCCTCAGCTGTGGGAATCTTGTAATACACTAGCAATTGGTACAGTCACGTCAGTGAAAACCAGTATATCAATCCTAGCCTTTACTTAGACCTCCAAGCCCCACAGCAGCTCATTCAAGTGCATCCAGTTTTCTTGGAAGATGATGGGGATAAGACACAAATCAAAACTATTTTCAAAAAGGTGAAATAATATGAATATGAAGCTGTAGCTCCCTAATCTTTCATATGTTCCCCAGTCTCCCATATTCCAGGAGAGTGGTCCACCAGGCATCTTCACGGACACAGTGAATGGCTAGTAGTTTTTGCTGGGTAAGAGGACCCTAATAGTCAAGTCCAGGGCTTCTCAAAGTGTGGTCTGCAGATTAGCATTTGCCTGTGAAATAGTTATGAACTTTTCTTTGTGATGAAGTCAGAAGCCTAAGCCAGATTGTACATCAATCATGTAACTAAGCATCTGTTTTTAGTTCGGCTGATTTTGTCAGTGAAGGAGGCACTGGGATCCTGAGTACAAGCTCCTTGAATCACTGCAGCTGCCAATGGGTCAACAGCTCATAGACCAGATACTTTGAGTAGCACTGCTCCAAAATACACTCCCCAGTAAGATCTCTCTACTTTAAGCAGTATAAAGGGAATATTTTGGTAGTCAGCTCTCTGGGATCTAAATTCCAACTTTCTGTCCAAATGACCACTTTCAAGTTATATAAGCTCTTCAAGCTCAATGTCCTCTTCTTTAAAATGGGAAAATATTATCCACTGCTTAAGTGCTTCTATAAAGATTAAATGAGATATAAAGTACACATGCCTTGCATGGAGGCACAGAGTAAATGCTCCATAAAGTGAATGTTTTCAGACACTTTTTCCATATGCAATGTGTAATATTACACACAGAGGCATAGTAGAATCTGTACAGATCACAAATTGTGTATGTGTGTGTGTGTGTGTGTGTGTGTGTGTGTGCGTGCGCGCACACTCATCTATATGGATACAATAATGCCACTCATCTTTGCTTAGTTTTGCTTCTCTTTTTCGCAACTGAAGTCTTTATTTTTCTCCAATTTTACCTGGTCATTTGATGTGGCTAAAACACAGATAGGCCAAGTATTCAGCACTGACATTCAAGAGAAGCTAGACCTTTTATTCTTCTACATAATCGAAGTTGTTGAATAAGGTAAGATAAAAGATTAGCATTCCCAATATACATAATTTATCTGGAAAGTGGAAGTTGAATTGAAGAAAGAAAATTCAGAGCTTAGGGCAGAAAAGAGAGAAATTGTCCCCAAAATGATTCATTTGACCAGTCAAATAAATTGGGCGAACATAAAAGCAAGTAATGTGACATTGTCAGAGCAACCAGAGTGCACTGGTGTGGGGCCCTGTACTTGGATGAGTCTTAGTATGGTCACCATGTTTAGCACCATCTCCCAGCTCTCTACCTGCAGTGTATCTGGGGACTGTTTGCTTGCTCTAGCAAAAAAAGCTTTTAAGTGGATTTCACTGATCAATGAGGGTCCATGACAATTGGTAATTTTCCTCTTATTGCATGTAAATTTGTGTGCGGGTATCTTTTTTTGTTGTTGTTCCTGAGACCCTTATTTTTTTATTGCATTTTAGGTTTTGGGGTACATGTGAAGAACATGCAAGATTGCTGCATAGGTACACACGTGGCAGCGTGATTTGCTGCCTTCCTCCCCTTCCCTTGGCTTCATAAAGAATTACAGGGTTCTCATAAGTATTTGCTGGAGACAATGAGACTAACCCAGTCCCATGTGGAAATAGTAATACTAACCCAGTCCAGTTAGCAGAAATGAAATTCAATGGCCCTTGAATTAGCTCTTACTACGTACATGACTCTGTTTTAGGAGTTGTCAAAAACCACAGGGTCCCATTTCCTAAGGGCGACTCACGTGCCTGCCACCCCCTAATGACTGCCTTTATTTCTGCATCTCTAGCACAGTGTTTGGTACACGGTGTGATTTTAGAGCCCAGGGTGGGCGTTTAAAGGATCATTGAAGGGAATAAGAAATTATGTCAATCCCCAAGGATCTTATACCTATTAAGGAAGGTAAAACATACACTAAAATGGGATTTGCCTTGAATGCCTGAAGGAAGAACAGCTTCTCTACGTTAGGCTGGACTTTAGGATGTGTGTGTCTACAGACATCTTTTTCCTGCTTGTCCCTGCAGTGCTTTAAAGGTGAAATAACTAAGCAGGTGTAGCAGCATAGGCAGTTAAGTACATACTGTTTTACACTTTCTCAATCCCTGAATTTACATTACCTGCTTGGCTCCTGTAGGCATTCAAGTTCTGAGCATTTTTAGTCATGAAAGCTCTCCTTCATTGATAGTATTATTATTTTCCTTCAAGTTTTGCTTGACTGAATACTTTGGAGGACAGACTCAGAACACAACAAATATAAACAGGAAGAGAGGCTAATGTACATTAGAGTCTGCAGATTTACGCATGGCTAGAATTTGCAGTTATGATCTAAAAGATAATATCTGACCAAAAGCAATATAACAGCTTTATATTCAGTTCAGTAAATGAGGCCTGACCAAATGCAGAGAAAATCATAACTCAGGTCTTAAAAACAATGAGATTGCTGTATAAGACTCATGTTGAGTCTATAAGTAAATTTAAAAATAATGGTTAATTTTAAATTAGTTGAACTTAAAAAATCAGAAAAAAAAATATTGACTATATTGGATTAGTAATACAATTAACTTTACGGAAAAACAAGATTGTTTCTGAAACTTTGCTCTGTTTCTGAGCAAATGTCACCTACCAAAGTGCAAGCAGATTTGAATAGAGGATGATATGTGTATATGTTACATTTTGAAACATCCACACAGGAAGAAGGTAAAGCATTCTGATTGCTCTAAAGGGTAAATTTATTTCTTTGTATGATTGTTTATAAATGTATTTATGAATAGCTGTAGCAATAATGGAAGTCTAGAACTCCAAGTCTAGGACCCCAGCCGTTTGGCAATGAATATGTCCCTCTGCCCAGCGGCAGGCAGAAAGCCCCCAGTCAACTGGCCCCTGTAGATCTTTTCTGCAGATGAAAGTGAAGATGCTGCAGTCCCTCCTTTCTGCTCCTTGACTGTAGTGGAAAGCTGACATTTTCTTCAGACCCTCTTTCCTGTGGGAGTAAGTCTAAACATCTTAATTCTGCTTACTAGATACAGGGAACATGCCAAATTCATATCAGTCCAAGAGTTGACAAGCCGAGGCTACAATTGTGCCCATGGCTTTGTGATTCCCCAGGGTGTGCATCTATGTAGAGAGGACCCCAAAGTCCATGAGGAGGGAAGTAATAACAATAGTAATAAAAACAGGAACAGACCTGTAATTGCCACGGCAACAGAGCAAACGGTCCTACTATGGGCCCACACAGCTTTGATACCCCAGCGCTGAAGGGAACAGCTGGAAACCCCAACAAGCAGAACGCCGTTAACAGACTTCATCCAGTTCGAATGAGGAGAAATGTTTTATTTTTTAAGGAAACCTTTTTCAATTAGTCTTGTCTTCTTCCTGGCTGCCTCCAACCTTGTTTAGCTGTCTCATTCTTACTTACATAAGGAGGAATGTTCAGATTAGATCCCGTGGTAGGAAAAAAGAAAACAGAAAAACTAGGATGTATTGTCAATGAAAGAGACTTGGAAATTCAAGATGCCACGACAGGTTGCCGAAGATAGGAGCATGCTGCTGAAATTCTGCAAAGAAGGCAGCATAGACAGAAAAGAAAACCCTGACAT
Source organism: Sapajus apella (assembly GCF_009761245.1). Taxonomy (NCBI): domain Eukaryota; kingdom Metazoa; phylum Chordata; class Mammalia; order Primates; family Cebidae; genus Sapajus; species Sapajus apella. The sequence goes on from NW_022437069.1 coordinate 2,993,171, forward strand.
TGGGCACATAGATGAGGTTGCATCAGAGCTACCTGCAGGTCTAGATTATATCACCTTTACCTGCAGAGTCCTCACCTTTGGCAGAGTCTTGTCTTATGGAAGCCAAAAGTCTCCCTACATCAAATCATCTCATCCATCAATCTGACAGTTCCTGAGATTCTTTTATTAATGGCTCTTTATACAATATCCATTAGTAAGCAAAGTAACACCAATTCGTGCATAACAGCTACAGAGCCATTCAGTGGAGATTCAAGGCCAGATGGAGTGAAACATGGAACAGGTAGGTAAATTCTGGAAAAAAGATCAAGAATCTAGAAATCTTCAGGCCTTCTATGATCCTCTTTAGGAAAGGGGTGTGTGTGTGGGGGGGGAACAAATAGGAAATAAATGAGACAGGAACTCTTCTTAATTAAAAGACCATGGCTTACTTCTGTCTTTGTGAACATCCACCTTTGCTCTCTGTGTAGTACAGACAGCCAACACACGTCCTGCTTGTATGAAGAGAACGATACTATAACCTCCACTAAATCTGCACGATGCTTGGCGTTGCATCCCAAACAGCTTCCCTCCAGAATGTTCCAACATTCTATGATTTATCTCTACCTGCCAACATGGATTGTTCTCCTTAGTGTTTCTGTGACCACATTTTTTTCCCTAAATCAAACCCCAAACGCATGGCCTAACAGGTACTAAGTTATTAATGGGGTGAGGGGCCAAATATCAGAAACACCCACCAGCCACAGAACTCTGGCTCTGCTGTTTCTGTATCCATGTGACCATGGAAGATTAGCAAGCCTGAGTGTTGCTGATACCTATGTGTCAAAGTAAGAGTCGGTCCATAAATGAGGAACACTGACCAAAACCAAGGTCCAGAAGGCTGCAAGAGTCACAGCTATAAAATGGAACTCATATTTTCATTTTGCTAGATAGTTGTCAAAAATTAAATGGGCACCTAGGATATTACTGACTTTTACTTAATCCAGAATCAAAATAAAGCAAACCAATAGAAGTGTCAATGTCCATTAGTCAAAGTCACAGAAAATCCCTAAGAGTTCATTTCTATTCAGACTTAAGAAACGTTAACGTTTACTATTCATTCATTCTTGCAAAAATATATAGTAAGTACTTTCCACGTGTCAGACATTGTTGCATTGTTTTCAGTCCAAAGAAAAGAATCCCTGTACCCTCATAGAATTTAACCTAGAGGAGTCATATTAATAATTGCCTTGGTCTAGAGGCATTACATAATTAATTGTCTCATTATAGATCTGACAGTGCTGTGACCAAAAACGATAGGTTGCTGTGAGAATACATTAAGGGAATCTAACCCAACCTGGATTATTATGCTGATCATGTTTTGTCATTATACATACATACCTACATACAGAACACACGCATACATATATATCTATATACAATATAGTATATACACATATAAACTATATACGCTCATATGGTGTGTATGTGTATATATTTAACTCTTTTTTTTTTTTTTTGAGACGGAGTTTCACTCTTGTTACCCAGGCTGGAGTGCAATGGCGCGATCTCGGCTCACCGCAACCTCCGTCTCCTGGGTTCAGGCAATTCTCCTGCCTCAGCCTCCTGAGTAGCTGGGATTACAGGCACGCACCACCGTGCCCAGCTGATTTTTTGTATTTTTAGTAGAGACGGGGTTTCACTATGTTGACCAGGATGGTCTCGATCTCTTGACCTCGTGATCCACCCGCCTCGGCCTCCCAAAGTGCTGGGATTACAGGCTTGAGCCACCGCGCCCGGCCTTATATTTAACTCTTACAACAGTCCTGAAGATGAGTTTGAGAGAAGGTGAGTATCTTATCTCTGTACCCTCAATAAGCTGAAGGGTTGCAACCCTAACTTAGCTTCCCTAACGCTCAAGCCAGGGTGCTTCCCACCAAGACACCATGGCTGCTGGCCCACCAGAATCGCTTGCTCTCTATTCCCTGTTCTGGTCTTCCCCAGGTCAGTGGCCCATTCTGTCAGTCTCAGAGGTAGGAGACTTAAGAGAGATGTGCTCTTCCTTATGATGTGAGATTAGGCCACCACCTTAAGTTTGGACCAAGCAAACCCACACATAAATGGCACTGGGATTATCCACAGGGGACACAGCATTTCTAGGGAAAGTCATTAACCAGGGGTTTGAAAATGTGACCGCCATTAGCAATGACACCAAATCTTTCTCTGTCACTTTTATATCCATGGTGAGTCACTTTCCAACCCATGAGGCAATGGATTTCCACTCTAAACATCACCTCCAGTCAGTATGTGTACATACAAAGACACACGGAGTATTTTCTGCATCTCAATAGCTTTATCCATGCACAGTGGTTCTGCCCTGAGGCTGGGTATAAGTAAATTGACAGTCTGATTTCCCACTAATGCCATCAGAGAAAACTCTGTCTGAATACTAATCAGAAACTCTCATGGAGTAAGGGAAGCTTGAGTGAAGCAGCAGGAAGAAATGAGCTCTTATGGCATCTGGGAAACTGACTGGCCAGGCGGCCCGCAGCCAGCCCGTGGCACCTGCACAGCTGGTGTTGTCCCAGGTCACCTTCCCCTTCATGAAATATTTCCAGGACACCAGAGCAAAGGCTGCTGAAGGCTTAGTGGAAGGGGCAAAGTAGACACTGAGTGTATCAGCAAAAGGAATCACACTGAGAAAAGAGAAAGGTGAGGGGCTTGGAAGCAGCAACAGTTAACGTGAAAGAAACTTGACGATCTTCAAAAGAATTAAGTTAAGGGCCAGAGAATCAGCGTGGCTGAGGTAAGATGAAGGGCTGGGGACCAGGTAAGAGTGACGCCAAAGACAAAAATACAATTTCCGAAGGGAAGGGAGCAGAGAAACCAAATCTGTGACGTCAAAACTGTTCTTAGTTAGTTGCATTTCAAACCTCCAGTGGAGATGTGGAATTCCTTTTGGTAGAGTTCAGGTAAAAGAACAGACCCTTCCAATGTTAGCTAACGAGGCGAAAGAGCCACTGAGTACATTTAACCGCCTTTCATGGAGAGTAAATAATGGAAGGTAAGGAAGCTCAGGGGGTGGAGACCTCCACGTGAGTTATGGCCAGGAAAATGGGGAGACTGTCAATAAATAAGGGAAAAAGAAGGGAGAGAGTCCAGATTATTAACACCACTGGTCACAGTAGACTATCATATTTTATTTTATTTTATTTTATTTTATTTTGAGACGGAGTTTCACTCGTTACCCAGGCTGGAGTGCAATGGCGCGATCTCGGCTCACCGCAACCTCCGCCTCCTGGGTTCAGGCAATTCTCCTGCTTCAACCTCCTCAGTAGCTGGGATTACAGGCACACGCCACCATGCCCAGCTAATTTTTTTTTTTTTTTTGTATTTTTAGTAGAGACGGGGTTTCACCATGTTGACCAGGATGGTCTCGATCTCCTGACCTCATGATCCACCCGCCTCGGCCTCCCAAAGTGCTGGGATTACAGGCTTGAGCCACCGCGCCCGGCCTAGACTATCATATTTTAAAAGGTACTTTATAACTTTTTGATGCGAAAACTACTTAGAAATGCACTACCAAAGTCTGGCTACACAGAGGCCTGCTACAGACTCCCTTTAATGAATAAACCAGAGTGATGTGTAATTAGAACCTCAACAAGCAGCAAGTTACTTCCTTTAGAACTCTACAATATTGGGTTAATAGTGAAGTTGTTTTCCTAAATAATGCAGGTAAGCCCCCTAAAGCCCCTGGGTGACAGCTAAGCAATTTTTACCCATCACAAATTTTGTTAGCATGCTCTTTCTTTCTGCAAATGCTAGTTCTGCTCAAATTAAGAGAAATTTCAAATAATCAGATTGAAATTTAATATTGTACATAGTTTCTCACCTTCTGCCACTTGTAAGATGGCAGAAAGTAGTGCATGAGTATGTAATATAAAATAAAGACTTCCTATAAATCATCTTTCATCAGCAAAAGCCAATAGAAAAATGTCTAAATTCATCACACAAAGGCCTCCATGATTTGATCTATTACATTGGAGGTGCAGAAAAGGGCCTGGCGCCAAGCTTCATGCTCTGTACATTATTTCATCACTTATTTCACTTATCGATAGCATCTCAGTGGAGGTAAGCATTGTCATTCTCATTTTCTCTCATTCTCATTATCTCTCCCAGATGCTCAGGGAGGCAAACAACTTGCCTAATATTTAAATTATCTCCCAGCCTTTCTGCTAACTCACACTTACTATCTATAGTAATGTGGTGGTCCAGCAAAACTCACGAAGACTATAGCTAGACTTCAGTCATAATGTTACTCCAGCTCCACCTCTAGCTGCCTCCCCAGGTATTTCTCCTCGTAATGTATCTAAATTGTACACTTTCTTAAAGCATTTCCTGATCACTGCAAGTTAGCAATGACTTCCCTTTGAGAGGGGAGACCCCCTCACCTCCTTCTATTTTACTTCCTCCTTCCTTTACTTCCAGATGGGAAGGAGGGTGAAGAAGGAAAAAATAAAATAAAATACCAAAGAGCTGGGAAAATGACTCCCTTTTTCAGTTCCCAGCATCTCTACTATATGTGAACCTGGAAAGAGCTGCAAATGAATGTTATCCCTGCTGGAGCCTGGCACTGGGTCACGCCCCCACACTCCATGGACCAGGCTCCCTCCTGAAAACACCTCTGCCAACAAGCAGCCTGTTGACTTTGTCTTGTCTCTGTAAGCCTCCTCCCCTGCCGGTCTCTGCTCATGCTGCACATGAATTAGCAAATCAACGAAGCCAAAAGATTGTAAGGTAGAACGTCCAACAAATGGGCAATGACATAGTTCTGCCTCAGTTTCCCCTATAGCGTTGTAAGCCAATAAAAGGGGAGAGAAGCTGCAGCCTGGGGAGTTCAGTGGATGACGCTGCAGCCCCCTGCAGCTCCCTGCCAAATAAAAAGCCACTTCCTTCCTCAGTCTGGTGTTCAAGAGGTCTGTTCCTCAGTGCTGCTGCTTCATTTTCTCCCAACAAACAACAACAGCAACATTTATTGGACGTCTAGTAATAGACATGTGCCATGTCGGGTTTTTGAATTGCGTATGTTCTTTTTGTCAACACATATGAACTTGATGGCGAGGAAGTCCTTTCCTAGAGGATCAGTGTGCCCAGAATTATGCATAATATAAGACGCTTTACAAATATTTGGGGCAAGAAGAGGAAAGAAAAGGAAAGAGGAGAAAAGAAAGCAATGGGAAATTAATCATTACGTACTTCCAAAAGTTGGTGTGGACATACTCAAATAGTGTTTATTTATATGTTTACATATTTTCCACCAAATACTTCCTAGTGAGGACATCATTGCATATATTGGTAGTTAAACAGAAGCCAGTTTATCAATTGGCTAGTCTGGTTTCTGTTTTCCCATTGTGTTCTCAGCTGTGTTTCAATTGTTGGGGAACAATGGGAAGGCAAGTTGTTAATAGATATTCACAATTCAAAGAGAAATAAAAGGAAGGTCTGTTTGCATTCCCTGCCACCTGACCCTCCTTGCTAATGTTTCCCAGGGAAGAATGCATTTTCAGAGATCGGGATCAGCCCCAGAATTATGCCAGTAGATGCATCTGGAATGATTATGCCAATGGATAGAGTAAGCCCTTCCCTTACCTCCCTTACAAACAGGTGCGTCACCTTTTCTGGAAGGCTGTGAGTGTGGGTTCTTGGCTTACAGAAACAGACCTCCAACTGCCTCTCTGCAAGGCTGCTCTGAAAAATAGGAGCTGTTGAGAAGATGTTACATTACAAAAGAGCAAAACCTTACTGAGTGAGAGATTCCAGAGTGACAATCTCTTAGTGCCTGGGGCTTTGTGAAGCTCCCATTTGATTTTGATGCTCACTGGCATCTTTAGTCAGGGAAGGCTGTGTGTAATCTTTGTTTCTCCATGGCTGGCTGACTAGGCAGGGCTCATCATCAGAAAAGGCTTACCATGAAGGGGACTGGAAGGTCAATGACCACAACCCTCCCCGAAGGAGAGCGTCAGTGACACCTATAGGAGAAGACTTGAAACAAAAGGGAATGCTGACATGTTACTCTGACACCTGCCATCCACCACCTTCCACGAATGTCTGTGGATTCCAAATATGAAAGTTAAAAAATGCAACAATGTATTGATTATTTATATGTTTAGAAATGCACTACCAAAGTCTGGCTACACAGAGGCCTTGCTAGAGACTCCCTTTAATGAATAAACCAGAGTGATGTGTAATTAGAACCTCCCAGTCCCCCTCATGGTAAACCTTTCAAAACAAGGCTCTGTAAAGCCTTGATTAGGGTCCCGGTACTAATGGACACTATTAACTTTATTTTCAAGAAGGAGACATTGAATCCAAGGCCATGGGTAAAAAGTGGTGCCAGCCTGGGCCAGCTCTTAATAGATCCAGCTCACACATATATATTTTCGTTTGTTTGTTTGGGCCCATGCATTTTTTTGTCTAAACGCCATTACTTACCCATATGTAAAAACTGGAAGCTTCTACAGTCAAAATAAATCTTTATTATATAGCTTTGAAAAAAAATTTGGAAGATCTGAAAACACATTCCTACTTGCTAACAACTTGGCAGAGCTCTGAGGGAGAAGTGGAGACTGTAAACAAGGAATATGTGTCCAGATGACCAAAGACTCCTCCTCTCACTCTTTCCTTTATCTCCCCCTTTTCACTCATGTGTGTGTTCTGCTTGGTCCATAGAGACATCGGAGTCTGTGGCTCAGAATAAAATCTTGGTATTTTGATTAGCAGCGAAACCCTGCAGTCATCCTACCAAACATAGAGTCTTTCCTGTGAAGAAACAACATTCTAACTGTGGTTTCCTCTTACCTCTGCTTAGGAGCAAGCTTTTTATCAAACAACTCACATTCTTCTGCTCTAATTTGCTTTCATTTATGGCATAGACTAATTGTAGCTCCTTCACACAGTCGAGAGTTGGAAAACACAGTTAAAAAAAAATGAGGCCGGGCGCGGTGGCTCAAGCCTGTAATCCCAGCACTTTGGGAGGCCGAGGCGGGTGGATCACGAGGTCAAGAGATCGAGACCATCCTGGTCAACATGGAGAAACCCCGTCTCTACTAAAGCTACAAAAAATTAGCTGGGCATGGTGGTGCGTGCCTGTAATCCCAGCTGCTCAGGAGGCTGAGTCAGGAGAATTGCCTGAACCCAGGAGGCGGAGGTTGCAGTGAGCCGAGATTGCGCCATTGCACTCCAGCCTGGGTAACAAGAGCGAAACTCCGTCTCAAAAAAAAAAAAAAAAAATGAGCTCCAGGACTGAGTGTTGTGTTGTATTCAGTCTCTGGGAATATGAGACATGGGCTAGTTGCAGCCCTCGGTGATGGTGCTTATTTCTCTGCAGTTACTGAGCACCAAGTGGAACGCCATCGTGGTGAAAGACTTATTTGAAATGAGCTCCTCCTTCCTCATACTGGATGTGCTGGCTCGTGTCTCTTCCATCTAGGAGTGGAGACAGTCTGTGGTCACTAGGGGAGCAGCCTAGGTAGGGTGAATCAACCCATTAGGAACATAAGGAGAAGGCCTTGGCGCTTTTATTTGCTTTGATTTGTGTTGCCTTCAGGGCTCAAGTGCAGGGTTTATAAAAAAGAACCAAGCAGTTATAGATTGTGCACTGCTCGTCGTTATGGCTTATATCCGATGTCTGCAAAGGTTTTATTGGATTATTGGTGGTGTGTTTATTTGCCTGAGCACAAAAAGTCCTGCTAGGCCTTGAGAGCAGGGGCTTTGTGGTATTATAGGATTTAGGGAAAAGTCAGCATCCTGTACCCTGGGTGGCAGAGAGAGGGGAAAGGAGCAGGCACTAAAGGGTGCAGTGTATGGACTATAATTTATGCTGAGACTATTGAATAGATGTGGAGGGAGCCTGGCAAGCCAGGGCCAACTATTCCTTAATTGTGAATCAGGATTCCCTGGGGTATCTGTGCTGACATAACTCGTTTTGGTTTGCAATTGAGGAGGTTACGGAGGCACAGTGCAAAAAGGCTACTCAGCAACAACCCAACTGGTTGATGGGTGAACTGGTCTTTCCTGGGAAGAAAATAAATATGCATTCTCATGGATAAAATGCATTTGTTCAGCTCTACAATGGGGATTTTCTACATCAGCACTATTGACACTGGGATCATCAAATTCTTTGTTATGGGGACTGTTATGTGCATTGCAAGAAATGTGGCAACGTCCCTGACCTCTCCTCATTCGACGCCCATTGTGCCCCCACCTAGCTGGGACAACCCAAAATGTCTCTAGATATTGTCAAATGTCTCTGTCAGGGGGAAAAGGGAGCAAAATTTCTCCCGGCTTAGAACCACTGCTTTACACAAGCTAGAGTGTGTATATACACACACTTTTGGGAGATTTAAGGTACTTCTTCATGAAATTTGAAAGAGAACACTTCAAACACAATAGTTTTCATTAACTTAATTCCCTTGAAATGAGTCTCAGAATAGAGTTACAGAAACAAAAGTTCGAATATTTTTAAAGAAGAATAAATGGGCAGTACGCTAGTTTTAGGCAGGCCTTACCTCAACAAATGCTTGAATCTACAACCTGAGGTAGGAATCTACATAACTATGACATATAAAGCAGCTAAACCCGGTGTGTCAATATTGATTCTTGGACAACATATTTCTAGAATCGCTAAATCAGGAAGTATAAAAACCTCCAGTAGAAATAGAAAAACAGTCTTTCTATTCTGGCCTCGAGCTTTAAAGCCTAGCTTTTATCTTTGGATCTTCAACAATAATAACATCAGGAGGCTGAGATCCCTGTGCCTCTCTGGAAGAACCACAGAAATGGACATTGATTTTGTCCTCTTTGTCACTAAGTGGAAGTCATGTCACAGCTGCAAAGCTCCCTATGATGCTTGAGTTGAAAGAGAACATGAGGAAACCTGGTTTACCTCCATATATTGTCTGTCAATCTTTTGACCATGAAATAACATTTAAATTGAGAGTGCACTGGGGGTACAAGCACAGTTGCCAGAGTTACTCTTTTGGTAGAGGTTTCCTTTTTATTGTATTGGGGAAAGAACAGATGAAGATAGTGAAGATCATCCATTTGTTAAATGACCTTAGACAATGGAAGGCTTCTGAGCATCCGGTAGAGTCCAGTTGGACTGGAGAAAAGCAGACAAAACCCCCCCAGACTTTTGAAGTATCCCCATCTCAATCATGCTTTATGTGTGTGCAAGTAGGTCACCCACATGTAGGACGGTAGCTCAAGAGACAGTGTCTCTGATGGAGCAACCAGCACTGATACCAAGCAGTGGACCAAGGAAGAATATACTTCATCAGACATTCAGGAAGTCAACTGAACTCAGTGTTAAAGAGTTAAACTACTCAGTGTCAGATTTAGTAAGGTATCAAAACTCAGAGAGATCAATAGTTGGAACTTAGGGACAATCTACGGAGGGGTCAAGAAGTTTTATGTAACTAAGAAAATGAGAAGAAAGAGGAGGGGGGGAAACAGAAACACCGTCATTTACTGATTATCATCAATGCTCTCGGGGCCAGGCTAGGAGTTCCACTCCTGACAACAGCATTGTAGAGGAGGATTGTATAGACCACATAACTCATCTAAGTCACTTAGCCAGTAAGTAGCAATGCTGGAATTAATACGATCTATACAATTCCAAATTCACACAGCGAGGGAAGCCATGCCATTTTCTGTGTGTTTCTACAGTAAGAAAAGTTTTAGCCAGAATCTAATCCTCTTTGATTTATCTCTTTGATAGAGAAGTGTTCTTTCCTTTCAGCATGAGCCTTAGAAGTGCTAGAAAATCATACTAGTTAGATTGTCTGAGTCAAGACCCATGGAGGCCTCTACGCAATTTCTGAAAACATGACCCCTGCAGGGCCCACATCAGAGTCATAGAGTAACACTGGTTAAAAACGAACAACCCTGGGACTCACTATGAGAGCCACCAAATTAAGAACTCGGAGGCTGTGGACTGAAGAGATGCATTTTTATCAAGATTTTATCCTGATTAAAATTTGAGAGCTACTTAATTAAGCTGTATGTTGGGGGAATATAGGAGACCTAGGAAAGGGAGTCTTAAAGACACTTGAGTGAGTAATATCAGAATTTCCTTCTCAGATGCAAGCCAATTTGAGGATTTGAACCAAGAAGTGCTAAGGGATTTCCTAACTACAGAATTTTCAAGAATCAGTGCTCTGCCAATGAACTGTGAAGTCAATGAAATCCCCAAATCAAACCTACTTGGAATTTGTCCTTGGCAGAGAGTAGCGTGGGTAAGACTAGCTGTAGGCTATAAAAACTTACACCTATATTCAGAATCTGTAGGTCTAGGAGATGAGGGGGCTCGAGAAAGAAGCCTCTAGACAGTGCGTTGATGCTGTATGCCTGCCAGTCTGTGAGTCAAGGATACTTACTGGAGGATCACAAATATGTACTTTACAGACATCTTGCCCTATAGTTTTTAAAGTCAGGGTTTTTTTCTTTGTCCTTTTTAAAGCAATGCCTTTTTATTTTGCTCTTATTTTCAGAGAGTCTCATGTGGAACAAGAAATAGAATGCTTGGCATGGGGAAAAAAAAGGTATGTTGGACTTTGGTGTTATGAGATGGCTGCAATTCATCTGTGAGACCCAGAAAACCCACAATAACAGTAGCTTATAAAATAAGTTATTTTTCTTTCATAGTCATTTCAACCAGAAGTATGACCCTCATAGTGTCAGGGACGCAGGTTCCTTCTACCTTATAAATTTATATAGCTTCCATTGTCAAGGTTATGGTCCCAGATGACTGATGACTGAAACACCACTTTCACTTTCACCTGATTGGCCAAAGATGGTCACATGGCCATTCTTAGTAAAAAGGAAGCTGGCAAACTTAGTCTTTATTTCAGGTGGCTGTGTATCAAGCTAAAAACAAGGGAAGGGATTCTATTACTAATGAAGAATGAAAGAAGAGAGTATTTTAGAAAAACCGCTGGTCTCTTTCACAAAACTAAATGCCCCCCACACCAAAATAACTAGATATATATTCTCTAGGTTATTAAGAATCTAGAGTATTTTCAGATGTCCATAAAAGAATGCTGAATGATACTTTTAAAGCTTATCTCATTTTTTGGGGGGGTCCTGTGACTTTATGCTTATCAGACATATGGCATGGGTCATTTTCATGGTTAAATTGATTGGTGAGTGAGTTATTGATGAGAATGGGTGTTGTAACCATGAACTGACATGTAATTTTAAAGGACAATACAATTAGGTAGCTTCATAATAGTAAAAAAATAATTAATGCAATCATTAATTGTATATAACACCACACATAGGCATTATATTGTTAATAAAAAAAAAAAAGCCTATTCCTAAAAGAAAGAATTAAAAGGGGGATACTCAGAATAACTGTTTTTGTGTAAAAAAAAAAAAAAAACAAAACTACAAATTTACCTTGTGTATTAAAAAGATAGAAAGAAATGAAATAAAGTATCCATTATGAAAGTAGCCATTTTTGCTTACCCAGAATTTGGACTGATCTGATCAGCTCATCTAATCACATGTTTGCATATATTCTCAGCTCCTGTTTTCTTACCACCTATATTCTTCCAAGTAACTGAATGTAGGTAGGGAGAAACACATTACTCTGCTGACTGGGCTCACTTCAAATTCATGACGGAAAATTTCTAGTGGACTCAGTGCTACCAAGTCATCACAGTATGTTTCCTTTGCTCATTTATTCTGCTAGTCCCTTGTTGAACAATTATTTACCTCTTTCTTTCTCCTGAAACCTTCAACAATTCTTCCCCACCTTCATTCTCAATGATCTTACCTCCAGTTTCACTGGCAAAATTGAAGCCATGAAAAAAGATCTTCCAAAGGCTCCCACAACCTCTTCTATCCATCTTCCAGAATCTATTTCCTTATGCTCCACCTCTCTCCTGTTACTATACGTCAACTAACCATGGCACTCCATAAGGTCAGTTCCTTCATGTATGCATCAAATCCTGTTTCCTCATCCTCTCTCTGGAGGCCATCCAGCAATTCTTGCCTCTCTTCCAGACTGTAAGTTTTGCCTCTCTGCTAGACCATTCCCAAGAGCATTCAAACATGGTATCCTTTCTTCATCTGTTAAAAAAGGTCTCTTCATATCACTCTTCCTTCCAACGTTGGCCTATTTCTCCATTTCCCTTGGCATCAAATTTCAAATTCTTTTATTATCTCACACCCATCTCACACTCATGCCAGGGTCATCAATGGCCTTCATTTCATCAAATCCAATGGCCAGTTCTTACTCCTCATCTACTTTATTTTAATTGATGCAGAGAATATCTTATTCTTTATTATAATATTCTCTTCACTATGCTTCTGGGACACTATACTCCTAGTTCATCTCCTGGTTTTCCTTCTACCTCATGTATCATTGTCTTCTGTTAGTCTCTCCATTTCAATTCTTTTTTTTTTTTTTTTTTTTTTTTTTTTT
>NW_022437069.1:3005733-3101092 GCF_009761245.1 Sapajus apella
TTTTTTTTTTTTTTTTTTTTTTTTTTTTTTTGAGACGGAGTTTTGCTCTTGTTACCCAGGCTGGAGTGCAATGGCACGATCTCGGCTCACTGCAACCTCCGCCTCCTGGGTTCAGGCAATTCTCCTGCCTCAGCCTCCTGAGTAGCTGGGACTACAGGCACGCACCACCATGCCCAGCTAATTTTTTGTATTTTTGGTAGAGACGGGGCTTCACCATGTTGACCAGGATGGTCTCGATCTCTTGACCTCGTGATCCACCCGCCTCGGCCTCCCAAAGTGCTGGGATTACAGGCTTGAGCCACCGCGCCCGGCCTCCATTTCAATTCTTAATAACAAAGGGCCCAGGAATAAGTCAAATTTATTTCTACAGCCCAAAGCTTTCCAGTAAACTCTTGGCTCATTATCTGATTATGAACTTGACATTCCTACTTGGGTATCTAAGGGAAATCTTAAACTAAACATTTGCAGAACCAATCGTTTATATTGTCCCCACCTGCTCCAAACCTGTTAAACTCAGTTTTCCCCATCTCTGTTTATGGGAAACTCCATTCTTGCAATGGCTCAGGCCAAAAACCTGGAAGCTCTCCATGATTCTTGTTTTTTCTCCCACCCACTGCATCCAGTTTATCGTAAAGTCCTATTGGCTCTGCCTTCAGACTATAATCAGAATTTGATCCTCACCAATTTCAATACCAGCACCCTGCATAAGAAGGCATCATCAGCCCTCACTGAGAACTACAAAAGCCTCCTACCTCACCTTTCTCTTTTCACTCTTGCCCTCCCCTTCCTGTCCTCCCCAACAACATCCCAGTTTTCCGAAAGTGTAGTAAAAGTGAGACCTTCAAAATGTAAGGCAGATTATCCCACTAACGCCTCATTTCTCTGAGAGAAAATTCTAAACCCCTTATCATGGCCTAAAAGGCTACAGGTTCTGGTCCTTGAGCAAGTCTTTGTGTTTCTTTCCTAACACTCTATTCATTCCTTATAACGATCAGTCACATTGGCCACACTGCTGTTCCTAAGAAATGCCAGGCATGCTTCTACCCTGACTCCTCCTCCCTCTGGAAGGTTCTTCCATCAGATACCTGCATGGCTCACTTCTTCACATATTCAAATTATTGCCCAGATTTCACCTTCTCAATAACACCCTTACCCTACTTCCAGAATTTCCAAACTCTTTTCCTTTCATTCTTCTGACATTTATGACCTTCTAGTCGTCTATATGATTCATGTATTTATTGTGCATTGCATATTGGAAATTTTACATATTTTCTGTTTTTATTTTGAGATGTAGTCTCTGTTGCCCGGGCTGTAGTGCAGTGGCACGATTTCAGCTCACTGCAACCTCTGCCATCTGGGCTCAAGCAGCTCCCCTATCTCAGCCTCCAGAGTAGCTGTGATTACAGGTGCACACCACCATGCCTGGCTAATTTTTGAATTTTTATTAGAGACAGGGTATCGCCATGTTGGCCAGGCTGGTTTCAAACTCCTGACCTCAGGTAATCCGCCCACCTCGGTCTCCCAAAATGCTGGGATTATAGGTATCAAGCACTGTGCCCGGCCAGAAATTTTACATATTTTCTTTTTTTTTTTTAATTATCATACTTTAAGTTCTGGGGTACCTGTGCAGAACGTGCACAATTGTTATGTAGGTATGCACGTGCCACGGTGGTTTGCTGCATCCATCAACCCATCATCTGCATTAGGTATTTCTCCTAATGCAATCCCTCCTCTATCCCTCCACCCACTGCTATCCTTCCGCTAGCTCCCCACCCCGCAACAGACCCTCCCTGGCCTGTTCCCCCCGCTGTATCCATGTGTTCTCATTGTTCAATACCCACTTATGAGAGAGAACATGTGGTGTTTGGTTTTCTGTTCTTGTGTCAGTTTGCTGAGAATGATGATCCCATTTTCTAAGTTGCATAAGAACAAGGATTTCTGTCTGTTTTGTTCATTGATGTATTCTTGGCCTTTAAAACAATAGCTAGCATATAGTAAGTAATCAACATTCATTTAGATCATTAACAAATAAGGGACACAGGTTATTTTTTTGTCTTCATGTTTTAAACACTTCTACTTTACAAATTATCTTGGATTTTTTTTACTACCTACATAGTAAAAAAAAAATGACAGATGAAAATTAAGATTTTTAAACTATTAATTCTATTAGCTCAAGCAAATACTAACCTTTTAATGTTATATAAATCAATTAATTTGCTGAACTTTCATTTGTATATTTTAAAAATGGGTTTTAAAGTGTTAGGCTTCTATCTGAGCTAGAGAAGCTCACATAAGAGAAGACAACAAAACAATGTGTTCAGTAGGGACATGGATGAACCTGGAAACCATCATTCTCAGCAAACTGACAGAAGAGCAGAAAATCAAGCACCGCATGTTCTCACTCATAGGTGGGTGTTGAACAGTGGGAACACGTGGACACAGGGAGGGGAGCACTACACACTGGGGTCTGTTGGGGGGAAATAGGGGAGGGACAGTGGGGGGTGGGGAGTTGGGGAGAGATGGCATGGGGAGAAATGCCAGATATAGGTGAAGGGGAGGAAGACAGCAAATCACACTGCCACGTGTGTACCTATGCAACAATCTTGCATGTTCTTCACATGTACCCCAAAACCTAAAATGCAATTAAAAAAATAAAAAACAATGTGTTCAAACACATTAAGTCGTAGCAGAATAAGGAAATGTCATGACACTTTAAAAAACTAAGAAAAACAATTAATTCAACTCTTCCTGGATAATTAAGGGTTGATTTTAAAATATATCTTTTAGAATGTATTTTCCTGTATAATTTAAGAATGAATTCTTATAACCTAATTACTCACAACCTATCAAAAACATGTGAAAGCAGAATTGTTCCATTTTCTCAACATTTCTTATTTAGTGATAAAAATAGCATGATCACAATCATAGGACTGACTAACAGCAAAAAATGAGATTGTGGGCCCCTGACCTTCAGTCCAGAGCTCTTCCTGTAAGACCATACAGGGTCCTGTGGGAAAAAAGTTATTTACAGTGGGGCAGAGTATACCACTGGTGAATACAGAGTATAATAGTATACGGAGTATGCTATTCTCTACTCAATAACTTAGAGAAAAGAAAGAAGTGTAACCCAAACTCAGGGCACAGAGTCTTGAGTGTGGGAAGGGAACATGAGACACATCCCTTTCCTCTCAGTTAGGCAGGGAGCCAGGAAAAGTAAACAGAAAGATATGGATAATAGAAACAAAGAAATTGAAAACAAAACCTTTTCTATGAGAAGAGGATAAATGAGACTGGAAAGTACTCTCAAGTTCGAGAGGGCTGTCTAGGGTGCAACATTCCTATTTTCAGGAAACCTGTTAAAAGCCACTAAACTGAAATTAACAAAACCAGACACGAGAAAGCCTTCCGTTAAGCGTTGTTACTGCCGCCATGCAAATCAGCATGGCTCTCTGCAGAACCATTTACATGGAATTACCCATAATGCTTGACACCATGATAATTCCCTACTGCCCTGATGCATATTCTACTGACAGCACTGAAACTCTGTCAAAGGGAAAAAGTAAATGATTCAGCAAACTGTTGATGTAAGATGTGGAAATAAACATTCAGAAATTCTGCTACATGCCAGATACACTCCCAACCTGGCTGAGAAAGAGAACAAGGATATTACACATTCAGAGGAGTGGCACAAAATGCTCCCAACTCAACCCGAAAACAACGGCTGATTGACATGTGGTCAGAAGTCAAGTTTAAACCTGAAAAGCAAGCTGAGGAGTTTGAGGTTTTCATTTTGGTTTTTATTTTCTAATTTTGCTGTCCTAATGTTCCATGGCCCAGAATTCTATGTGCTTGAAACGTTCAGCTTGTTCGTGGTGCAGTACAAATAATAAGGTTTTAAAAATCAGAAAACCAAGACTGTAATGCAGGCTCTGACATTCCTAATTCATTCTGTGAACTTGGACTGAGTACTTGACCTTCTTGACATTTCTAAGATTAAAGAATCTGATTAGCTGATCACTGTAGTTTCTATCTACTAGAAAATTCTAGGATGTCTTACAGCTTTTACCTTTCTCAACTGTCAGTCAACAGTGTTCTTGTGACCTTCATTAAAGGTGCACAGGAGACGGTAAGAAGACCTAGATCACAGAGTCATCAGGGCCACACTCTAGGCGATGTACCAAACTCCACTGAGCCTCTGTTTTCACATATGCTAAATAAAATCACAATAAAAAATCCGCTCAGTTTTTAAATTTTATGATTAAATAACAATGTATGCTTATTCTTCCCCTTTTTAAATTTTAAAATATTTCAACCCCCACCCACTGCCCACACAGAAAAGCTGAAAGAACAATACCATAGACACTAACCTATTCTTCCCCAATTTTTAACATTTTGCCACACTTCCCTGCTCTCTTTTTACACACACCAGTATATGTATATGTATATTACTTTTACCAAACTATTTTAAAATAGCTTACAGACCCTAAAACATTTGACACCTAAATGCATGATGTCATCTAAGATCAAGAAGTCTTTTTCATAACTACATCATTTCAAAATAAAAAAGTTTTAACATTAACAAGATAATATTAACTAATATACAGTTGATATCCAATGTTTTCTAATTAAATCATATATTTGATTATCAAAACTTCTCCTTGATTTTATTTTTTGTTTTTCTTTTTGAGACAGAGTCTTGCTATTGCCTCCCAAGCTGGAGTCCAGTGGCTCACTCTCCACTCAATGCCACCTCCACCTCTCGGGTTCAAGCGACTCTCCTGCCTCAGCCTCCTGAGTAGCTGGGACTACAGGTGCACACCACCACGCCTGGCTAATTTTTTTTTGTATTATTAGTAGAGATGAGGTTTCAACATGTCAATCTGGCTGGTCTCAAACTCCTGACCTCAGGAGATCTGCCCACCTCGGCCTCTTAAAGTGCTGGGATTACAGGCCTGAGCCACCGCACCCGGCCACTTCTCTTTTCACACAGACTAGCCCTTCCGTTTTTTTGTTTGTATGCTTCTCTGGTCGTCCATGATATTGTATTATTTTTTTAGTTCAGGTGAATGGTTTTATAAAATGTATCACACAAAACACATGACTAAATCTAATGTTGAATGAAGGATGCCCGACATGAAGCATCACAAAAAAAAAAAAATTATCTATGCTGTTAGAATTAAGGACAGCAATTACCTGTAAGGGTTAGTGGCTGAATAGGAGCATAAAGCTGAGTTATTAAGGTTGAAAGTCTTGACTTAGGTGATGATTATGTGAGTGTGCTCACATACTACACATGAAATCTTTTTTTTTTTTTTTTTTTTTTGTAGAGACAGGCTGTTGCTATGTTTCCCATAATCTCAACTCCTGGCATCAAGCCATCCTCTCACCTCGGCCTCCCCAAGTGCTCCACCATGCTCAGTCTGAAACCAGTTGTTTAGTTAAGCAATTACTTGTCAAAATAAAATGAATTTTAAAATTGAGATAAATATACTTAGCGTTGTTTAATTCCCTACTTTCATAATATAATGAAAAAAGTAGTCAAAAATGTATAGAAATTGTAATGATTAGATTAATATAATCAACAAAAGTGTATGAATAGACAGCATATTTAATGTTTATGCTACAAACTAATTTTTTTTTAAGTCTCAAAAGAATAGTTTAAAGGTTTTCGTTTGCTGGGATACAAAACTGCAATAAGTCACCCAAATTAGAGATTGTATAGACTGCATTATTTAATCAAGATTGAGTAAGGGTTAAAAATAGCAAAAACAACTTCACATGGTCCTAAACGTTGAAAGCTGCTCTTCTAAGAGCCTGTTGAATTAAACAGTAAAAGCATAATAAAATAGTGAACTATTTAGATATGTCCCCATAATGAATATAAACATGCATAAATAAAATCCTTAAATACTTTGTCATTAAATAATAATTTTTATCCTTAAGAATTTAGAAAAAGAATATAAAGTCAACTGCAAGAAAAAAAGGAGAAAATAATAAAATGCAGTAAAACCAATTTATTTTAATGTCAAGTTAATTACTGAAAAATATGTTAACCAGCAGATATAGCAAGTAAATCTAAGAACTCGTTCTTTTTTTAAAAAAAATAGACAAAACTCCAAAATTTAAAAAGTCCTATAAATCTCATTAGGAAAAGAAGTTAGAGATAACTTAATATACATAAAATTTCTTTCAAAGTACTTAAATTAAGTTCTCAATATTATTCATATTGACAAAGAAAATCAAGGCTATGGTAGCAGATATAGGAACACACAGGAGATTAAAAATAGGAGAATACCAAGTAGAATGTTGGCAAACTTTTAAAATCAGGATGAAATAAATGTTATCTTTGGAATAGATGTAAATTATAAAATAAATTTAATGAAACATATAAAACCTAAATAGATTAATAAACATGAAAAAGTATGTGCCTAGATACATATTCTAGGACTATATATGTTAGAATATACATGTCTGTACCTCTCAAAAGAAGATATCTCTATTTTAGAAGAGCTTATAAGAAGCCAGCCCATCTTTCTCTTAATAAACAATGTACTACAAAATATGATGCCTGAAATTGCTGCAGCCATTTTGCTTCCCTCAGGGAGCCAGCCTAAAAAGTTTGTCACCCCAGAAGTCAGAACTGAGATGTAAAAAGAAACCAAGTCATTGATGTCATATGATCATTGATTTAAAGCAATCTCAAAACCCCAAACTCACCCCACCTCTTTACCATCCTGGTATATTAGTACATAAACACATTTATTTATTTTAGCAATATGAGTTAGTTTTTCTGTTATGTATAATATAAAAACAAAATGAAACAAAATAGTTCTCCTAAAGCACAGAAAAAGATGGTAGCTACCCACTGCTCCTGGTAAAAGTAGCACAAAACTAATCCTAAAACTTAAAGAAGAAAACAAAATGAAATTGCTAACACAGATGTGAAATCTTAAATAAAAAATTAGCAAATAGAATCCAAAGGATGTAAAGAATAATTCACAATCACTAAATAGAATTTATGCTCAGATTATAAGAGTGGTTTAATTTCAGTAACATTAGATATTAATGTATTTCATGATAGTAAGTAAAAATTTTAGAAAATATCATTACCACAATAATTTCAGAAGACAAAAGTTGCATGTTGCTTAAAATTATTAGTAAACTATAAATATGAATACTCTTTAACATAATTTTAAAAAAAGGATTCACTTTAAACTAACAGCCAATATCTTGCTATAGTGAAACACTGAAAAAAATGATAATGTAATATCTATTAATTACCATGTCGCCTCAATTCTTAAACACTTAATTGTAAGGCCATAAACTATTAACTCTAAACTATTAACCGTAAAAAGGAAAAGACAGGGAATGAGATCCATGACGATAAATTTAGCTATTGAGTAAAACATATATTTCACTTTAGGAAGGCTAAAATGCATGGCAGATCTCATTTTTGTTCAAATTCTTCAACTCTTCTAATTATAGTTTTATACAGCTTACATGCACACCTTTTTCCAGGCGATTTTACAGTCACCACTAGGAATCCAAATATATTTCTCTATTTCATTGAGGCTGAGCTGTGTGATTTGCTTTGGCCAATAGATTATTTGTGGCCATGATTCAAGCAGTCATAAAATGTGCTTACAAGGTATGACTAGTCTATTCTTACACTTTTGTCATTACCATGAGAACCAGTTGAAGGTAGCAATCACATAATAAGAAAAGGCATATGGAGCAGGCTTGGTCCTTTCACAGTGAGGTAGATCTGCCCACCCAAGCCTAGCCTAAAGCACAACTGACCAGACATCCATGAGCCTGAAAATGAGTGCTTGTTGTTGAG
This sequence comes from Sapajus apella, assembly GCF_009761245.1. Taxonomy (NCBI): domain Eukaryota; kingdom Metazoa; phylum Chordata; class Mammalia; order Primates; family Cebidae; genus Sapajus; species Sapajus apella. Next base: position 3,013,574 of record NW_022437069.1, read on the forward strand.
GTTACTGAGTTACAGAGTAGTCTGTTACACAGCATTGCTGCAAAAATAATGACTCATACACACTGCAGTTTTTTTTTATTTTTTTAGGTTTTTTTTTTAATATAGAGACCAAGTCTCATGATGTTGCCCAGGCTAGTTTTAAACTCTTGGCTTCAAGCACTCCCCCTGCCTCAGCCTCCCAAAATGCTGGGATTACAGGCATGAAATACCACACTCAGCCTTTTGTTAAAGCTTTAAAATTGAAGAACTATCTTTAAAACATTTCTTGAATATTTTACATAATGCAAAAAGACAGGATACAAAAATAACAGTCACAACTTTTGCAAAGAACAAAATGAAGATCTATATATAGGTATAGACATACACAGCTAATCAATATACTAATTTAAGAACAAATCTATATATTTAAATACAAATATGTGAGACAGAGACCCTGATTCTGTATATCAAATATATTCCTGGCTGTTTCTTCACTGGACATGGAAGACAGTAATGGCACCAACCTCACAAAGTTGTTAGGAGAAATGAGCAAGTTAATATTTGTAAAAGACTCAGGACAATGTCACTTAAACAGCACTGTGAAATGATTGTTAAAAGAAAATTTAAAAACCCATATAGCCAAAATAAAATATTGAAAAAAATTTAATGCTAATAAGAAAGTTTCAACGTTGGGCAGATGTAATTTTGAATGAAATTTCAATTTTTAAAATACAACTTTATACATGGATTCTAAATGTATATGTATGTGAAAATGCAAAGGCCTTGCAAAATCAACACATTTCTGATGAAAAAAAAAATGAGGTGGAGTGTCAAAACCTACCACTTGGCAAGGCTAATTACAAAGTCATATAATAATCATACCGTAGTACTAGTCACACGTAGCTATTGGGTACTTAAAGTGTGATCATGTTGAAATCGAGATATGCTTCATAAAAGGATATAAAGTACAAAATATTTAAAGATGTGATATAATAAATACCAATATCTTAAAAATTTTATATTAATTACATGATAAATATTTTAATAAATTGAATTAAAACATAATAACATGTATTTCATTGCTTTTTTTTCCTTTTTATTGTGGTCATTTAAAAATTTAAATTATATATGTGGCTTTCATTTGTGAGTCATATTATATTTCTGTTGGTCACTGCTGGTTTAAATAGTGGTTGCTGTGGAAAAAGACAATTAGATGAAAAGAACAGAATGGAGAACAGAAAAAAATATACAAACTGATATATAAACATGTATCTGATCAGCAAACATTCAGATCATTGGAGAAAGATACAAGACTCTGATACAACCGCTTATCCATATGAGAAAAAAGTTAAATCTGATCCTTTCCTTATAGCCTAAAAGAGAATTAATCATAACCATTTCAAATGTCAAAGTTCAAACCATGAAATTTTTAAAAGTTAGGCAGAGAGAGTATTAATGACTTTTAGAGTAAAGAATTTTTTAAAATGAGACCCCAAAGAACAGAACATGAAGGCAGACAGATAAATCTTCCTATGTAAAATCTCAGAATTTAAGTTCATCAATCAAAATACATGAAAATAGAGTATGAAAAATCAAGTTATAAACAGAAAGAATATATTTGGGACACTTGTAATGGCAGAAAAAGCTAAAATGAAAGTAGAGAGAGAGCACCTGGGGCTCAATTAGGAAAACATTTTAAAAAAAAAAACTGAAAAATGGGCAAATAATCTGAGCGAACATTTTTTAGTGACAAAACTTGAATGACTCCTAAATGTGTCAAATATGCTTGACCTCACTTATTAATTAATAAAATTATCATTACGATCACATTGAAATAATATTTCACATCTGCCATACAAGTGAAACTTGAAATGTCAGAAATCTTAAATGTTGTCCAATAAAAGAAGCGGGGAAATGTGACCCACTATTGGAGGGAAAGAAAGACTAGGAAAGAATAAAGACTTCAGGAAGCAGGCTGGCATTTACCCAGCAGAACTGTACACACGCCTCTCTAGAACTCAACAATTTGACTTCTTGATAAATTCCTGGGAGACATTTTTGCAGATTTGTACCAGGAGACATGCTACGTACAAGATGTTAAAGCAACACTGTCTATAATGAAAACAACAATGACAACCTGAACACAATCCAACATCCATTAAAAACAGAATAAATATATAAACTGCGGCACATTCACTATAGGGCAGTGAAAAAGAATTGGAATGACAACTGTCAGCACGAGTGATTTAAAATTGCATGTATATTGTTGAATGAAAGAAGTGACATAAAAATACACGCAGGTGGCTGCATTTATACAAAGTCCGAAGACAAGAAAAACTAAAACTAAACAACATATGGATTAAATAGTAAATATATACAATTTACAAATTTAGGAAGAAAATGATTCTCACAAAAGTCAGGAGAGTGGTTAACTTGGGGAAATGAAGGAGAATTGTGTGACTAGGGAGGACACATGGGGGCTGCCAGGTAACTATACTAGCATTGTTTCTTTTTTAAAAATTAGGTAGTAGGGACTAAATCATTCATTTTATCAATATTCTTTAAACGGGCAAATATATTCCATACATTATTTGTATATTTCTTTTGTGTATATTATACATTCATTTGTGCATAAAATATTTTACAATATAAATAAGTGACCATAGTTAATAAAAACATCATACACAAAATCTTAAAGGCAAGGAAATAATTGTAATATGATAGCTTAAAGGTCTAAAGGTGAAAATACACTATTTAAGATCCTTTATCAATTAAAAAGGAAAACATTAGGACTCGTTCAAAGTCAAGAGGGCAAAAGCGGTAACTAAGCCACTCATAGAAGAATAAATGTAAACGGCCAAAAGTTACATAGGAAAAAATCAACCTCAGTAATTAAAAAATAAAACTAACGTTAAATGTGAATATTTTTTCTATCAAATAATCAGAAAGTTTAAACAAATATTATTCAGTGCCATTGAGGGTGGGATAAGAAAGACAATCTTCTGGACTCATGGAAGGATGTAAACTGGCTAATTCTTTTCAAAAAAATGCCTTGCCTGATTTATAAATATATTTTAAAAGGTCAAACCATTGACCTACTAATTGAAGTTTTAACATTCCTAAGGAAGGAATTAGAGATGTAGACAATGACTTATTACCAACTCTTAATTGGAACCTTATTCATATTAGGAAAGAAACAGAAACTCAGACCTCCAAGAAGTAGAGAAATAGTTAAACTTGTTACTACTTATATTTGAGTGGAATATTATTTTACCAACAAAATAATAGTTTCAAATATATTTAATGACATAGGAAATTGCTCATGAAAGACTATAAACACAGCAACACATAAAATCTTTATACCCATAACTATATATACACAAATCTGTGTATGTATGTATTATATATTAATACACACACATACACACAAGGATGGAAAGAAATGTGGTAAAATATTAACAGTGGTTTCCTCTATTTTATTATCTTATTTCTATTTCTAAATTTTATAAAATATATCTGATTGCTCTTTGAATCAAAAAAGTATAACATTTAGAAACATTCATGCCATAATAGATGATATTCTCACACTATTATATTTATAATTCTGGATTTTAAAAGCCTAGGAATGATGTGTAAATGTATCTTTGGAAGGAATTTGTTTATTTTGCCGAACTTAAATCCTAATGGCCTAGGTGGAGCATTCATCCAGGAAAAACCCTATTTTTGCAGATGGTGCATAAAAGCTGTACTCGAGGAGGAGGATGGCGCTGATGGTACCAATAACGATGACATGTATACAGAGTGTCACAATTTACACTGCACTTTCAGAAGCATTATCTCTTTCAATCACACCAGTCCACTGGAAAAAATGTCACAGCCCAGTACACACACCGTCCATTCTGCAAAGCTCAGTCCCACATAGGCTGTTGGGGTATACAAGAAAGCAGAAGACAAGGACAAGCTTTCAAGGAGTTTGCAGTCTGGCTATAGAGATAAAACCTGCACCCAATAAACGTAATGTGACGAGGCTGAAAATATTCATATACGTGGGTTTCCCAGCTTTCCTCCTTCCCTGCCTGCTAAAGAGAACTTGCTTTTTCTGCTCAGGTCATTCCCCTCCTCCACTCCCCAAAGAGGGATCAGTAGTCGTCAGACCATTTCTGAGCTGTAGCCAGATTTTGTCAGTGGACATTTGTCATCTAGAGATGGAAAAAAGAACAAGAGGCCTGGGAAGTCATCTGGGGGAGACAGGAAGAGAGCAATTTCAGAGCAACTGTGCTGTAGTTTATCAGTTCAGTAGATGGGAGGGAAAAAATAAGATTCAGAGAGGATGTCGTACAGAAGATGCATGGCCTCCATAATATATATATATTTTTTAAAGTAGTAAATAACTTGAGTCCACTGAAATTACATTTGGCCACCAGACTCTTTCTTGGACCACCATATTCATCTGATCCTGGATCAGAGTTATACCAGACTAACACTTTAGAGCTTCTGCTATGTAGAAGGGAAGCTACTTAGCAAAGAAAACTTACCAAAGAAACTCCTGCTTTTCCTTCACTGTGCTATAACAGTTTTAATATTTGCAGGTAGATCCAGTGCAAGGTCACTGTGGCAGGCAAACTTCCAAAATGACCCACAGTGCTCTCTGTCTCCTGTATTTGTGCCTTTGTATAACACACTTTCCTTGAGTGTGGGCTGGAACTAGTGACTGGCTTCTAACCATTAGAATACAGCAAAGGTGACGAGATGTCAATTCTACGGTTAGGTAACAGAAGACTGACTTCCACCTTGCTCATACTCTAGTGCCTTCTCGCTTGCCTAGATGGATGAAGTGAGCTGTACCATCAATGAAGCAAAAGGCCCACCTGGCAAGAATAGAGTGGCCTCCAGCCAACAGATAGTAAGAAACTGAATCCTGCCAAGCATGGAGAGAGCTTGGAAGTGCATTGCTACCAAGTTGAACCTTGAGATGACTACAGATGAGCTGACATATGGATGGCAGCCTATGAAAGGTCCTGGAAGCAGAGGTCCAATTGAGCCACACTCAGACTCAGACACACAGAAACTATGAGATAATATATGTAACGTTTTATGCCTCTACGTTTTGCAGTAATTTGTTACTCAGCAATAACTGACTAATACAGTCATATGTGTACCTCTTCTTTCATTTTCTTCTTACTGTCAGAAGTTCTTCATCTCCCCAATAAGTCATCCTGGCCTCCTCTTAAGGTAAGATCTCTATTTGGATTGCTTAGACGCCGAAGCTGCATGTGAAGAGCAAAGTGTGGGGCTCACAGGAGTCTTGGAGGTAAAGGAGAATGCTGCCTCAGCTGTGGCCGTCCACCAAGTCCAGAGACCCCACCAGAGCAAGTGCTTGGTCCTCAGCACTCCCTACACATACCTGCTCCCCGTAAGATAGAGTGACCACATGATGGCAACCCGAACGCAGCACTCCTGGTCCTGAAATGGGCCAGGTGATGCAGATGTAAGTGAAAATGCAGCACATGCCTTCCTTGGAAGATCATTACAAAGAGCCAGGTCCCACACTATTCTCATTGAAGTATTCATGGAAAATTTTAAAAGGCATATGAAGACATTTTAAAGGCACATCCACCTGGTCACTATACAAAACAGAATGGATACCAACTGCTGTACTACAATATTTCTTTAATGCAACTGGGCTACCAACCGCTACCGCCTTGAATAGCCCCTATAAGGTAGACACCATTGTAGGATTTTTTCAAAAGGAAAGGCACAATTCTTGGTCTCCAGCCTGTGCCAAGTTGAAAGAGGATGAGACGTAGTCCCAAAATGTGAGGTACAAAGGATTTTTTTTTTCTGTTCTTCCTCTGAGGTCCTATCAGGAAGGAAATACACAGTGGTGGAAAGAACAAGAGAGCCCTGAGGACCAGAAAGATAGAGAAACTAGATTTTCTACCTGGTAAAACAAATTGCAAATTAATATTTGCCAGTCACCAGCTACCTCTTTGATGCTATCAAAAGCACAGATCAGGCAGAAAACATGTCCACTGCCTCAAAGAACTTACGGTCTCATGGCAAACTTCCGATTACAATATAAAAGCAAAGTCTGGTGTGTTCCTTCTCATTCATTCTCCCCATTCAATCCATATCCAAGTCTTGTTGATTCTACCTGCAAAATCTGAGTGCTTCTTACCACCACTCCTGCCACCTCATTGCTTTTGCCCCAGTCCAAGCCACCCTCTTTCCCTGGGATGACCCCAGAAGCCTTTGCTAGCACTGCTTTCTGCTTCCAATCCATACTTTATATTGTATACAAGTGATATTTTGGTAGCTCCAAAGATTTCCCATAGCACAGAATCGTGAACATGTCTTTACGTTCCTTGACAGTTTAGCTTCTGCTCCTCCTCACTGAACTATCTTCTGCCACCGTCACTCACTGTGACCCAGCCTCATCCACCTTCCTCTGCTCTTTCAGTTCATCAAGCCGTCTTCTTCCTTAGCGCCTTTCTCACTTGTGTTTCTCTGTGCCTGAAACATCCCTTGTGATCCTCCTCTACTAGGGTCGTTCCTCTTCAGCACTCAGCTCTCCCTGACCTGCCACCTTCTAACACTTTTTATGACCTTCCAATGTTCATCAGGACCCTCTTTCATTGAGCTACAGTTGAAAGCACTGCATGTTAAGAGGGCGCAGAGCCTTCCTCCCAAGGGAAAGTGTTTTTGTATATAATGTATTTTTTCACTTTTGGAGGATTCTTTTTCTATAACTTCAATAAACATTGTAAGCAAAAAAAAAAAAAAAAAAAAAAAAAACTAATGCAAAAAAAAACTTTCCCTAGTTGTTTTTTTTTTCTGCAGTGCAGAACTATATTTATTTAGAACAAAACACCATATCCTATGTTAAAAATTTTTTTTATCAAAACCAAATTTCAATCACAGTTATGCATGATTGATTTTCAGTTAATGGTACCTGTTGAAATTGCACTTTGCAGATATCCTGATAATGTCCTTTACAGCGTTCCCCATTTCAGCCTATGTTTTTTTCAGTAGACACAGGTTCTTCCAGAGTTTTCTTTTGACTCCCCTTCCGTGAATGTTTGTATTTGTCTACATAGGCTTTAACCAGATTTGCCACTTTAGTAGAATTTACTTCTCCACTCTTACTACGACAAACTTACTGGTATATATATTTATATATAAAAAAAGGAGAAGCCATGTTGTCAAAATGCCCACTTACCCCACCCAAACATCTCAAATCCACCCTTTGCTGACCTTCTATAACCCCATTTTTAAAAGTTTTCTTTTTTCAAACAAGAGAAAGTAGACAGATACATGTTGGTAAACGCTAACCGTCCATATTCACATAGGGACACAGTGTACTCTCTGAGCCCAATATACAGAGAAAGGAGGAGAAAGCCAGAATCCTATGCACCACTACACAGGGGCCTACACCCTCCAGCTTCCAGAAGAGCGAAGGGAGCAGGTTTTACTTTTTCCCCACAGAGCTCGGCGGTGTTGATTCCACACAGTTTTTGTTCAGACAGGAAGGAATAAAAATGAATTTCAAACAGAAAGGGGTAGAGACTCTTTTCCCATTGTATCCTGCTCAAAATATTTCCCCCCAAATAAGTTGAGAACCATGGTGTAGAAAAAAGAGACCTCAAAAACAGGGTGACTGAGTACAAGAGGGAAAAGTCTATTTTTTCATGACACATCACAATTTATAGGTTACATATTTGTGTATGTCCTGAGTTGTGTAATGCGCATCTTCACCATTAGACTACAAACGCTATGAGGGCAGGTACCAAATATATGTTTTTCATCCTCCATCATCAAATAAAGGATTCGATGCTGCTCCCATACTTCAGAATTTTCACAGTTCTTTATGTCTACTTGTCAACCCGCATTTTTATTATAGTTACTTGTATACATACCTGGTTGTGCCTAAAAACAGCTCTGAGCTCCTTGAAGATGGGGTCTGTGTCTTATAAATTTCTAAATCCACCTTAAGTCCAACAAGAGCCCTATATATAATTGGCACTGATGAATATGTATTGAATGAAGGAAATAATTGAATTGTGCCTTTGAGTCATCATAGGTGGTGTCACAGTGTTTCAGCTAAATGTATTAAAGAAGGTAATCTTCTCCTGCCTTTCTAGATGTGTGTGTGTGTGTATGTGTGTGTGTGTGGTAGTTTCGTGCAAAGCTATAAGCCAATATGATAAGATAAAACATTTCTGACTCACAACGATTCAGTAATCTAGTAATACCCTCACAGAGAGGATGTGATGATGAATTTGTTTTAAAACATATTTTATAAGGGAAAAGTTTTACTTTCTGTCTTAATAGGATTTTTTAAAATGTAGGAAATATTCCAGGAAAAAAAAGAAAACTATCTTGAGGAATTAAAGAATACTTTTCTCATGTCCCCTCTTCTCTGTCTTCTCTGTATGTTTTAAATTGGAATGTTTAAAAATGTCCTGTGAAATCATTATTCCTGTAAAATTGTTCAGACGAAAGGGTGAAAATTGACTTGTTTGAATAGACATCTATAAAATGTTTCTGAAACAGAGCATCAGTGGAGATATATTATTAAGAAACTAAAGAAGGTGAGGTTTCATGGGCCCTTGCTAACAGGCTCCTTCCAGGGCCTTCATGTTATAAGATTTGCAGACGTGGGTATTTTAATAGCAGTGGGTTAACACTGTGCTCTCTCTCTCTCTGATACTGCCACCTTTCCAGTCCCCTCATGTAGTAAGGCAGTGTTCCTGGACATTTTGAGCACTACACTTAGAAAGAGATGATTTAGGGATCTACTTAGTTCATGGTGAGTGGTACCCATTTATGTGGTTCATAGTGAATCTGATGTGTCATTAAATCATTGCTACCATCCCGGTGTAGGAAAAGCTTCTAATAACTCTCCTACCTTCAACTGTGCTGACTCACCCAATGTTGGGACACAAAGTCAGGGCCAGGAGTTCTATTGAAATAAGTCCTTTGGCAGTTAGTACTGAGAGGAGAGAGGAATGAGAATGTTTGAAATAAATTATGTATTTTACTCTCATGTTGGAATGTGGCAGCATGTTTACCTATGTGATGGGTGATACGTTTTGTCACTCAAAGTATTCACTTTTGTAACTATTTTTATATTTGTAATATGTAATCTTTTTCTTATAGAAGAGCTCCCAAATATTATCAGATGAAGCCCCACAAAAGCTGTATTTACTCCTAGCCCCAGCAGACCTACTTTTCCTGGAGTAAGGATGCAGAACAACTCTCAAGTACATCAGGACCCTTAAATGACCGGCCTGGCAGAAACATCCCATGTTGAGCTGAGTCTGTTACATTAGCCTTCAAACAGCCAAAACAGGGAGCCATTCCTCTAAGTTACCTCCACAGCAACCTGAATCTCAGTTCAAGGCAACAGTATTTTGCCCTTGACAATTACACAGCAATGGAGGAGGTGAGGGGGAGAGGAGGTGGCGGGGGGGAGGAGGAGGAGGAGGAGGAGGAAGAAGAGGAGGAGGAGGAGAGGAAAGAGGAAATGATTATATCCCCTTCCACCCCAAAATAGGGCAAGACAAGAAATTATGGGCAAACTCTTGTTCTTTTAGTCTTAAGAAAATAGGAGGCACTCATTCTTTTCTCTTTTCCACAGTTCCTTAAATGAGTATGTAACATTACAAATCTGATAAAAATTACTTTTCTCCTAATTCACAGAACAATTTTATCAGTTTTGTTTATGCAGAATGTCCTAATTTCTCAATATAGATCTAGTGGGGCTCTTTTTAGACACCATGAAGGTACACAAAATGAAACATGGCATCTCTCGTTAAATCAGCGTTTATAGAGATAATTTAAAGAAAATAAAAGTCTTTTAGAGATTATGCTATTTAAAGAGAGAAAAAACAAATGGGGAAACATAATACAAATGATACTGAGCATTCTTATTGCCCGGTAGTCTCAGTTATACTGGCTTCAACCAGTTTGTGTGAATTTCTCTAAAGTAGCAGTCTCCTAGCATATTTTTCTTTTTTATGATAGTTTTATCGTAATCCATCTTTTCCCTGTAGTTGCTTTCAAAATACTTTATTTGTCTTTACTGTTTGAATTCTTACAATATAATAGATTATCTGACTACCACTTAATACTTACAAAGAAGAGGTACAGTTTTTTAAAAAAGCTGGGTTGTGTGATAATGAATGGAAAGAATTTAGGTAAATGTTAGCTTTTATGGTTTCTTGGACACACATTATTTATTGCTATATCATGAAGATATATCAGATTATTTTTGCTGTGTTTGCGTGCACTATGATTTTTTTATGTAATAGGGTCACCTGCTGCTTATTTAAAAGAAAAAAACTCTATCAAGAGTTTATGTTTATGAAATAATATATATACTGTAACATTTGACATCATGGATCGTCTTCTATGCACTTTGTATGCTGGAAAATACTTAGAACGCTTCATAGACAGTGAACTCTCAATAAATAAATACTGCTGAAAGAATATTAGAATCTTTGCTCTTTAGTAGAATTTTTATTTTAAATTTTGGTGGTTCTTTATATAGGTATTTTCTAAGTGAGATGAATTAATCCCACAGAAGTAAAAATGATCATTCTCTGAAATATTTGGAAAAACATGTTAGAACTTCTGTCTTACATTTAAAACATATTTTCAGGGGGTGTTTTATACTATATATGCTATCTTTGTACTGTATTATATACAGTAATATATAAATACAATATGTGTATATATATATATCATGTACATATATAACTGTATAAATAATCCAGCACACATAAAGCGAGCTGAATGCTCAATTACTAATAGGCATGCAAAATCAAAAGTGTTTGGAATGCAAATCAATATCACTAGGAGATACCACTTCACACCCTTTAAAATGGCTAAAATAAAAAGACAGAAAATAGCAAGTATTGGCAAGGACATGAGGAAATTGGAGCCCTCATACTCTGATGGCGAGAATGTAAAATGGTGAAATCACTTTGGAAAACAGTTATTGACAATAACTAAATCTCATCATCTTGTTTTTTACTTTTTCACAAAGACTTCCTTTGTAGGCTTTTTGGTTAATAATTGAGCTATGCAAGTGAATCAAGTATGGTTAGTTTGAAGCAAAAATTATCTATAATGACAAGAAAGGTAAGAAACAAAAAAATGGTGGAAGCATTAGCAAAACGTTTTTTGCAAATTAACTGCCAAAACACACACACACACACACACACACACGCACTCACGCACACACACATACACACACACACACAAACTATGCTGGCAGAAGAAATCCCTAACACTACACATGCATCTCAAGAGTGGCTCATGGACCAGCAGCACCTGCATCCGTGGGGGATCCTGGATCCAGAATCTGCTTTTTAACACAATGTCCAGGTGATTCTTTGCATAAGATTAATGTTTTGAGAAGCACAGCACTCCCTCTTTCACACCTTAGCACTTACTGCCCTTAATTTCCCTCCTCTACATGTGGGAGTCAGCCTGTGGAATCTGTTTTGCACCCTGGGTCTCCATTCCATTATTAATGACAGAGCCATTCAGGTGTCCCTGTTAGTGCAGTGACACAAGCGATCAATATTGAGTTCCACAGCAACTATCAGGGAATAGGCTGGTTCCTTCTGTAGTGCTGGGGCCACCCTCTCATCAACAGTCAAGAGGTGAACAAGATTAGAATGCGAAGGATCTGGGTTCATGATGCCTGAGGGAGCGATACGAAAGCATGGTCATCATCCTTGTACGCAAAGGAAGCTGGACAGATGTGGCCACTTTGCTTCACCCTATGGCTTGCATCCTGACCACATAGAAGGAGGATTCATATGAGGAGAACCCTTTCATCCTCTTCAAAACACCACATTGCAGAATTAAAGATGCTGAATTTAACAAACAAATGGCAACAATACATCTGCAATTGCAATAAGCATCTGCTTCAGCTGTTGTATCTTCTATTCCTACATTTATTAATGGAATGCTAATTAGTTCTACTAATGAGAATTTTAACAGAAAGGTAATGACCAGAAGCCCCATAGAAATTGTTCCTCTTCATCTGTTTTCTTCTCTCCCTTTTTTTCCTTTTAGCAATGAATTGATTAGGGTCTGAAATAAAGGAAATGCAATATCTGTCAACTCACTATAAATATGGACGGGAAATTCTGAGAGAGTTTTTTTTCTGTTTCTTTGGCATTTGTTTCCATGCTGCCTGGATTTATTCAGAAATGAGCCAAGAAGCCAGTACTATAAAAATGACTAAATGCAAACATAAAACATTAAACCTTTGTACCTTGGACGAAGCTGAATGGTTATCTAGCTGCAACCTCATCTCCATTTTTATCGGAAGTAAATTACACATCTATGTATGACTCAAAGCGTGCCTTATTTTATTCTTATTCTGAATGTGTGGGGTTTGGGTGCTATGGTTAACTTTGTATAAGCAAGATGATAAACCTGGCCTTTAGGATTTGTACGGCCTGTTCACACAGACAAACTGAGTGACCCATATGCAGATAATCGTAAGAGTCATGGTCATGTCAGCTCTCAAATCAACTACTCTTCCACAGAAATCCATTAATTTATGCTAAATCTTCTGCCCAGAAAACATGCATTTGCCATGCATCTTGCCATTTCTTAACTAAGCAAAATAAACACATTTTCCTCCTTCCTGTTACTTTCTCAAGCTCCAACTCATCTTCGTCTTCTTAAAAATCTTTAAAGGAATATTAAAAAAAAGCTGAATTCATAGAACAAAGTAGAATGGTGGTTACAGCGGCCGAAGAGCAGAGAAAATGGGAAGATGTTAGTCAAAGGACATAAACTTACAGCTGTAAAATGAGTCAATTCTGGAGACCTAATGTACAGTATGGTGACTGCAGTAAATAAGAAGCTATGGTGTACCCAAAATTTGCTGAGACCAGATCTTAACTGTTCTCATCAGACACACAAAAAAGTTAACGATGTCAAGTGACTGACATATTAATGAGCTTGATTGTGATGAGCCTTTCCCAGTGTATATCAAACATCATGTTACACACCTTGAATACACTGTATAAATTGTATTTGTCAATTGTGGCTCAGTAAGCTGAAGACATTTAAAAATAAAATTTCAAAATATTTTTTAAAGAAAAAAATAGTTCAACAAACATGTTTTAGACAAGTACTGAGATTTCATTTAATGTGCCCGTCAGTGCGTGTTAAATGAAATCTCAGTACTATGTTGTAGGTAAGGCCCTCATCTTGCATCTGAGAAAACAGGCATGGAGAAATATCTCAAGGCAAAAAGCAAATAAGAGAAGGGGTTGGAATTCAAACTAGGTCTTCTAACTGAATATACAGGGATATTTTCACATGTCCAGGGCTCCCAAAGCGTGATCACTGAGGCAGTGGCCTTCACACCATCCAGGAACTTGTTGGAATGGAAATGTAGGGCTTTCATTTCAGACCTATTATTTTGTTTTGTTTTGAGACTGAGTCTCACTCTGTCACCCCGGCTGGAGTGCAGTGGCGTGATCTCAGCTCACTGCAATCTCCACCTCTTAGGTTCAAGCAATTATCTGTCTCAGTCTCCCCAGTATCTGGGATTAAAGGCATGCACCACCACGCCTCGCTAATTATTATTATTATTATTATTAATTATTATTATTTTGTATTTTTAGTAGAGACGGGGTTTCACCATCTTGGACAAGCTGGTCTTGGACTCCTGACCTCGTGGTCCATCCACCTCAGCCTCACAAAGTGCTGGGATCACAGGCGTCAGCCACCCCACCTGGTCCGGACCTATTATTACAAATCAGAAACTGAGGCTGGCAGGAGCAGCAATCTATATAACAAGACTACAGGTGATTCTGATGCATGTTCAAGGTCTGGAAGGACTGCACTAGCCCAGAACTGCCTTTTCCCCAGAACTGTTTGGAAAGACAGAAGATCCCTGCAAGACTCAGAAGGCACTCCCTCTTTAACACCTTTGTTTTCATGCCTGCAGTTCTCCTAAACAGCCCTGTGTCTGTGTTTTCCTTTCTCCATTCAGCAAACATTCACTGAGTGCCTTTGATGAGTGGGACACTCTGTTGGAGGCTACAAATACACAGGCACAGACAGAGTTTCTCTACATTCAGAGAAAATGGCAAAGATGTGAAAAGAGTGCTCATCACAGCACTTACAAAGGCTCTGTCTCAATCCTCCTCAATCCCTGAGGCCCCTGACACTACTGACCCTGCTGCTTTCTTCAAGAAACTCTCTCTTCCATCCTAACTATACCCCGGCTGGTGGTTTCTCTTTTTCATTAGCTTTACCTTCTTTCTTTCATGGCATTACATAAATCCTTCCCAATGTTCCACTGTATACTTCTTTTCTCTTTATATATTTCTTCTTACTAATTTTCTAGAATTTACTACTCCTTATGATGTTTCTGCATATCCTAACAGCACCTTCATTTTCCCAATGAGGCTTAAAACCTCCACCATCTCTTTGCCCTGTCTCCAATACTCCAGAATCTCTATTTATTCAGATGCCAGTTCTTCACATTTGTACCTTGGTATCTCTAACACCTCCTCATACTCACCTTTGCCACCAGATTATTTTAAGGACTCTTACCAACCTCTCCTGTCTCCAACGTCCATCCCCAGACAATAGGCAAAAACTTCTTTATAAAAATTATATCAGGCCAGGTATGATGGCTCATATCTGTAATCCCAGCACTTTGAGAGGCTGAGGTGGGCAGATCACCTGTTAGGAGTTCAAGATCAGCCTGGCCAAAATGGTGAAACCCCATCTCTATTGAAAATACAAAACATAGTTGGGCATGGTGTCAGGCACCTGTAATCTCAGCTATTCGAGAGGCTGAGGTCGGAGAATCACTCGAATCTGGGAGATGGAGGTTGCAGTGAGCCGAGATCATGCCACTGCACTCCAGCCTGGGTGACAAAGTGAGACTCTGTCTCCAAAAAAATATATATGTATATATATATATATCACTCTCTCTTATTGGTTCTCCATTAACCACCAACCTCAAAAAATTGTCTTTTAGGAAGGCTCTCTACAATATGATTTCAGATGAACTTTTCCAAGGGAGTGAGTCCCTTACACACTCACTTCAACAGAACAGGCTTCACTGTTCTCCAAAGGTAACCCTTTCTTTTCTTAAAAAAACAACTTTTATTTTAAGTTCAGGGGTACATGGGCAGGTGTGTTACGTAGGTAAACTTGTGTCATGGGGGTTTGTTGTACAGATGATTTCATCACCCAGGTATTAAGCCTCGTACCCGTTAGTTACTTATCTTGATCCTCTCCCTCCTCTGATCTTGCAGCCTCCAAAAAGCCCCAGGGTATGATGTTCCCCTCATGCGTTCTCACTATTTCCCTCCCACTGACTTAAAGTGAGAACATGCTGTGTTTGGTTTTCTGTTACTGCATTAGTTCTGCTAGGGATAATGACCTCCAGTTCCATCCATATTCCTGCAAAGGGCCTGGTCTCATTCCTTTTTTACAGCTGCATAGTATTCTACAGTGTATGGGTACCACATTTTCTTTAGTCAGTCTATCATTGATGGGCATTTAGGTGGATTCCATATCTTTGCTACTGTGACTAGTGCTGCAATGAACATATATATGCATATGTCTCTATGACAGAATGATTTCTATTCCTTTAGGTGTGTAGCCGGTAATGAGATTGCTGAGTTGAATGTTCTTTCTGTCTTTAGGACTTTGAGGAATTGATACACTGTCTTCCAACAATCAAACACAACGCTTTCTTTCCTGACTTCTGTTCCTGCATTTCTTTCTCCCAGCTAGTTCATCCTTTGTGTTATTACTTGCAAAAACTCTACTATTCTTTATGACCCAACCGAAACCTTCTCCCTGGTGCCTTCCAAGTTCCACCAGTGGGATATGGCTTCTTCATTCAATGCTTCATTGAATTTCTGCAGTACTTTGTTTTTTTCTGACTGTTTCTTCCTTTTATTTGCATTTGGATATTGGCATGGCTGAATTCTCAGCTGCCTCAAGGCTTGCTTGCCTTTTGCTGCCCTAAACAATAACTTTTTCAGGGGAGAAACTTAATAAATATTGGTTGAGTATTATTAAAACGTGTTTCTCTTCTGTTTATTCTTTACCTGCCATTCTTGACCCATTTTGCTACTACCATTTGATTAGCAAATATCCCTTAGCTTCTATCCCAAAGATCCAGAATTTACTTTTCACAAGTCTTATCTAAATATATTCTCTGTGTCTTTTATCTGATCCTGTCTAAAACCCAGTTCCCAGGAGTCACAGAGGTTCATGTATAGTTTGTAAATGAACACCCTAATTACAGTGGGATTAATCTGGACAGATCTGGATTAAAATGTCTCCTCTTTATTCCCTTTTGAATACCTTTTGTTAGTCTCACAGGGCCTCAGTTTCTGTGTCCGTTAAAAAAAAAAAAAAGGCTAATATCTTCTACCTTGAAGGCTGTCAGAGCCAAAAAAAAAAAAAAAGAGAGAGAAAGAAATTGAAATGGCTAACTAAATAAGACATGGCCAATTCTGCATAAATGTTTAGAAGTTGAAAGGATTCACCTTCATTTTACAGATGGAGAAACTGAGGCCCAGCTCTGTGGATTCAGTGGCTGAAGGTCCCCAACTTGAAGGAAGCAAAACCAACACTAAAATCATTGTCTCTTGAGCCCCTCCTTGGTCCTTCTCCAAATAAATGATGCAGACCCTTCCAGGAACAAACCTGGTCCAATGACTGGAGGCATGTGAGGGGGTCCCTGCTGGGTGGGGTGGGGCTGTCACCAGTTCCTCATCTCACTCTCGGGGACAGCCAAACTTTTGATCCCCTCCATTAGACAGAGCCACACACAGCCCGGTGAGTAGTTCAGAAGGCATTATGTCAGGCCCTGGCAGCCGTGACATTTTGGGTGATTTTTGCGCAGCTGAGCTGACTCAGGGCTGACTCACTTGGCCACGTGGGCAGGAGAAGCAACGACAAGCTACCGGCATCTGACCTTTCAGACCCTGTCTCCCTCCCGAGTGTGTAGAGGAGTCCCTGGGGCAGTTGTGACACCCTGTGGCCAGGTTGGCTCATCACAGCAGAGTGTCCCTTAATTAAACAAAGAGTGCACGGGGCATTTGCCAGGGAAGAAAGGGTGCGCGCCTGAGTTTGTGGACTATTCCACCTTTGGGCTGCAGCTCAGGCTCACGGCTCCTCCTCTGTCCGGCAGCACTTCCACCCTTAATTAAATTTATCTGTGGCCTTTTGGGACTTCATTGAGAATACCCTCCAAGAAAGTAAATAGGAAGAACTGAAAAAGTGAGGGCCACAGGAAATGACGCAGAATCAATATTGAACGCTCCTGGAGGACAGGGGATATATCTTCCATTCCATGGAGCCCCACCCAAACCAAGGGCACTGTATACTGTAGACAGTCAATAAACACTACTGCATGTTGAATGTCTTCCATGCCCAATAGCTTGACCAAAAGGCTAGTAAGTGTTACGTGCTGTTGTATTACATTTGATCTATCAATATAAGCTAGATGCATACTTCTAACATTCAACTGACTTGCTCTTGATTGTGACTTGCCAATACTGAGAACTAGAATATTACCTTTCTATGCCTGCCTAGAGAAGTTTAGACGAATTTGACAAGCATGCTCTGACATAGGACAATTCATTTCAGGACAATTAGATGATGCTATCCACACAGGTGTGTGCTTCTTTGACTTTCCATGCTTTTGTTCAGCTTTCCTTCACCCAGTAGCCCTTCCTCCCATGCCTCTCAATCTCGATTCTTTCTCTTATGGAAAGGCCCCTAGTCTTATTTTGTATGCTTGCTTTAATTCTTTGAGAAAATAGTTTTTAATGAAAGTATTTAGCATAGCAGTTTGTGAGACTAGAATGAAAGTGCATCTAATTGTGCCTCTTCCAGGTGAACTGCAGCAAAGCCCACTAGAATTTAGTTTCAGGCGAATGGACAATAAAGTCAACAGAAGTGTATGCATTATGGTATCCCTCAGTGGAAGCAAACTCACTTAAGAGGATTTGGAATTATTATGAAATTATTTAGAAAAGCACTGTCATGTCATTTGTGCTGGAGGAACTGACAGGGTGAAATGCATCTCTTGTCATATACTGGTTCCTAGAAGTGTCTTGGAGTATTAATGTCTGCTTCTATCAGATAATAAAAATAAAATAAAAAGAGCAAGAACAAGCATCCGGAGCTGGCGACATTCCTGTGGCTGGAGGACAGTTTGGATAGTGAACAAAGAGAATGGCAGTAGAGACAGCCTAGAGTTGGGAAGGAGGCAAAAGTTCTGCATGCCCTAGACAACCGTCACAGTGCGTGGAGAACCAGCCACAGTGATCTCAGTTCATACTGCAGGCTGCCCTTCTGAATCACAGCTAGCAGTAGCTATTGCCCCCAAACACTGAGTTCTGCCAGCCACACTGGATCCCACCCAATCCCAACCCTGGCCAATCAGGCTCTACATGATCAAGCTCCTGCCTCCTCCAAACCCTTTCCCATACCCCACTGCCTTACACACCCTGACAGTCCCGCTTTGCACTTGCAATTCCTTCTGTCTGCAACAGGGGTCCCCAACTGATACCAGTGCAAGGCCTGCTAGAAACCGCACTACACAGCAGGTGAATGGAGCAATGCAATCCCATCGCTTGCATTACTGCTGGACTCTACCTCCTGTCAGATCAACAGTGGCATTATATTCTCATAGGTGTGCGAACCCTATCGTGAACTGTGCACTCAAGGGATCTAGGTTGCATGATCCTTTTGAGAACCTAATGCTTGATGATCTGTCACTGTCTCTCATCACTTCCAGATGGGAAATTCTAGTTGCAGGAAAATTAACTCAGGGCTCCCACTGATTCTACATTATGGTGAGTTGTGTAATTGTTTCATAATATATTACAATGTAATATTAATAAAAAATAAAGTGTACAGTAAATAGTGCCTTTGAATCATCCTAAAACTATGTCCCACCCCCAGCCTGTGGAAAAATTGTCCTCCACAAAACCAGTCCCTGGTGCCAAAATGGTTGATGATTACCAGTATAGAATGTGTGTCTCCCATCTAGAGTCGATTTTTGTATAAGGTGTGAGGAAGGGATCCAGTTTCAGCTTTCTGCATGGCTAGCCAGTTTTCCCAATACCATTTATTATAGCAAATACTTTTCCCCATTGCTTGTTTAAACATGAGGCCTAACACCATAAAAATTCTAGAAGAAAACCTGGGCAATATCATACAGGACATAGGGATGTGCAAGGACTTCATGACTCAAACACCAAAAGCACTGGCAACAAAAGCCAAAATAGAAAAATGGGATCTAATTAAACTAAAGAGCTTCTGCACAGCAAAAGAAACTATCATCAGAGTGAACCAGCAACCAACAGAAGGGGAAAAAAACTTGCAATCTATCCATCAGACTTAAACAAATTTACAAGAAAAAAAAACAACATCAAAAAGTGGGCTGTTCCTGTATTGGGTGCATATATATTTAGGATAGTTAGTTCTTCCTGTTGCATTGATCTCTTCACCATTATATAATGCCCTTCTTTATCTTTTTTGACTTTTATTAGTTTAAAGTCTGTTTTATCAGAAACTAGAATTACAACCCTGGCTGTTTATTGCTTTTCATTTGCTTGGTAAATATTCCTTCATTCCTTTATTTTGAGCCTATGTGTGTCTTTGCACTTGAGGTGGGTCTCCTGGATACAGCACACCAATGGGTCTTGCCTCTTTAAATTTGCAAGTCTGGGTCTTTTAATTGGGGCATTTGGCCAATTTATATTTAAGGTTAGTATTGTTATGTGTGAATTTTATCCTGCCATTATCAGGCTATTTGGTTGTTTTGCCCATTAGTTGATGCAGTTTCTTCATAGCGTCTATGGTCTTTACAATTTGGTATGTTTTTTCAGTGGCTGGTATTGGTTTTTCCTTTAAGGCAGTCCTGATGGTGACAAAAATCTCTCAGCATTTGCTTGTCTGTAAAGCATTTTATTTCTCCTTCACTTATGAAGCTCGGTTTGGCTGGATATGAAATTCTGGGTTGAAAATCTTTTCTAAGAATGTTGAATATTGACCCCCACTCTCTTCTGACTTGTAGGCTTTCTGCAGAGAGATTCATTGTTAGTCTGACAGGCTTCTCTTTGTGGGTAACCTGACCTTTCTCTTTGGCCGCCCTTAACATTTTTTCCTTCATTTCAACCTTGGTGAATCTGATGATTATTTGTCTTGGGGTTGTTCTTCTTGAGGAGTATCTTTGTGGTGTCCTCTGTATTTCCTGAATTTGAATGTTGGCCTGTCTTGCTAGGTTGGGGAAGTTCTCCTGGATAATATCCTGAAGTGTGTTTTCCAGCTTGGCTCCTTTCTCCCCATTACTTTCAGGTACACCAATCAAATGTAGGTTCAGTTTTTTTACATAGTCCCATATTTCTTGGAGGCTTTGTTCAGTCCTTTTCATTCTTTTTTCTCTAATCTTGTCTTCATGCTTTATTTCATTAAGTTGATCTTCAATCTCTGATATCCTTTCTTCCGCTTGATCGATTCAGCTATTAATATTTGTGTCTGCATCACGAAGTTCTCATGCTGTTTTTCAGTTCCATCAGGTCATTTATGTTCTTCTCCAAACTGGTTATTCTAACCTTTTTTCAAGGTTCTTAGCTTCCTTGCACTGGGTTAGAACATGCTCCTTTAACTTGAAGGAGTTTGTTTTTACCCACTTTCTGAAGACTATTTCTGTCAATTCATCAAACTCATTCTCCATTCAGCTCTATCTCCTTGCTGGCAAGGATTTGTGATCCTTTGGATGAAAAGAGGCATTCTTATTTTTGGAATATGCAGCCTTTTTTGTGCTGGTTTTTTCTCATCTTTGTGGATTTATCTGCCTTTGGTCTTTGATGTTGGTGACTTTCATAAGGGGTTTCTGTGTGGACGTCCTTTTTGTTGATGTTGATGCTATTCCTTTTTGTTTTTTACTTTTCCTTCTAACAGGCCCCTCTGCTGCGGTTTGCTAGAGTCCACTCCAGATGCTGTTTGCCTGGGTTATAACCATCAGGGGCTCCAGAACAGCAAAGATTGCTGCCTGTTTTTTTCCTACGGTAGCTTCGTACCAGAGGGCACCCACCAGATGCCAGCCAGAGCTCTCCTATATGAGGTATCTGTTGTTTCCTGCTGGGAGGTGTCTCCCAGTCACAAGGCATGGGGGTCAGGAACCCACTTGAGGAGGCAGTCTGTCCCTTAGCAGAACTCAAGTGCTGTGCTTGGAGATCCACTGCTCTCTTCAGAGCCAGCAGACAGAAACATTTAAGTCTGCTGAAGCTGCACCCACAGTCGCCCCTTCCCCCAGGTGCTCTGGCCCAGGGAGATGGGAGTTTTATCCTTAAGCCCTGATTGGGCTGCTGCCTTTCTTTCAGAGATGCCCTGCCCAGAGAGGAGGAATCTAGAGAGGCAGTCTGGCTACAGCAGCTTTGCCAAGCTGTGGTGGGCTCCACATGGAACGAACTTCCTGGAGGCTTTGTTTATATTGTGAGGGGAAAACCCACTTACTCGATCCTCAGTAATGGCAGGTGCACCCCCTCAAGCTTGGGCATTCCAGGTTGAGCTCAGAGTGCTGCGCTAGCAGCAAGAATTTCAAGCCAGTGGATCTTAGCTTGCTGGGTTCTGTGGGGGTGGGATCCACTGAGCTAGACCACTTGGCTCCCTGGCTTCAGCCCCTTTTCCAGGGGAGCAAATGGTTCTGTCTTGCTGGCATTCCAGGTGCCACTGGGGTATGAAAGAAAACTGCTGCAGCTAGCTTGGTGTCTGCCCAAATGGCCAATTTTGGCTTTTTTGTTTTTTGAGATGAAGTCTCAGTCTTGTCACCCAGGCTGGAGTGCAATGGTGTCATCTCAGTTCACTACAACCTCTGCCTCCGGAGTTCAAGCAATTCTCCTGACTCAGCCTCCTGAGTAGCTGGGATTAAGGTGCCCACCACCACCCTAGCTAATTTTTTTATATTTTTAGTAGAGATGACATTTCACTATGTTGTCCAGGCTGGTCTCAACCTCCTGACCTCAGATTATCAGTCTGCCTCCATCTCCCAAAATGCAGGGATTACAGGCATAAGCCACCATGCTCAGCTGACCCCTTACTTAGCAAAGTTTTCAACTTTGTCTTGCAGATGAATTATTTAGAGGAAGGCTTGTTTCTAATTTACATACAGCGATATAGCACTAGACCTTTAAAAACGCCCTAGTCTATAAATCAAGATTATATTTGTTTTCTAAAATGTCCTATCAATGAAGTAATAGAAGTTTTGGAAAAGGGAATTAATATTTACTGATCACTTACTATAGGCCTGCCATGATGCTAGAAGCTTTCCAAACATTTTATGATTTATTTCTCTCAACAACTATTCTGGAAACTGATGGTGACAGAGAATAAGTAACGATTAAGGCTGTATTGGGTTGAATAGTATCCCTCCAAAAGATATCTACAAGTCCTAAATCCCAGTACCTGTAAACGTGAGCTGACTTGGAAATAAGGTCTTTCTGGAGGTAATTAAGGATCTCAAGATCTACTGGACTTTGGTGAGCCTGAAATCCAATGACTATTATCCTTTCAAGAAGAGGAGAGGCACAGAGATACACTGAGAAGATGGGCCAGTGAAGATAAAGGCAGAGATTGAAGTGATGCAGCTACAAGGCAAGGAATGTCACAGATTGCTGGCAACTACCAGAAGCTAGGCAGGAAATGTGGAATGGGACTTCAGCCTTCCAGATCCGTGAGACAGTAAGCTTTTTTTTCAAGACATCCTGTTTATAATAGTTTGTTATTGTATCTTTACTTAACTAACACAAAATCCGGGGCTGGTAATGGCAGAGCAAGGATTTGAACCCGGATCTGTCGAATCCAAAGCCTGTACTCATTCCACTATCCCAGTTGGCACCCCTGAATTCTATAGCAGAGGAGCCATCCTTGATCGACATATTATAACAATATAGAAAGATGCAAAAGCAGAGCTCTATAACCAAATGAAATCTGCAAGCGTAGTTGTTACGTTCGGTCAAAGTATCATCTATGTTCATGGCCAAAGTGCAAAGAAGACCTCGCACAAAAGAAACTCTCAGCTGATTCCAAATACAAAGGGTTGCAAATTCCAGGAACGCGGGAGGAGGGCTGCAGAGGAACTTAGCAGCGATAGCTGTGAGAGCAGAAACTAATAAAGAGAGATTTAACTGGAGGGAAAGAGCAGCCCCTCCCTTTGAAGGGAAATATTCAAAGCACACAGCCAACTTGAAAAGAAGTTGTGAAGAGAGACATGCAGGCGGCAAGTCGGATTTAGACCAGTCATGCAATGTTATAGAAAAAAAAAAAAAAGAAAGAAAAAGAAAAGGGAGCTAATATCATTTCGAAGTTCACTTTCAGAGGTGGAAAAATCACATCGCTGGCAGGTTGCAAAGTCCCTTTTTACAAGGCTCTAATGAGAAGATAGATTATTTCCAAGTCGCTTCAAACCAGAAAGCAGAAATGTACCAGAGCAAGGTAGGAAATTGATGAAAGGGTTAAACAAAAGTAATGCATGCAGAGGATAGATTGATTTCCGGGGACAGATTAAAAGCACTAAATATGTATCCTTGATGAGGTGATAATTAAGGTCGCTGGGGAAGCCAAAGGAGCTGTCTGGGAGGAGATGAGAGGCCAGCATGCAGGCAAGTGTGGAACAGCAAACAAAATCTCACACAGGCAAGCAGGTAAGTGGGAGAGATGGGGTGCGATCCACAAAGGATCATTCACAAAGTCTCAGTGCAACCTCCTGATAGGGTGAAGTTTATTGCTTCTCTATGTAACTCAAATTTCAAATGACCTTTCCCTGTTCCACGAGTGAAGTCATTTCCTTTGAGGAAAGGTGCTATATAAATGTAAACATGTAAGTCTGAGCTGGGCAGAGTGCTAGAAAATAAATACATCCCGAATCCTCCCGCCCTGATCCTCCAGAGGCAGACTGGATGTGACCTCATGGATCTTTCTTTTCATCTTCTACTTATGGGAATTGTACCTGACACCGCCAATTTTGTGGACCCTTTCCATCTGCGAAACTCACAAATAAGTGATATTACTGGAGACCACACTGTTTTAATAAAAACGCTCTGAGATCCGTCTTCACCCAGCATGTCTGGAAGAATAGTTATGTGGCTAACACTAGTGAGTCTGGAAAGCCCTTTATCAGAAAAGGCTGGGTCCTGATAGCAGAAATACGACTTAACTCTGTTATACGAATATCCAGGAGTAAACTCTTGCAGAAACCAAGGTTGCCCACTCTCTCTGCATGTGCACGTACATCTCGGTTCCTTTGAAGTTTGGTCATATATTATTTAAGGTTCAATCCAAACGTTCCTTCTTTTGAGAGGCCATCCCTAATTCTCACGTACGCAGTGAGCCTTCTCTGCCCTAGGTGTTGTATCTATTTCACTGCTTGTCACAATCTGAGTTGTCGCTTACTGATTTCATTCTTTTACTGGCCCCTGTGGTCCAGGGTCTGGAATCAGAGGTCAAAAGCATGAGTGCCATATTCTGCCTCTTCACCCTCACAGCACAGCCCACCTCATAGGACCACGGTGACCAGCAGCATCTAATTACCTATTAATGGAAAAGACACTAAGGGTGACTTTCTCCCAGCTGTGAATTAACTAAAAAGGTCACCCAAAAATGTAATTTTTCTCCCCAAGGAAAAGTGATATCAAAAGCTAATGAAATCTGAACTTTATGACTTCCCACTGAACTTTTCATTTTGTTTTAGGTTATGAAAAGAGAGAAAGAGGCATGGAGAAAGGGAAGAAGTGGAAGTCAGGAGTTAGATCTTAAAAGGCTCTTTTAAGATTATTAGTAAGTGATCTTTGACCTTAGGGCACACACCAAGTGTAGACGGGTCACTGGTAAATTAAAGGCATTGTAGGAGACTCACTGTCATGTCTATTAAAAAAAGATATATTGAATACTTATTATATGTTTGATGTTACAATTGATAATAAATATCTCTTGGGTCTAGTATGGTACCTCACTCCTAGCAGGCACTTGATAAATACATTGGCTTTAAAATGAATGAGTGAATGAAGAGGTTTGAACCTCAGCACTCTGGCCACAGACCCCTGGGGGTCCATATTACAGGAGGGCCTACAAAATTTTCTGAACTGAAAGTCATTTAAAAAAATATTTTAGAACCTAAATGATCTCTCATGATACTTCCTGCCTACATTTGGTCTGGGTTCTGAGAGGAGGGGTAACCACAAATAGGAGCAGAGCTCGAAGCCCAAGAGAAGGAGTTAGGGCCAGAGGGTCCAGAGAAATAGGGACGTGACCAACATGGCAGGATCCATGGAGGTTCTCACGAGGAGGACAGAAACAGGCGTCTTAGAAAACTTCCACGTCTTTGCCAGAGATTTCAGGAGAGCAGTCTATCATCCACCTTCCCATTTTCTAGTGCGGTAAGGATGGGAGTCTAGCACCAAAGAAATCTGCACAGCTTACCACACTCGCTGGTTTAGTGGTTCTCAAATTTGAGATGCTTAAGAATTAGTAGCGCTATACATATTACACAAATATTCATCTACATAGCACTAACAAAATACCAGGCTTTTGGGAAAGCTAGTTAATTGCAGATTCCCTAGGCCCCATCCCTAAGGATTTTCAATTAGTAGGTCTGGAGCTGGAGCCCAGAGATCTGTATTTTTCATAAAAGCCCCAAATGCGTCTGATGAGGGTGGCCCTGGGATGAAAACCTAGAGAAAGATATTTTGGCTCCATTTGCTTTATTCACCTTAATAGACCTGCCTGTGTCAACATGAACGTAATGAGCTCCATGTAAAGTGGAGAGAGGTCTTTAAATCATCCTAGCCTCATCCTAACGGCTTGTAAATAAGAAGCCATAGCACCAAGAAGTTAGTAATTCTTAACCAAACTTGCAGTTATTTAAAGGCAAGACTAGGCAGACATGGGTGTTGCCTCCTGTTTCTTTATTTAAATTATCTTCTCTGATATCAAACTTAGTAGCATCCTACACAATTTGGAATTAAGAGCATTTCTGTTCGTTGGTCATAATTTGCCTCCTCTACTGAATAGTCCATCACACTTCAGTTTCCGAGATATGTATGAGAAATGTTAAATCTTAGAAGAAAGTATAGTATAGTGGGAAGCCCTGCTCAGTGTCTACCTTATAGAAACATTAGGATTAAATAAAATATTTTACCCATAGGAAGTTCTCAATTAACATTATTCTACTAATATTGTATAATCATTGATCAAATAGCAATAACATGTTTTGTTTTTGAAATGGCAAATCAACACTTTCCTATCAAACTTCTGTTGCGAGGTACTTGCATTTTAAGAAAAAAACCTCTCTCTCTCTCCCTCTGGCTTGTGTGTGTGTGTGTGTGTGTGTGTGTGTGTGTGTGTGTGTGTGTGTGTGTGTAAAGTTGAATCATACATAATTACCATTATTAACCACTTCTGAACTATGAAACAGCAATCTTACACTGTCTTCCTAATATATAAATATACTTATGTCACAGCTAAAGAAATGGAAAGGTTTTTTAATTTAAAAATAAAATTAAAATTAAAAATTTTGCCTATGATCACAGTTTTGATTATACCATATTCTTACCAATTGAACTAAATTTTGATAATACCACTTATAGTGTCAATTGTCAGAGCTTATCGTAAATTACAGAATTTTAGATACATACAATTGATTTGTAGACAGGGAGAATTTCACACTCAATTCTGTACTAGAGAGTTTTCTGTTTTTAATGTAACCCTTTCTGAATTTAGTCAGAGGCATCATTTCTCCTAGTGAATGGATGGGCAGTTCTTTCCCATCTCATGTGTCTAGTCCTTAAAGCAAAAGAAAAAGGTCACTATCAAAGGTCACAGGGATATTATTTTTGGCTATCGACTCTGAAATCCAAACATCTGTCAGATTGCAGAAAACATCAATTCTGTCGAATGACACTACTCCAAATTCCCGTCAAAGGGTCAATAACATGTCTAAAAGCAGGAACCCTTATAGAATGCAATTAGAAATCACAGATCAAAGGTGAAGTCAGGCCAAAGGTAGTTTGCTAAGGCTAAGAAGGGCCTTAAGGAATAGATTTTTATATGTGAGGAGAGAGTGAAGATTAAAGAAGGCAAGATAACATTTAAACTGGAAAGGTGATCATCATTTTTATGCCGGTAAAGCATTACAACACAAATTCTGTTCTACCAGCAAGCGATCGCTCCTGGTGACAGAAGAGGCAGAAGAGTTAGACAACGTAGCAAATGTGCTTTTCCACAATACTTGCTGTGGGCTAAGGACACAGGACTGAAGTATAATTTACAAAAGGAGGAGGAAACTGAGGGGTAGAGATAGACAAGCAAAGTATATATCTGAAATGTGACAAAGTGACAGGTGAATGGTAAAAATTAATTGGTCAACCAAATATTTGGTCTAGGTGAAGCCAAGTATAACAATATTTCCAAATTTATGACTCTATAGAAACATCAAGTGACTCAACATTATGTAGGCACAGGATAAAGCTGTGCCAGGGTCAACAGCAAGTTAAATCAATAACAAAACCAGACGAGAGGTGTCTAGTTCTATATTTACCCATTGATCAGGCATTTTGGAGACAGTGTCCTCTGCTTGCTCATTCGTTTCTCCTTTCCCATTTTATTATTCTGCCCTCCTCAATTTGTATAGTTCAACCTCTATAGCAATATCACACAACGTCCACCAATCTAATCCAATGACAAGTTTTCCATCTTCATTTCTTTTTCAAGTAAAGTCTCGCTATTGCCCAGGCTGGAGTGCAGTAGCGTGATCTCAGCTCACTGCCACCTTTGCCTTCAAACCCACCTTTGCCTTCTGGGTTCAAGCAATGCTCCTGCCTCCACCTCCCAAGTAGCTGGGATTACAGGCACGAGCCCATACACCTGGCTAATTTTTATACTTTTAGTAGAGATGGATTTTCACCATGTTGGCCAGGCTGGTCTCAAACTCCTGACCTCAGGTGATCCCTCTGCCTTGGCCTCCCAAAGTGGCAGGATTACATGGCAGGAGCCATGGCTCCTGGTCCATCTTCATTTTAATGTATTGTGATAATTGCTATTCTAATCAGTTTAATCTCCCTGCCCTGACCTCTTGAAAGTCTTCTCTTCTGTGGTTTACCTTCCACTTCCATGAGAGTGTTTTTTTTCCTTTCTTATTGACATCTTTTTTTATATTGATGCCCCCCATTAATGTATGTATGCCCCCCAAATTGTCATCTGTATTAATTTTTCATTTTGCAACAATCTTTCCTTGAGTTTCCATCTGCTTCTAGGACTGTTATATATGCTGTTGACTTTTAAATCTATTTTTTTAACCTCTCTCCACAACATAAAACCCACACTTCTAACTCTGTGGCTCTGAGTAGTTCTGAGTCTTCTTAACATGTCAGTCAATGTCTTTGCACCCACTCCAGCTGTCCAGAGGTGCACCGGAACCCCAGTGCTGTTACATTCAGATCAGATTGCTTCAAAGTCCACAAAAGTGAAGGTTTATTGCCTTCCCCACTGTGCCATCTCCACCCGGATGGCATGTGGCCTTCTCAGGTTCAGCATATCACAAGGAGTATTTTTCATTTCCTCCACATCTGTTCCTGCAATTTGTGTTGCCTATTTTAGTTCAAGCCACAGTAACCATCCAATCATCTCATAATCATCCAACCTTCCTCCTGCTTACCCCAGATCCCACTGGACACCACCTGCATCAAATCTACTCTTAAGGAGCCCTCAGATGTGTTCCCATATCTCATTCCTCCACTCTAGTCTTACCACAGTCCCTCAGCACGTCTTTTCCTAGACTGGTTTTTAGTCAATAGTCTGTTTTTAGTCTCTCCGGCCCTCTTCTCTATCTCCAATGCCAGAATTAATCTCCCTCCTTCCTGGCAGAGGCATCTAGAAGGCAAATCTGCAGGAATTATTCTCACTTTTAGATTTCCTCAGCAACTCCCAATCACTCTCAGCATGCTGCTTAATATGTCATTCAAGACATTGACAGTCTAGTCCTAAAACCTCTTCTAAAAGCCCATCTTGGTATCCTAATCATTTTATCCAAGTTGCCATGCCATGAACTCTCACCGCTCTAGTTTTCTTTGCTCATCTTAACCACTTTGCTCATTCTCTATAAACTACCCTCACTGCCAGATTAACTCCACACTCAGTTTGGTTGCCACCTTCAGAAAGAAGCCTCCAATAGGCCCTTAAAGGTATCTCTCATTGTCTACCGTCTTTGCCCACAAAACACTTTCTTTTTACTATCAGTAGTAGATTATATGACATCTGTTTTTTCCACTCCATTCCTTCATTGGAGGTGACACTGCTCTAGGTAACAGGGACCAGTTATGTGATGGAAGCTGCTCAGGCCAGCTCAATAGTCAATTTTGCAAATTTTTCCTAATGTCACATTCAATGAGGTCACAGCAGCCTGAAACTGGCCGTGATAGGAATATTTACACCAGAGGGATTGGCAAACACTACAAATCAAGGCGCCTTTCAAACCTGCTCTGTCAGCACTCCAGCAGGGTAACAGCATACCAAAATCTTCTTAGAAACACATAATTCTAGTAAAAGCAAAGCAGACTACACAGATGCTAAATAAGAAAATAATTTCTAAAAGTGTCTGAAGGTGCCAGGTACTATGAAAACAACAGAACAAGGTGGAGTATTCCAGGGTATTGGGCATTCATGTGAATAGTAATATTATCAAGAATTAGGAAAGGAGCAGGGCTGGGAGAAAGTGACAAGGAGGATGAGCTAAATTTGTCCAGAAATAAAGGCAAGAGCCCCACGGTCAGTAAATGATTTCAACCATTAGGGTAGAGCATAACAGTTTAATACATGGAGCTCCATGCACATATTATTTATTTTATCTTATTCCTAGTGCCTGGCAGAGCATAATAGATGCTTAATTAAAGTTAAAATAGAATCTTATTTTACACAGAGCCAGGTAACTAGTTCTGGGTTGCACATTCTTCTGTTCTTAAGATTTATTTTTATTAAAACCAACAACTCAGAGGGATAAGTTTTTTCCCTTACCACACAGAGTTTGCAGCAGCACGTTACCCCATCTGCCTTAGGAGATGGAAGTGAATCCACCTATCCATTACCTTTTGAACTACCTTGAATAACATCCCTAGAGTTTGCTCTTTTCACTCAGGACTTCTCAAACATTAACATGCATATGAATCACTCAAGAATCTTATTATGCTACATATTCTAATTCAGTAGGTCTGGGATGGGGTCTGAAATTCTTCATTTCTAACAAGCTCCCAGGCGATGGAGATGTGCTGGTGTGAGGATCCTACTTTGATAGCAGAGCTTGGGCTTCAGCCAACGTCTGTTTTCATCCCTCAATAGAAAATGCCCTCTTTCTGGGAAATGTCACGCCTTCTTTAGGTAGCTCGTAAGTACTGGTGATTTACATTCTGTGATCTGAAGTCTGGCTCAGGTAATTCCCTGCTTTACAATTCCTAGTTCTAGCTCTTGTAAACACACAGAATAATTCTAATCGCTCTTTCACAAGGCAGCCTTTAAGTACTTAACAGCAAGCCTTCTTTGTCCCAGCTAAATGCCCATGGTTCCTCCTGCCACTCATCTGGCTAAGCAGCATCGAGTCTTCTGAACATGCCAGTCATTGTCTTCTTCCCCGTTAACTGTCCAGGCACCAACTAAAGTCACCTACAAGTGGATGGAACTTGGACTGCCTTCACCATGCTGCAGTCCTCGGATGGTTTTGGATCTCATGTTGCAAAGCCAAAAAACCTCTGACTCCGATTCCTGCTTTTGTTTTCTTTTTTGAGGTGCCTGTAAACCACAATGTATCTGAGACAAGTCTTAATCAATTTGGAGATTTATTTTGCCAAGGTTAAGGACCATGGCCTGTAACAGCCTCAGGAGGTCCTGAGAACATGTGCCCAAAGTGATTGTGTTACATCTTGGCTCAGACAGAAGTTACAGGCAAAGACATGAATCCATATATGTAAGGTATACATTGGTTGGTCCTGGAAAGGTAAAACATCTTGTAGGCAGGAAAGCTTCCAGATCATAGGTGGATTCAAAGATTTCCTGATTGTCAACTGGTTGAAACAGTGTAGCTCTGTCTGAAGAGTTGAAATCCGCTTGAGTTAAGGAAAGTTAGTTGGGGCTGAGAGGGGCAGATATTGCAGAAGCCAAGATTCTTGTTGTGTAGATAAGGCCTCCAGGTAGCCAGCTGGCTTCAGAGAGAATAGATGGTAAAATTCTCTTATTGAACCTTAAAAGGTGTCAGACTCTCTGGAAAAGACCTAGTAAGAAAAGGAGATTCTCTAACGAGTGCAAGTTTTTCCCACAAGAAACAGCTTTGCAGGTTCATTTCAAAATATGTCAAATAAATATATTTGGGTGTAAAATACTTTGATTTCCTTCAGGGCCTGCTGCCATGTGATGCTGTACCAGAGTCAGTTTAGAAAAGTTTAGCTTCTTGCTATAATGAGTCTGTTTCGTCAGTCTTTAGATCTCTGTTTTGATGTTAATGCTGGTCACTTTGTCTAAACCCCAAAGGGAGGAGTGTATGATAAGGCATGTCAGACCCCCATTCTTCCCCTTCCCTTGACCCCATCATGGCCCGAACTAGTTTTTCAGGTTTCTTTGGAATCCCCTTGGCCAAGGCAGGGTCCATTTAGTCTAAGTTTATTTAGGGGCTTAGAGTTTTATTTTTTGTTAATATGCTTTTAGCTCAAAATTATCCTTATGCCAAAGTGGCTAGCATATTTTGGGGTGGCATATTCTGCTACCCTTCAGGGGATTCTATTTGTGTATTCAAAGACTCATGGAGGTGATGCATTCTGCTGCTGGTCAAAGGCAAATCTCTTAAGAGCCTCACCCTTCCTCTTCCCCACCAGATCTCCCAAAAGGTGAAGAGCACTATGGGGGTTTTACCCCCAGCTGATGGTGATGGTTTTCTGTTTCCCTCACAATTACTATGTAGAGAAGCTACAGTCTGATTTTGTTTGGAAATTTGGGGTTTATTTGTTAAATTTCTTTGAACCAAGCTCAAAACAGAAGGCAATACTCAGGTGTGTCCTGACCTCTAGAGAGCAGAACACACAGTCTGCCCCTCATTTTAAACACCAGCCACTTGTGAATGCAACACAAGATCAAATTAACTTTCTTGGCAGTCTTGCGGTTCTGTTGAGTCACCCTGAGTTTACAGTAAACTTCCAACTCGGAGGTTTCTTCATGTAGCTGCTGCTTTCACAGTATCTTACAAATGGGCTTGTTCTCCTAATACAAACCACTTCTCTGGTCCCTGTTGCCTATCGCCTAACATGCTTTAAAAAATCCACAGAAATGTAAGTTGTCTTTCTGATGAGGTTACCAAGAGAGGGAAAATACCTTGACAGAAAAGGCTGCCAGAAATCAGCAAAGATTTCCACATCCTGTTGTAAATTGCAACAGGATGCAATTCACCTGGCAGGAGCTGATGTTAACTCCTTGTTCCCTGGATTGGTGAATATTTCTCCCTCTGTGTCTCTCTCCTGATGTGGTATTGGGTTCAAATTCTAGGTCCCAGTAAAACTGTATGGCTTCACAAACTAAAAGATTAAAGGTATGTTTCACAACGTTTATATTGAAAAATTCTCAAAATGGAATTTGATTTCCTCCTGGTTGTTGTTATGGATTACCAGTGGTTGGGGTGTCTGCTAATTTAAGATGGGCTGCACATTGTAAATATGCAAATATACAGGTGACAACCTGTAGACAACAAAAAGTTGTTGAATTTAAAGTGTCATAGAAGTTCGTCTAAAATATTGATTTTGATTTTGTTGCTTTCTTTGTTCATTCACACACCCTGAGCATGCATATATCATATATGTTATAGTGAACCCCAAGTTTCTCTTCAAAGAATCAATATGTCAGTATGTTCAGCTCTCTCATTCTTTTTTAAAGTTTCTATTCTATTTTAAAATTTAACTCCCTTGTAATCCCAGTAAACAATCTTCTCCACCGGTTCTAATCAGTAGTTCACATCTGCTCCCCCCCACATCCTGACTCATCCTGGTCACCTGATCACCCCGGCTACCTGCTCTGACATGCCTGTAGCCGTCCTTCCTGCCAAAACACCCACACCACCACTGGGGCTCTGATCAGTACTCTTTTTAAAATAGCCAATCAGGATTAATCTAGCTTGTGTGGTCTAACCCTAGCCAATAGGAAGCGACGCAGCAGTAGGGACAACCCCCATCAGGCATAAGTACCCCTTCCCCCTTTGTCCAATCATGCCCGGCCATCATGGCCCCACCCCTGCACCCCCCACCCTTCTATAGAAGTAAACCGCCTTGCTGGGAGGATTCATCTTCAAGAGTTATTTCTTTTGCAGCACTTACATTTTACTTTTAAAATATGGTTTATCATAAACTAATAATTTTTCATCATAAACCTATTATCAAATTGCAAGCTACCAAGAGCAGATACACGATACAAGTCCCATTCAGCTTTGCAGTCTAGGTTGGTCACAACTTCAATCTTGACCATGCATCAGGATCATGGGGAGGTCTTGTGAAGACACTTAATATTGTTGACCAAGTTTTTCTCTGATTCCCAGATCCCACTCCTGAGTTTCTGATTCAGTGGGTCTGAAGTAGATCTGAGAATTTTCACTTTTAACATTTCCCAGGTGACACGGAAGCTGCTAGTTCAAGGAGCAGACTTTGAAAACCGCTGATCCAGAATATCGGACAGTGTAGATATCACAACTTCTACAAACACTTAATGAAAGACAAACGGCAAGAATGTGGTGGGAAAACAGAGGGAAAAATATATGTAATTAGGGAAGCAAAATATGTGATTAGGGAATTGAAGTAAGTACTGATTTTGGACCTATCTTGGAATGTCCCCACAAAGTGTGAAGTGGCGTAGGTTTTTGCATTCAGTCTAAATCAGAAACATTCCTTTTATTCCCCCCCAAGATTTGCTGGAAATTATTTGGATTTGGTTGTTTTCCATCTTAAACTCGAAACTGTATCATCTACTTAGTCTAGGGAATTCATTTGTTTATCTGTTTCTTCCTGGGGCGGAACAGTGAGCAGCCTCAGGCTGACTTTTCTAGCTGCTGCCAAAGTACATTCCTCATTCACATCCAAGAAAGTGTCTCTTCACAACTAAGGGCCGGAGGTGGACATTTCAAATCCATCGTTACAAGCCAAAAATTCTAATTTTTCTTAAAGCATTTGATGTTGCTTGATCTTAAACTTTTGTTCAACATTATGTAGACCAAAGAACCACTGGGTTGACTAGGTTTTTCTCAGTCTGTTGTGTTGGAGGTTTTGCATTAACATAACAGTATGGTGGTAATGAAATTCAATTATCCACATATATCACAACCACAGTGCTATTGTGTCAAACAAGAAGAAATGACTATCTTCCATTGAATTTACTATGCTATAGAAAGAGGAGATACCTTGTTAAACCAGTAATCTAATTAAATCCCTAGTAGAAAACCATGTTTTTGCCCCTAAGACACATTAGAAGTTTGATGTTCCATTGATGGAGACTGGGGAGACATGTAGTCTTTTTGGATGCATAGCTCTGCCATTTATTTGATCTGTGAACTTGCACAAATGATGTGTTCATACATGCATGGCTTCATCCGTAAAATGGGTACAATTAAAGTTAAAATAAAAACTTGAGTCAGGGTTTGTTAAACAGAACACAAAACCCCAGCATATGGTTGGCATTTAATAAGTAATTGAGGGAAATCTGGATGAATTGCTATGAGCACCTGGGTCATTTTGCTTTGCTTTGTTTTCCCTATGAGTATGTTGTTTACAAATCCTTCTCCCATCTATCTTTTTGAGAGACCACACATTGTTCACCTGGCTATTGTAACAATTCTCACATGATCTCTGTTATGCCAAGTTATTTGTTAGAATAAATGGATTTTTTTAACGAGAAGCTTTTCATGAGAATGTGGTATTTGAGGGAGACAATGCAATGTGTCCTATGATTGAGTTCTATAAACTGGGTCCACTAAAACAGTATTAAGCCCAAGAATTTGTCCACACAAATCAATTCCTAGAACTACACATACCCTATCTCACAGGTGTCAATACTCCTTACCACAGCTACTGATATAGAACACAACAAATGAAGTATGCAATAGCCCAGTCACCAGATTTCTCTGCTCTCAGCTGTGATTCTCAGCTTGGGTTATCTGAAACATCATTTGATGGCTGGTCACCTCTGGGTCTCAGCAACCTAGTAACCTCTGCTTCCCAGGATTTCTGGGCTGAATTCCTCCACCTTTCTGATTTCCTTGTATGCATTCTCTTTCCATCTCTTCCTACCCCTCCAGAAGAAAGCTGGTTTCATCAATCTTTATCCATATACAGGTGGTAACACCTTCAGGGATGTATCTCTCTGTCTGGGAGTGTGGGTTGGATCAGACAGCAGGTAAAAACGGAGTGTAATGTGACATAGTCACAAGAGCCCACCCAGACAGTTCAGCTAAGTATATTTGAAAGCAAGAAAATCACATACTTAAAAATTATGCAAAGTGTGCTTCCTGTGTCATATTCCACATAGCCACCTTCTGTTTGCCAAGGTGCAGTTTGTCATCAGCAAATCACTAGCAATGCAAACCCAAGGGGCAGAGCAAAAATCACCACCTTGGAAGCCCTGCGATTGGCCAGATCTCATTCCAACATATGTTTCCTGATGCTCACAGGGGTCAAATTTATTGCGAACATTTGAAAATTAGGAGACTTCCCATTAAAATCAGATTTCCAACTTCCCTTGAAAAATCAGAGGATCTGACTTCAGCCCACATTTCAGTACACAGCAACTGACTGACACTGAATAGCAGCTGCTCTTTTCAGTGGGCAGAGCTCCCCAGTACGCTGCCGTCATCCTGCTTGGATACCTGCCAGGTCTCTTCTAGTGAATCCTGCAGTTCAGCATCATGTCATGTACAGTGATCTCTCAGGGAAGGCAGTTCAAGGCATCCTTTGCTCTGCCTCTATGCCTCTCGGGACCCAAGCATTTTACTTTTCAGTGAGAAGGCTGCAAGGCTTTTCAGCTTGAGCCATATTTCTCTGCATAGTGTCTTATCAAACAGGAAAAAAAGAAGGTTGTATTTAGGCAAATGTTCTTGTCTGCTCTTGCATTCCCCTGCTTTCAAAATCTAAGATTGGAAAGTGAATGAGGGGAAAAGGACAAAGAGCAGTCCCTCTTCTCTGCTTTGGTTGTAACTCAAGACTGTGTCTAACCAAGGCAAAGAAAGTCTTACCCTAACATAGTGGAGATGATTGTAGTTTGTGGCCAAAGCCTTGTAGTGGTATTTCTGGCGTTTCTCTCCGGAAACACCTGAAATGCAGGATAAAAGCTGTCCTGGATCCCAAATAATATATCCACATACTAGCAGGATTATAAAATACTGGTTTTAAAAATCCTGCATTAAAACAAACTGTCACTGTTGTGTCATTACTTGGTGTTAAAGCAATTGTAAATACTAATGGAAATGCAGGTGCGGAAAGCAGATGAGAGGACTCAGTTACAGAGTGGCCCTCCAGGTTAACAATACATGTTTCTCTTATGGTTTACAGATACCATCTCAAAATAATAACGTGTTAGCCTTTGACAATATGTCCAGGCGCTGCCTAGACTTTCCTTACCCCAGCTTGAGAAACACAAAATTTGCATAACAACAATTATTCCTCGATTGCACATTCCCCTTGAGATATCAGAAATCAAAAAAGCAAAGTACATCACGAAACTCTGCAATAAGAAAACAAGAAAACCAGTTTTTAAATGGGCAAATGACCTGAACAGGCACCTCACCAAAAAAGACATATAGATGTCAAAAAGGGTTACAGAAAGATGTTCAACATAATAAGTCGCTGAAGAATGACAACTCAAACAATGATGAGATACCACTATACACGGACTAAAATGACCCAAATATAAAACATCAAATGCTGGTAAGGATGTGGAGCAGCAGGAACTCTCATTCATTGCTGCTGGGAATGCAAAATGCCACAGCCACTTTGAAAGACAGTTTGGTAGCTTCTTGCAAAATTAAACATACTCTTACTATAGTATACAGTAATCACATTCCTTGCCATTATGAGTTAAAATTGGATGTCCACACAAAAACCTACCAACAAATGTTTAAATCACCTGACTCATAATAGCTAAAGCTTGCAAGCAAACTGTGGTATCTCCAGATAATGTAATATGTAGTGTGTAAAACAAGGCAGCTATCAAGCCATAACAAGAAATGGAGGAATCTTAAATAAATCTTGCTAAGTGAAAAAGGCCAATCTGAGAAGATTTCATACATATCATTCCAACAGTATGACATTCTGCAAATGGCCAAACTATAAGAGACAGTTTTAAAAATCAGTCATTTCTACCAAGGGTTTGGGAAAGGGAAAGAAGGAGGGATGAGTAGGTGAAGGACAGGGGACTTTTAAGGCAGTAAAACCACTCTATGTAACACTACAACATAGGATACATGTAATTACACATTTGTCAAAACCCACAGAATGAACCACACAAAGAGTGAACCTTACGTAAACTACGGACTTTGGTTAATAATATAGATATTGGCTTATCCATTGTTACAAATATACCACACTTACGCAAAATGTTAATAATAGGGAGAGCTGGGAGGAGAGAAAGGGGATATTTGGGAACTCTCTACTTTCTGTTCAATTTTTCTATAAATCTAAACCTGCTCCAAAGAAAGCCCATTAATTATTTTTAATCAAAGCATGCTAATTTCAGAGTTCAAGAGAGGAGGAGGAGGGGTTGGTTCTTAGCATTGTCTCTAAACATCATTTCACTCTCACTTTATTCTTCACAAAGTTTCAGAACAAACCAGGTTAAATTATATTTAATGGTGAATTGTTCAACAATTATCAGGTGTCCAATAGTGTCAGATACTAATAAACAGCCTTTTATGTCTCTTCCCTGAAGTATAACTTAGACAAAGATAATTTTGGCCATCTCTCTGTCTTTACTGAATATTTTACTCAAACTAATTCACACAGAAAACTCAGTACTGTTGAGTGTCCTTGCCAATTGACCAGAGAGCTCAGTTTCTAAGGAGATCCTAGAAGGAATGTTTTCACTCCCCCAAATATGCCATTTTGCTTAAACAGAACCACAGTAGCCAAATCTCAGCTCTCAGTCTGTAGAATATAAGCTGATTAATTCAGTAACTAGAACATTTTGTCATTCAGGCTACTTTCTTACTTTCTTGTTTACTGTTTTTTTTTTTTTTTTTTGAGATAGAGTCTCACTCTGTCCCCCAGGCTACAATGCAGTGGCGCCATCTCTGCTCATTGCAACCTCCACCTCCCGGATTCAAGCCATTCTCCTGCCTCAGCCTCTCAAGTAGCTGGGACTACAGGTACCTACCATCATGCCGAGCTAATTTTTGTATTTTTATTAGACACAGGGTTTCTACTAAAAATTAGTAGAAATGTTGGCCTGGCCGGTCTCCAACTCCTGACCTCAGGTGATCTACCTACCTCGGCCTCCCAAAGTGCTGGGATTACAGGTGTGAGCCACCATACCTGGCCTTCTGTACTCTTTCAACTCATGTTGCCTCCTCTAGCCCAGCCCAAACCACATTACATGCTTGTGTGCGCGCGTGCACACACACACACACACACACACACACTCACACACAGCCTCTGAGTCCAGTTCAGTAAAATATGAACTTTTTGCCATACTCTGAAAAATCAAAACCTGACCAGCAAAATCAATGTCTTAACCTCTAAGGCCAATTTCTGTATTCCATGTGATGTTAAGAATGAGCCAGGTACATCAAAGATTTGGAAAGTGAAAAGGGCTTGAAATAGAAAGCCCAGCTGGCTTCCAGTCGCTGGTTGCACCATCATCCCTCATACCAATTTCCCTCCATGTAGAAGTTAATGCTTACTGCCAGCATTGTATCAAAGGATGACTTTTAACGGCTGCACAGACTTGTGCAATAAATCCACAAAGAGCTAGATTGATAAGAAAGAGACATCAGAAATCAAAAAGCAAAGCATGCTGATTTCACAGAAAACTTAAAGATGTGAGATTCTCTTCTTTTATTTAAAAAGTCACCAACAAAACAGAAAACCTGCAATGTCTCATTTGTAATGCAAAGAATTTTCCTTTAAGAACAGGCTTGTTTCTAAAAGCTGAAGGAATATTAGCTGTATTTCTTTCAAACAATGTTGTTAACTATCTTCAGCTTCCAAATTTGTTATTGAAAAAAAATTTATTCTTCATGTCACCAGTTTTGACAGCTACATATGAAAGAAAGAAAGCCACTGGTGCAGTGGCTCACGCCTGTAATCCCAGCACTTGGGAGGCCAAGGCGGGCATATCACCTGAGGTCAAGAGATTGAAACCAGCCTGGTCAACATGGAGAAACCCCGTCTCTACTAAAAATACAGAATTAGGTGTGGTAGCACATGCTTGTAATCCCAGCTACTCAAGAGGCTGAGGCAGGAGAATTGCTTGAACCCAGGAGGTGGAGGTTGCTGTGAGCTGAGATCAAGCCAATGTACTCTAGCCTGGGCAACAAGAGAAAAACTCCATCTCAAAAAAAAAAAAAAAGAAAAGAAAGGTGAAAATAGCAATCGTTGCAATTCATAAAAATGTATACATCATTTTAATTAATGGTTTCATTCACCTGCCTATCCAACCTACTAAAAAGGAGAAAAGAGAATTTTGTTACCTATTGATTGAGGTTGGCATATGTCAACCCAAATGTACAGGTATTGTTAAACGGTAAAGCACATAGAAAATATGCCACAGAAAAAGAAGAGGCAGATAAATGTGTGGTGATCCACAAGCTAGTAATTGAGAGTTAACTGAGGAGTTGCCTGGCCTGGGGATCAGAAAACATGGATTGAAATTTTAGCTCTGTTCATTATTAGATAGGTAACTTTGGCCAAGTCCCATAACCTCAATGAAAATGTAGCTTTCTTTGAACCTATTAAATGAAAATAGTACCTTCTTTCACAGGGTTGTCATGATAGATAATTACAGTAAGACAAATAAAAGTGTGTAGACCTGACATATGGTAGGTAATTTAATAAATGTTATTTAATGAGAATGTTAATTCTCTAATTACCTATACCATTTCATATTACAACTTTCTAATTTTCATTTCTTTGCATGTTTGTTAAATTTTTGTTTCTCCCCTAAAAAAATCATCTATTTTAATATCTGCTGAGGTGGCCCCGATGAGTTTGTTAGAAATGGATGTAATTTTAACACAATTTATATAGGTGGATGGTCGATGTGATGAGCTAATGGTATAAGAAAATGCTTGCCTGAAATTTCAGGTTGTGTGAATCTTAAAACAGAAATATTTGGGGATGGCTCAATAGTTTTGTCTCTAGAGGCAGAATCTGAAACACCCTTTTGAAGTCTCCAAGGGACAATCTGTCCTTGTTCTTCTCGGAAAAGAAAGTGGAAATTTGCTACTCAGGGTCTATAGTAGAAAACTAAAAAAAAAAAAAAAAAAAAAAAAAGGCAAACAGACTGCTGCAAATGTCCGCAGGGTCCTCTGCGTTTCTTCCACTAAAGGATAAGCTTTTACTTTTTTTTTTTTGGCACTTTCAGTAGAAGTAATTAAACTTTGGCAACTTTTCGAATTTCTCTGTTTCTCTTCTCTTCCAGATGGAGGCGGTGGGAAGAGAGGGAAGGGGTCAGGCTCCCCTTCTGAGAGATTTGATTCAATACTTCTCTCTGAAAACAAAGATTTCTTTTCTGGTAGGTAGTGTGCCAGCTTTATCCCATTCTCAGGCAGAATGCCCATCCAGGAAGTAAAATGGATGGATATGAGAAAATAGGGGACTAAGGGGGACAGGAAGCATGTGTCATTGCACTAACCTTTAGCCAAGTGCCCAGACGCTTGAGACAGTGGGGGACAGGGAGGGAACAACAATATTAAGAGAAATCTTAAATGGATTTTATATCCCTGTTCTGAAGTCAGTTTCCAACTATTTCCTAAACAACCACATAATTAACACATAAAAGTGGGCTGTTGAAACATGCATCAGATAGTGGGTCCTTTGGAAGAAAATGTTTGTGCTGTGACCAAGGAAATCTGTGTTTGGAAAGATAAAGTCCAGAAAGGCTACAAAGTAATGTGGAGAAATAGATGACGGTGGAGGATGGCCGAATATTGAGGGATAAGAAATCCTGAGTTCTGAGAATGAAGAGAGATTACCTCCTCTGGTTTAGAGATGCCGGAAATTGCCCACATTCGGAATGCATGGGGACCTATACTGCCTTTATCCTATCATTGCTTCCTTCTCCACTGTAATTGAACCATTTGGCATGGGGCTTCATCTACAATTGCAAGTCAGGTCTACACCTAACAACATAGCAGCCAGGGTGAGAGGCCTGATTTAAGATGTATCGCTATGATGAATGAGTCCTCCATCGGTCCATTGCTGGGGCAACAGAGGTCCCAGCATTCACGTAGAAGGAACACTTGATATCGACTCCGAGAGATCAAAGCCCTAGCTGAAGTCCCTCTTCCCTATGGGCCTCATTTTTTTTTCCTACGAATGCATTTAACTTCAGAATTCTCATTTTCATATTCCAAAGACATTTTCCTAGTCAAGGGCTGATCTTTAAATGATTTCCCATCTTGTTTATAAAATAAAAATAACCCATGCCATTGAATCATGATTATGATTTCACAATCCTATTGTTAACTAGACCATTCATGTATTCCCCACTAGCTGGGTATTTTTCAACTCACTACAAATCTTTTCATATGCAAGGACTATATTAAACTTGACTGGAATTTGCCTAGAAATAACCCTAACTAAGTGATATGATACCTGGGTTTCTTCTCAAATCAGAGCTATATATTCTGTGACTCTATTTCCGTCCCTTTGAAATTCGGATGGATTTTTTATCAATTTCAATTTCATTGTCACTTGGTGAGCACACAACACCACAACATCAAAAGCTACCATTTATTGAGTTCTTAATC
Organism: Sapajus apella; assembly: GCF_009761245.1. Taxonomy (NCBI): domain Eukaryota; kingdom Metazoa; phylum Chordata; class Mammalia; order Primates; family Cebidae; genus Sapajus; species Sapajus apella. Next base: position 3,055,605 of record NW_022437069.1, read on the forward strand.
TCTCAATGTCCTAGAAGTTGTGCTGAGCACTTCACTTGATGATCAAGTTTAATCCTCAGAATAATCCTACGAAGAAGGAAATTTTTACAACAACCCCACTCCCATCATACAACATGAGATGAATTAAGAATGTAAAACTCAGACTCATTGTTAGTGTGGATTAGACTTCCTCTGGCAAAGGGATTATTAATATCTGCCAATGCCATGATATTATAAAGAAAGAAAAATGAACAGTAAAGAAGAGAAGGAAAGAAAGAAAAAGAAGGAAGGGAAGAAGGAAGGGAGGAAGAGAATGATCAAGATACAGTAACTACTGGTGGCTTACATTTAATGGAGACAATTTATACATTTTGCATGTCCAGGTAATCTAGTGGGAAGAGTATGTGGTTAAGCCAAGAGCCTGGGATCTGGCCTCAATCCATTTATTAAGCAGCTATGTCACTTAAAGTACACATTTAGCCTATCTATCTCCATTTCTTTATCTATTAGATGGAGTAATGATGATAATTTCCCTAAACCACCTCAAAATAAAATAACATGGTTAATATAGAAGAGGTGGGAGAAATTATAACTGCTATTAAATGGAATGTGTCATTACTGAGGATTCTGCCTAAAACACCAGTTAAAACGTCTGCTTTTCTTTCCCTTTGCCCTCCGTAGGTCATCACTTGTGACTTCTTAAGTCTTAATTGGCAGGGCAGAAACTTGTCTGTCTTTTGAGAAACAGAAAGAACCTTACTCATATCTTTTTTAAAAAGCATTTATTGGTTTATTCATTTATTAATTCATTGAATTAATTAACCCACTTGCACCCAACAGAAGCATGATTAAAGCCTAGTTTTACAGTCACATTTTTGTGAAATGCACTACCTGTTTTCAAGCCTTTAATTCTAATTCAGAATATTTCCAATAAATTCAAAATAATTGCATTATTGGTATAAGCAATGCATAATTGGAAAGATAAATATATTTTAAAAAATCAAATAATGTATTGCCCAATCACTTTCAAAATTACTGACTGAGAATTGGATAACCCTCAACCGAGTGCTGGTTGAGCCTATAGAAGAATCCACTCATTATTAATCAAATCTGTTACCTTCTTTTGACCAAATGACTACTGGTGGGCAGACTTTTCCCCTATATTATTACCAACATCTCCTTTGACAACAAATGACACTGTCAGCTGTTTGCTCCATAAAGGTCTGGCTGGAGGTTAATGCAAATAAGATGAAATGGAATGGTTTTAGTTACCACCAATCCTAGGGTATTTTAATACCCAGGAGGGTTTTACAAAAGGAGAAGTCTGGAGAAATTACAAATGGAGTCCAGCAGGCTCTGGACCCAAGGAGAATATCAGAGCTTCCAGCAAATACTGTTAGAGACTTCCTCCTCTGCCTTGATTAAATTAGAATCAGCTCTCCTAGGTGTACTACAGAAGTGTTTAGAATGTTTAAGATTTAAAATGCTTTGGGACTCTGCCACTGGAAGAACAAGTCAGCCTAATTTTCTCTCTTTTATATTCTCTGATTTTGACATTGCTTAGTTCTAAAAGTAGATTCAGAGTTGCTTTGGAGGTGAGGGTAGGAATAGGAAAAGCAATGCCCCACTCCCAGATTCTTTCTGATTCAGCTTCCTTTCCTAGGAACCAGTTTCTAGGCTACAGAGATCTCTCCTCATCAATCTATCTAAGGTCCTTCTGTAGGAAAACAAAAAGCAGATTGTTTGAGTGACAGAGTCAGCCCATCCCATGCTGCCAGAGGATGACTATTCCCGGAACACAGTCTAGGAGTATACACAGAAGTGACCCGACAGGCAGGTTGTCATACGCCAATGATCAGAAAACTTCATCCCATACGGTCTTTTTGCAAGACCTTTTAGAATATTTTGGGTACTTCATGAAGTGTATTTTGGTACTATCGACATGTACCACCTGTCTGATAATATTTGTGTTTCTGGAAGACTCGCTGTGTGCACAAGGTTTAGTGCACAGTGGAGAGATTCAAGCCTAATATTTGAAAGAAATAACCATGTCAATTTAATCACTTTCCAGACTAAGCATTCATAGCTCCAGCAGTGACAGGAAACATACTTTCAAAAGTCCTCACAAATTTGTTAACTTTCTCCAAACCTATTTCAATTTGTTCACATCCTCCAAGGATATTGCCCAGAACTGAACACATTCCATACATGCTTAGATCAGTCATCATTAGAAAGAAGCAATCCCTTTTTACTATTCAAAAATTAATTTAAAGTTAAATCTAAGATGGCAAATCAAGTATACCATCATTTTGAGACTAAAAGTAGTGTCAATTTAAGTATCCTATATATAATTCAGGAGGTATTTTAATAAGTTTTTTTTCAATGTGGGGGCTTTTATTAGAAGCACATTCTCTTATGTATCAAGCACCTATGAACCCTAATTATGATATGTAAAAAAGGTCTAGGATATTGTCACCAATTTGCTATTTACCAATTGGATCTTGGGCAAAAAAAAAAAATAGTTGTTTACCACCACTGTTTAGAATAAGCATAGAATTGGGACTGATGATTATCCCAATGGGAATCTATCTAGGGAACAAGAACTTGGATACTGGGTAAGAATGAAAATTACTGGCAAGGATAGGAATTGATAGCTTACTAGATCATTGTGGAACATGATGATATCACTGCTTATAGGCACTTACCCAAAGGAACACCAATTTGCCAAGCCATTATATATGCATTCAGTTATCAATCCATTCATGTACTTCCCATTGCATTTCCCAAAGGATTTGACATACTTAGAGGAACGTCTAACAGAAGTAAAATCAAAACATAAAAATAAAGCCAGAGACAATGCCATTTACAATAAGAGATTGAGACCAGAAAGAAAAAGCATAAATATAGAGACAATTTGATCCTACACAGTTAAAATGTTCAATGGCAAATTTGTCCCTGGGCTGGCTTTATGGCAGCTAAAACAGAATTGCAAACATCTTCAGTTGCATGATTCACACAGTCTTTAAAGAGAAAATACAACAAATTATTAGGGGAAGAACATATGACTATAGAATATTTTCTATGGCAGATAAAACAACGTAATGCTAGTAAGTGTCCCTTTGGGACTCTGGCTTTAAAACTAAGTAAATTTTTTAAAAACTAAGTAAAACTAGGTAAAAGAAAGTCAGCTTAGTGTGAAGCTAATCACTATTCTCCCAACAGGATTATCAACATCTCTCAAGAATCATTATGAGACATAGACCCTTAGCATTGAAAGAGATATTAAAGCTAATAATCTATTTCAACCTCCCCCTCAAAGCTGGAATATCATACACCATCCCATTACATTTGAGAAATGGCTAACCACTCTGGAAAGCATTCAATAGCCTACTACTTTCTCAAGGCATCTGCTCCATTTTCAGATTTCTTGTTAACATCAACTTCATCCTTACGCTGACAATTCAACAGTTGACCTAATTTTACTGCCTAAAGGACAACAAAATCTAAGTTGAATTTCTGTATTTAAATATCATTAGCACACCTAAAATAAGTCACCTCAATGTAATATTCTTAGTATAGGTGCATCCATGTTCCAAACTGACCCACTGCTTGTGAGAACACTCACAGCAGTGTTCCAACAGTGGGAAGCATACATACAGAAGTAAAAGCTCTAAAAGAGTGATCATTAACTCTGGCAGAAGTCATTAAGGATAGTACTACCTCTGCCCTAGCTGGAAAACAAAATGGTCTCACTTGTTGACAAGAACAGTGATGGACAATTGCATTGCTCTACATTCTTTTGGGGCTAGTCATGGTGGCTTCTGTATCATTGCTAATATTGATTTTGCACTTAGATCAAACAGGCAAGGTGGAACTGGCTATGTTTTGCATTAAGGAAAAAACTACTTAGATAACTAAGGTCATTCTCCATAGCTTCTGTTGTTCTCTTGGCAATTGGTGTTCTTGGGTCCAAAGCATCTTACATGAACTATTAATTGTCATTTTAGTCAGTGTCAAGACTATGGTCCATTGCATTCTACTCGGAGTTTTAAATGCTTCTTTCCAGCTTCTCCCTTATTATATGATTACCATGACAATACAACTAAAAAGTCAATATTTCAGCTGGGCACGGTGGCTCAAGCCTGTAATCCCAGCACTTTGGGAGGCCGAGGCGGGTGGATCACGAGGTCAAGAGATCGAGACCATCCTGGTCAACATGGTGAAACCCCGCCTCTACTAAAAATACAAAAAATCAGCTGGGCATGGTGGCACGTGCCTGTAATCCCAGCGACTCAGGAGGCTGAGGCCGGAGAACTGCCTGAACCCAGTAGGTGGAGGTTGCAGTGAGCTGAGATCATGCCATTGCACTCCAGCCTGGGTAACAAGAGCGAAACTCCATCTCAAAATAAAATAAAATAAAATAAAAATTAAAAAGTCAGTATTTCACAATACAGTTGACCATGGTGACAATCCTCTAGCAGTGAATATCTGAAACCGTGGTCTTCTCTGAACGAGTCAACCCCTCATAAGTAAATGACAAAACCAAGGACCAAAGAGACCAGATTTACAGGCAACAGCCAGACAAAATATGATGATAGAACTCTGACCCACATAGGAAGTCCAGAGAGCTACACTACAACCTCTGAGGCAGTCAGCTCAGGATGATCAGGACTGTATCAACGCGGAAAAGTGCCTTATTTTTGTTCCCTCTCTCCTATCTGTTTCAAGACAGACTAGAGAAAGCCAAATACCGTCCTCAAACCAATCACACAAGTTGCCCCACTTCTATTTATCCGGTTTCACCTTGCCTACAATCTCCAATTAGAACACCAGATTTTCCCATTTATTCACTTATAAAGCTTTCCATCGTATAACTACTTCTGTATCTCTGCCAAACACAAGTGATAGTCGCTGACTCCCTTGATAAAGCAAGCTCTGAGTAAGTAACCTCTGCCTCTTTTCATTTGAATGTTCTTCACTTATTTGCACAAGACATGAATACTGCATGTCCTTCTTAACTATCCTCTTGAGTTCTATTATGTACTATACTTAGGAGCTGTATGCTTATGAGTTTAACTGCTTTATGGCAGAAGATGCCTTATACTTCCAGTGTTAAACTGGTAAACTGGCTCTGCGGTCAGGGGTGATGAAGGGAAAGAGCAAGAAAAGCCCTGATTTGCAGACTTTCTCAGTTTCTCTGGTATAAATACCCTTACAATGGCCAATTTCAAGCTACCACTATTTTAAAAGCCAGATTGTAAAATTTCTGAATATTGAACAATCAGTTCCTGTAAACTAGCATAAGAAGTTCTGGCACATCACCGTATATGTATTTTTTCCAAAGCTTTTAAACACTGTTCGTGACATAGTAAACGCAGAATAAATGCTCAAAAATAGATAGATAGAAAACGGTAGGTAAATAGATGGATAGCTGGCTAGCTGGCTAGATAAGAGAGAGGGATGGATGGATAGATGGATGGATGGACAGATGGATGGATAGACATAGATAGATAGATAGATCAGTAGATCAGTCTATCATGGATTCATGGACAAGAGACAAATGGAGTGATAGATGGATGAATGGATAAACAGATAAATTAATCTTGCTGTGGAAAATGAGAACCTGTCTAATTTATTCCATGTAAATTTATTAAATATCTATCACATGTTGGTCCCGATTTTAGGTACACAATACTAGCAAGCCAAACAGATAAAGATCCCTGCTCTTGAAGATTAAATTTCAACAGGAGTACAGACAATAAAAAATATAATAAGTAAATTTTGCGATATTAGAAGTTGATGAGTAATATGGGAAAAACAAGAAGGAAAGCAACATGTAAAGATTTAGGAACTCTGAAGGTGAAGGTGAGGTATTTATGGTTTTTGACACAACAATCAAGGTAGGCTACATAAGGAGGATGAAAGTTGAGTGATGACTTGAAGATAGCTGTTATCCAAGTATATCTCTGGGAAAAAAAAGAGAGAAGTGCACCAGGTGTTTTCCAGGAATTGCAAGAAAACCACAGTGTCTGGAGCAGTGAATGAGGAGATGTACTAGGAGAAGACCAAATAGGTGTGGGGGCCAAAGGCCCTCTGAAGGATCGCTCAAAAAATCAGTTCTCAGAAAGAAGGTTAATAGCAGAAAAGGCACACAAAGTTACTTAGTGTGCGTACATAAAGCCTTCAGAATGGAGGTCCAACCCCTCAGTGAGGAACAGAAGTTTATATATCATCATATGGTTACAGAAAGAATAGAGGACTTGGATCCTAGCAAAACAGGTTATGGGAGGGGGTGGAGAAAAGGAATTTTGTTGAAGGGCAATAAATGATCACTAGGGAGGGCTCAAGCAATCCTCCCACCTTGGCCTCCTGAGTAGCTGGGATTACAGGCACATGCCAACATGTCCAGCTAATTTTTTCTTGCGTGTGTGTGTGTGTGTGTGTGTGTGTGCGCGCGCGCGCGCGCGTGTGTGTAGAGATGGAGTCTCCCTGTGTTGTCCAGGCTGGTCTCAAACTCCTAGGCTCAATCAATTCTCCTACCTCAGGTTTCTAAAGTGCTAGGATTACAAGTGTGAGCCACCACACCTAGCCCCCTAAGATTGGTCTTTTGAGATGTTTTTCAGACTTTTGGTTCCTGGCAACTGACTAACTCCACAGGGATACATGACTCATAGATAACTGGCTCTGTGGCCCCCACCCACAGACCAACTCAGCGCACTAGGATTATTTTCCACATCCTTATGGGAAAATAATCCTTGGGATTTCATTCCCAACCAATCAGCAGCACCCATTCCCTTGCCCCCTGCCCATCAAATGATCCATAAAAACCATAGCCTCTGAGTTTCTGGGGAGGCTGATTTGAGTAGAAAACTCACATATATCACTTGACTAGCCCTGCATTAATTAAACTTTTTCTACTGCAATACTACTGTCTCAGTAAATTGGTTTTATCTGTGCAGCAGGAAAGAAGAACATGTCAGCCAATTACAGTGCAAGAAAGAGATAATGGTCTTTCAGATGCCAATAGGAATGAGAGAAACAGGAGAGGTGAAGAGAGATAATAGTTGGTAATATAATGACATGGTGACAAGTGGTAAGATTATTGATTTATTAGGAATGTAAAGACAAGAGAATTTGTATTTTGATCATTATAAGACAGCAATAAAGTCATTGTTGAAGCCAGTGATTCTGGATTAAATAACCAGAAAGACAGAACTGACAGCAATTGAACTTTTAAAAGGTTAAGGAGTAGGTTTTGGAGAATTCATAAGAGGGTGAGAGGAGCAAGTTTTGAAGCACACAGTGTGGAACATGATGAGTTAAAGATGTCTGTTAGACCTTCAGGTCTGAGGTTAGAAAAAAAGATCTGAGCTGGGGATATAAATTAGGAATTAATAAGATAGAGGTAACACTCTAAGTTATGAGACTGGTTGAGATTACCAAGGGATTGAGGGTATAGAGAGAAGAGAAGATGACCAGAAACAGAGCCTTATGGCATTTCAACATTAAAAGTTCAGGGGCAGGAAACAGAACCAGCAAATGACATCAAACAATAGCAACCAGAGAGGTCAGGGAAATTCAAGAAAAGGTGGTGCCCTGAAAGCCAAGTGAAGAAAGAAGAGAGTGATCAATTTTGTGAAATGCTGCTGATGGATCAAGTGAAATAAGGAGGAAAGACTTACCATCTGATTGAGCAAAGTGGAGGCAATTAGTGAGGTTGGCAACAGTAATGTTATTTGAGTAGGCATAAAGGCCTCAATAGAGTAGGTTTCAAGAAAATGAGAATGAGTATACAAATAGCAAAATCAGATAAATAAATTGCCATGTGTATATAAGATAAAATACTCTGTAGTATTCAGGTGTATTTGCTGATGTAAAACTATGCTCCAATGTATGATTGAGTTTTTTTAAAATAAATTTTACTTTGTTCTATTCTGATAGTGAAGGAATATCACGCAGCACATACTAACATCTCTCAAGTTATAAATTTCAGCATTTAAATAAATCTGGAAAACAAAACAAAACAAAGGTATTTAAAGGCACTGAAGAGTTACCAAAGCCCTATATCATTATGAAAAGCATTCCTACAAATAAAACTCAAGGTTAGATGACTTCACTGGTGAATTCTATTAAATATTTGAGAGATGAATAATAGCAATATTCTTCAGGCTACTTAATAAAAAAATAGAAGAAAAGAACATTTTTATTACATTTTGTGAAACCAACATTACCCTGTGAGCACAATCTGACAAAGATGTAACCAAAAAAGAATATTACAAATATACTTCAAAATCAAAGATGCACTAATCTTTAACAAAATATTTGCAAAATGACTCTAGCAACATATAAAAAGATAATAAATCATGAACAAATATGTTTATCCCAGGGATGCAAGCGTGGTTTAAAAATCAATCAGGGCTAGGCACAGTGGCTTACTCCTGCAATCCTAGAAATTTGGGAGGTCTAGGTGGGAGGATCACTTGAGGACAGCCTGGGTAACATAGTAAGACTTCATCTCTATTTTAAAAAATAGCCAGACATGTATGATGGAGTGCACCTATATCCCATCTACTCAGAAGGCTAAGGCAAGATTACTTAAACCCAGGAGTTCTAGGCTGCAGTGAACTATGATCACACTACTGAAGTCCAACCTGAGTGACAGAGCAAAACTCTGTCTCAAAATTTAAAAAAAATCAATCAGTGTCACACAAGATGAATCTCAAAAACATCAAGAAGCAGAAACAGGAACACATATTGTAAGATTCAATGTATATGAAATTCTAGACATGAAAAATATAATCTGTAGTAACAAAAGGAGATTCGTAGTTGCTTAGAGCTACAGATGAAGGATTAACTACAAATTAGTGTGAAGCAGCTTTTTGGAATATTGGAAATATTTTGTATTTCGATTATGCTTGGTGATTTCAGTGGTACAGCTAGTGCTCCACTTACAACCACGGTTGGGACCGCAGACCAGTCATAACACAATTTGGTCGTAAGTTGAGTAGGCTATATGTACAGTTGAAATGGTGCACACAGAGATGGTAGTGCTGCCGGAAGCTGCTCTGCACTGTCGTACGCCCAGCTGGGCAATGTTTGCGCTGCCAGATGTGGAGCAGTCGTGGCTAGCAATTGCGGTCGTAAAGTCGAATGGTCGTAAGTTGCATAGGTGGTAAGTCGATCGATACCTGTATATACTTTGACAAAACTCATCAAACGGTACACATAAAGTGGGTGAATTTTATTGTATATAAATTATATACCAGTGAAGTTGATATAACAATTAGTCCATGCATTTTATCTGTTAACTGAATCATGCAGAAAAATAATGATTATCATGCCAGCTTTCTCACTTCTTGGCTGTTGAAAAAGACATTTAAAACTATGAAAAAGAGAAAACTTAGAACATACTATTTAGTGTTGAACTGGAAATATCTCTGTGCTTTCATGTTTATATAAATTCTGTATATAACTCCTGTCTCCTAGGTCTGTCTGATGAGACACATCAGTAGCAATGAGCACACAAAGTCCACAGATCTTGGTTTCTAAGTTCTTTTCTCCAGAAAAAGAACTAAGTTTCCTTGGGAGATAAATGATGAGTAATTATTCTAGATTTAAGTAAACCAGAGACCAAACTAAACTTAAAGTGGAATCTCAGACTGGATTCAGGACAAGGAAAACACAGCTATAATGTACATTATTGGGACAATTGAGGAAAGTTGAATATGGACTCTGGCTTAGATAACCACATTGTATTAATGTATCTTTTGTCATTTGATCATTTTATTGTAGTATGTGAGGAAAATAAAAATTTATTTATATATATATATATATATTTTTTGTTTGTTTGAGACAGAGTCTTGCTCTGTTCCCCAGGCTGGAATGCAGTGGCGTGATCTTGGCTCACTGTGACCTCAGCCTCCTAAGTAGCTGGGACTACAGGCACATGCCACCAGGCCCAGCTAATTTTCTGTATTTAGTAGAGACAGGATTTTACCATGTTTCCTAGACTGGTTGCAAACTCATGAGCTCAGGTAATCCGCCTGCCTCAGCCTCCCAAAGTGTTGGGATTACAGGTGTGAGCCACTGCACCCGGCCAACCAGAACATATTTCCTTGACATATTTTGAGATGGCTGTCAGAGAGCCAGCAAACAGAAGTAGCCCTATAAAGCTGTCTTCCCTGGGGGAAATTTACATCTGTAGGGAATCTGCATTGATACTGCCAGGACTTCTCCCCTGTTTGGATCCAAGAAAGATTAACTGACAGTCTGACACCTTTAACGGTCTGAAGGAAACATTTACCATCTATTCCCTCAGAGGGTTGCTACCTGTGAGGTTTCATCTATATAACAAGACTCCCATTGCAAGCCATATTAGTCTGTTCTCATGCTGCTAATAAAGACATACCAGAGACAGGGTAATCAATAAAGAAAAGAAGTTTCATTGACTCACAGCTCAGCATGGCTGAGGAGGCCTCAGGAAACTTACAACCGTGGCAGAACCGGAAGCAAACATGTCCTTCTTTACATGGTGGTAGGAAAGGGAAGAACAAGAGTGAAGCTGGGAAAAGCTCCCATATAAAACCATCAGATCTTGTGAGAACTCGCTAACTATCAAGAAAGCAGCATGAGGGTAACCACCCCCATGATTCAATTACCTCCTATAGGTCTGTTCTATGACACATGGAGATTACGGGAATTACAATTCAAGATGAGATTGGGTGGGGACAGAGCCAAACCATATCACAAACCAAGCCTCTTCTTCTCTTCCTCCCATAATGTGTTTTACCACTATACCCTATTTTTGGCCATTGTCTGGGCTCCCATTCTGTGTGTAACCTCACGATGGTATATAAGCTTTTGCAGCCCAGTGGGGACAGCAATCACTCTGTAGTTCTCCCTGTGAGCCCAATAATAAACTAGATTCCTTTGATCTTATTAATCTGCCTTTTGTGAGTTAATTGTTCAACAGATCCTCTGAGGGCATAAAAGAAATTTTCTCTTTACCCCTCCATATATATGAGAAATATTTTACTATAGCTATATAAGAGAATGTCCTTGTTTTTAGGAAATGCATACAGAAATATACACTAAAAGGGCACGATGTCTCCAAATTACCCTCAAATGATTCAGAAAAGATTCTTTGGATAGATAGAGAAATGATAGATTAGATAAAGAAGTAGACTAATAATAGGATGGGAGGGAAGGAGGAAAGAAGGAGGGAAGAAGGGAAGGAAGAAAAGAGGAAGGAAAATTATAAAACAAATAGGGGAAAATCCAAACTATTTGGCAAATCCAAGTAAAGAAAGCAAAGATCACCTAGTGATCACCAAGCAGTCCATCCGGAGGCAAAACTTCTTATCTGAGAAATTTAGAAGTAATTAGACTTCCCTGTTATCTGAAGCAGGTATCTGGCTCTAACCTTCTTTACCCAAAGTTTGTAAGTAATTTGAAATTCTATACGTCTCCAGAATGCACACATATCGAATCTTACTGTGTAACCCTTACTGACATTAAGTCACAAAAAATGTCTACAAATTTAACCATTTATCATGACCTATGTGACTAACATGGTCAAAAACACCCTTAAGGTCCCACTTTAAGTTCCATAAAGATCCCTAAGCAAAAACTCATCACGGGGCACTCAGCCCTCAATTGCTGAGATGGCCCACTGTGCTCTTCTGCAGTGTACTTTCTATCCATAACAATAAAACTTTCCTGTTCAAACCTATACTGTCATCAGTAAATTCTTACCAACCTGCGAGTTGATCACTCTCTGGTGCTGGGGCTCTGACACCTTACCCAGCACTAAGTGATCAGTACTTCATTCTGTTCTAAAATGATACCCCCAAAAGAGCAGATTTCAAAACAACCATCGTAAGTTATTCATATTTTTTAAAAAATATTTGTCCTTCTGTGTCCATGCACACAGCATGCATATATATATATATATATATATATATATATATATGAGGAGATTCTGAAAATATATGCGTAAGAAACTGTGAAAGATATGTGAATGGGAAATGTTTAATATTCTTTAGATCTTCTGTTATCAGCATATTCTCAGTCTTCTCAATAAACATTGATAACACATATCTGCCATCAAAAAAATAATAAAGGCTTAACAGAATTCAAAGGACACCTGTTTCAATTTCCTCTGAGGAAGAGTCATATCAATAAATACGGGTTTTTGTTCAGTTCTTGTTGCCTCTTCCTAGGGTCAAGTTTAATTTTTCCCCAAGAGGGAGGCTAAAAACAAAGCTTAGTCATGCTGCAAACAGAAGATTCTGGAGTCAAACTCTGCTTCAAAGGTGAGCCTGCTGTGCTCCATCGCAGAGGCCCTGACACACTCCAGGGGTTGGATTTGATCAGGTTGTGGTTGCCGTGGTGTCTGGCCCCAGGCAAATGAGTTCTACGTTCGTGTGAGCTTCAGCCTTATTAAAAATGTTGAAAAGCCAAATCCCAAAGATACCAGCACTCCCTGCAGTGACTTCTCCCTTGCAGGACACAGCAGGCAGGCCAGTCCTCAATGGTTACTGCTGCCAATTTTCTTCTAGTAGGGGCGGGTGTAGGGAGGCATTTCTCATTGTTTAGGACAGCAGAATTACTACTGGCTGAATCCACTCAGTCAGTGACAACTGGAGGAGATCAACTATGTCAGAGAGCCTTTGATAAGACCTTTAGGTGATCAAGGCTCCCTAAACTTAACTTCTTTATTCATGTTCAATGAAGAAATGATATTCTCTGTCTGAACTTCTTTATTCATGTTCAATGTAGAAATGATATTCTCTGTCTGCAGAGTGGCTAACCCAGTGTCATTCTGATTTCCAATATCATAATATTGTATTAATGAACGTGTAATTCAGAATTTTTAAATTTCTCTTCAGAAACTTTATTCTTAAACCTACAGGTAATTTTCTAATGGTGCAATTAAATATAAACATTACTTATACTTTTACCTAAGTTCATATTTAGAATAATGAAGAATAGTGCCAGCACATGTTAATTATTTGTGATCCTTTCCATGTAAATGCATACATATAAAGCAGTTACTTTTTCAGAGAAAGATTGGTGTCCAAAGGACAACTCTGGGTTCACAGTGAGTCCTTGGAGCCTGGGGAAGAACTGGAAGCTTCCTACAGTGCTATAATTCTTGCTTTGTGCTTTTCCTCCTAATGGTCCACATCTCTGGATGTAACGCAGCCTAGCCACTGCTGTGCGACTGTCACGCGGGTTCTAACCGCAGCATCTTCCCTGTCTTGGTCACTTTCTGTGGTTGTCTGTGGGTACTTTTCCTGACTTTAATCAAAACTTATTTTTTCTGTCTTCTGAGTTTCCCTGAATTGCTGTACTTTTAAAGAAAATATTTACTAAAAGGTACATACCCTCGCTGCTCTAAACTGAACGACAACTGGACATTTCTTGCAGCAAACCCCATGCCACTGGACCTTGTGCCTTTGCTTATACTATTTCTTCTTCCACAAAAGCCCTTTTCCCACTTGCTGCCTATAGAATTAGACCCATTTTCCCAAACCCTAGCTAACACAAGCCCCTCCATAAAGCCCTTTTAACGCCCCTCAAGCAATCACATATAATCTCTCATTTCTCCAAACACTGAAATCGTGGGGCCACAGGAGTGCCCCGACGGCATCTGCCTCGCTGCACAATTGCTTGGTACAGCATGTCCTTGTAGCACTCTCAGAGGAGGCCAAGGAGCATAGAGGTCAGGGGAAAAAGAGACGGCAATCTGACATAGTTTGAATCCCTGATTTCTCACTTCATTTCAGACTTTAAATTATTCATCCTCTCCATGTCTTAGTTTCCGCATCTGTGGAAGGACGATAAAGACAATACCTGCACTTAAGATCACGGTGGGAGTAAGCTAAGACCATGCCTGCAGTGTGCTGAGTGAAGCAGAAGAATGTGGCAGTAAGGAGAGAAGCCTCAGCTGCAAATCTGGTGGGTTCTAGCCCGAGCTCTTTAAACATACTGGAGAAGGAATTCTGACCTTTTTACTTGCTGATTGCTTTCTAAGGGATCTGGGGAGTCACGCCTCACTACCTCTTAAAGCTCATTAAACAGGTCTTTTTTGACCCGGCGTCTTGTGGCTTCCTTTTCTTGCATGGCATCACATGACAAATAGCAGACCGTCCCCCACCCTGCCCTGCTTAAACTTTCCTTTCTATTGACTCCAAGTTTTTGAACAAAACTTAACTCTTTCAACCAACTGCCAAATAAAGAATTCCTAAACCTGCCTGCGACTTATAAGCTCCCACTTCAAGATGTCCTGCCTTTTCAGACCAAACCAATGTGTACCTCCCACGAATTGACACATGATTTTACCTACAATTCTTATCTTCCTGAAATGTATTAAACGAAACCGTAACTCAATTGCTTCAGGCGTACTTTCTCAGGACCTCTTGAGACTGTTTTCCTGGGCTGCTATCACTTACATTGGCTCAGAATAAAACACTTTATATATTTTCACGGAATTTGGTTTTCTGCCATCATTACTCTCTGTGTGACCTTGAACATGTTACTCAACTATTCTCTGTCCTAATTGTCTCATCCTAAAAGGTAGACGATAAAAATAGCAATGACCTTATAGGTTTATATTGACGTTTAATCTAACACATGCAGACATAAGAACACATAGTAAGTTCTAATAAACATTACAATTTATTATATGAGCCACTCCAAGCTAGGTAAACTTATGGCAAACACTTAAAAAAACATGACTTGTTATCATTCAGTTATAAATGCTTATTGTGCGACCCTAGTTCCCAGCCTAGATAACTTAGAATTACAGGCTAGGAGAGAAAGAGATAGAGACAGAATGAGAGAGTAAGCAAGAGAGAAGGGGATTTATTATTCCTTCTTCTTCTCCTTTCTGACTCCATTTTATAAAGCATTATCTCTCCGATGAGAATGTTCTTGCCTGTGAAGCTGAATCTGAATTCATGGTTCTATTCGGTGCAGGGGCATGCTGACAAGCAGCATGCCTGTGTGTCTAAATAGACACTGAACATCACAAAAGCTCTAAATAGACACTGAACATCACAAAATCACAGTGAAAGCAGTGGAACGTGGAGCATGGCTTGCTATGCTTCATCATCTACTTCCTGCTTCATCCTCACAGTCTGTCTAGAACTCTGAGCTTCCTGTGTCACCATTTTTCTGAATTTGCTAATTATTCCTTTCAATCTACTTTGAATACAATTCCTAGATTTCACACCTAGTCTCCAGGCTGTGCAACTTAAATAACCAAGCGATGACAGAGAAAGCCTTCCAACAGAAAACAGTTTCTGGACTCCCTGAACCATTTTTCTCTAACCCTTTGTTTATTGTTTGTTTAAAAGGGATGGTGTCCAAGTTGCTCAGTCAGGTAAGGTGACTCGTGTCTTTAATCCCAGGGCTTTGAGAGGCTTGAGGCAGGAGGATTGCGTGAGAACAGGTGCTCAAGATCAGCGTGGGAAACATAGTGAGACCTATCTCTACAAAAAAAAAATGAAAGTAAAAAATAGCTGGACATTGTGGCATGCAGCAGAATTTCCAGTTACTAGAGAGTTCAAGGCTACAGTAAGCTATTATCTCACCATTGCACTCCAGCCTGGGCTACACAGTGAGACTCTGTCTCTAAATAAATAAATACACAAAAATAAAACAATAAAAGGAGTTATGTGTGTATTTGCACACTTGAAGTCTACTGATTTTACCTTCACTTCTATTTTGCTCTTATCTTTGGCCAGCTGTCTCCTATCTTCTGAACTCTTATCACACTCCAGCCTGCTTCCAGCCTGCAAACTTTGGGGCATTTGCAAAATAAAACTTCCATTTTTGAGGACATACTAGCCAGAGCAATCAGGCAAGAGAAAGAAATAAAAGGCATCCAAAAAGGAAAAGAAGTCAAACTATCTCTCTTCATAGACAGCATGATTCTTTATCTAGAAAACCCTAAATACTCCACCAAAAGCTTCTGGAACTGATAAACAACTTCAGTCAAGTTTCAGGATATGAAATCAATGTATAAAACTCAGTAGCATTTCTATAAAACAGTAACATTCAAGCTGAGAACCAAGTCAAGAACACATTCCCATTTATAATAGTCACAAAAATAAAAATAACTAGGAATACATCTAATAAAGGAAGTCAAAGGTCTCTACAGGGAGAACTATAAAACACTGCTGGGAGGCTGAGGCGGGTGGATCACGAGGTCAAGAGATCAAGACCATCCTGGTCAACATGGTGAAACCCATCTCCACTAAAAATACAAAAAATTGGCTGGGCATGGTGGTGTGTGCCTGTAATCCCAGCTACTCAGGAGGCTGGGGCAGGAGAATTGCCTGAACCCAGGAGGCAAAGGTTGCGGTGAGCCAAGATTGCGCCATTGCACTCCAGCCTGGGTAACAAGAGCGAAACTCCGTCTCAAAAAAAACACTGCTGAAAGAAATCACAGATGACACAAACAAATAGAAAGACATTCCATACTCTGGATTGGAAGAATCAATATCATTAAAATGACCAGACTCCCCAAAGAAATCAACACATTCTATGCTATTTCTATCAAACTACCAACATCATTTTTCACAGAGCTAGAAAAAAAAAATTCTAAAATTCATATGGAACCAAGAAAGAGCTCAAATAGCCAAAGCAATCCTAAGCAAGATGAACAAAGCCAAAGGAATCACATTATCAGATTTCAAGCTATACTACAAAGATATAGTGACCAAAACAGCATGGTACTGGTACAAAACAGATAAATGCCAATGAAACAGAATAGAAAACCCAGAAATAAAGTCACACACATCCATCCATCTGATCTTCAACAAAGTCAACAAAAATAAGCATGGGGAAAGTACTCCCTTTTCAATACATGGTGCTGGGCTACCTGGCTCGCCACATACAGAAAAATGAAACTAGACCCCTACCTTTCCTCATATGCAAAAATTAACTCAAGATGGATTAAAGGATTTAAATTCAACACCTTAAACTATAAGAATCCTAGAAGATAATCTAGGAAACATCATTCTGGACATTGGCCTTGGGAAAGAATTTATGACCAAGTCCTCAAAAGCAATTGCAACAAAAACAAAAATTGGCAAGTGGGACCTAATTAAAGTAAAGAGCTTCTGCACAGCAAAAGAAACTATCAAAAGAGTTAATGGACAACCTACAGAATTGGAGAAAGTATTTGCAAACTATGCATCCAACAAAGGTCTAATATCCAGAATCTACAAGGAACTTCATCAATTTAGCAAGCAAAAAACAAATAACCCCATTAAAAAATGGGCAAAAGACATGAACAGACACTTCTCAAAAGAAGACATACAAGTGGCCAACAAACATGAAAAAATTTTCCACATTACTAACCATCAGAGAAATGCAAATCAAAACCATAATGAAATACCTTCTCACACCAGTCAGAATAACTATAATTTTAAACATCAAAAAACAGCAGATGCTGGTGAGGCTGTGGTGAAATGGGAATGCTTACACCCTGTTGGTGGGAATGTAAATTAGTTCAGCCACTGTGGAAAGCAGTTTGGAGATTTCTCAAAGAACTTAAAACAGAACTACTGTGTGACCCAGCAATTCCATTACTGGGTGTATTCCCAAAAGAAAATAAATCATTCTAAAATGATCAGTCTAAAAGACACATGCACTTGCACATTCACTGTAGCACAATTCACAATAGAAAAGATATGGAATCAACTTAAGTGCCCATCAGCAGTGGACTGGATAAAGGAAATGTACATATATACACCACGGAATACCACACAGCCACAAAAGATGAAATCATGTCCTTTGCAGTAACATGGATGCAACTGGAGGCCATAATCTTAAGTGAATTAACACAGGACCAGAAAACCAAATATTGCATGTTCTCACTTATAAGTGGGAACTAAACATTGGGTACACATAGATCTAAACATGGCAATAATAGACACTGGGGAGAGGGGTAGGGAGGAAGCAAGTGTTGAAAAACTAAATATTAGGTACTATGCTAAATAGCTCTATACCTGCTAATATTAGGTACCAGTACCTTGGTTGCAGGATCAATTGTACCCGAAACTCAACATACTCAAGTAATAATCTTGCACATGCACCCCCTGAATTTAACATAAAAGTTGAGATTATTTTTTTAAATTCCAACTCTCATCTTTAAAGATACTTATTTGCCTCTTAGATAAAATAATAGCTAATCATATTTACATTCCCCAACTAATAACACCATGGTGTTTCTTTAAAAAAAATATTTAAACATTGTAACTTTTAAACTTCAGGAACTATAAAGGCTGGGGCTTTAAAGATTAGATAGACCAGTAAATCTATTTCCCTGACCCAGGCATGTTCGAATACCATTAATGTTGTTGATAACCAAGTCATTCTTTTGACTTTTCAGCTAAAGAAACCAAGATTCAAAGAGTGAGCCTAGGAAACTAAACCTTTGTAAGTAAGCAATGGTTCTCAATAATGGGTGATTTTGATCTACAAGCGGGTAACTGGCAATGTCTAGATATATTTTTGGTTGTCATAACTACAGGGGTGTTACCTGCAGCTAGTGGGTAAAGGCCAGGGATGCAGCTAAATATCCTACAATGTCAGCCTATACTACCAAGAATTATCCAGCCCAAAATGTCAAAAGTGCTGTGGTTGAGAAACTCTCCAAGCCAGAGACCACCCTTGCTTCAGTAATCCTTTTAGGATCTCATGCCTGTCATCTATCCATAATTATTATATAAGAACCTCATAATCAAAAGTAAACTCATCTCCCATGTCCTTGATGAAGAGAGGGGTTTGGCTGGTTTCATCTCACCACCTTCCTTGGCAATTTCTTTTGTATTTCCTGACTGAGACTACTAATGGTCTCATTTTTGTACCTATGTTGAGCCAGCGAGGAAGTAGCTATATTAGAGAGATTTGGGGGGAAAAGGAGGATTTGATTTCTAGGTAACATTTGGGGGTTGCTCATGACAGCTGTACTCAACCCATTCGTGGGTGACTGAAGAGTGCCCTAGGAGTGTTACGACACACAAATTGATTGGTTATGGAAACTGGCAGTGGGTGCCAGTGGTAAATGAGATTTCAAATGACTGATAAGATGATGATCCAATTTGGAAGTCAACATAATGGTTTTTGCAATGGCCTCTTTTAGGATATCATTTCACAAGCGCTAAACAAAATAAACAACCCATCCTTTGAATTTCTTTCTATGATAATTTATCTGAATGAGAAAACTTACAAGAAATGTTGCCACCATATCTTTTCATTAGCTAATGGGGGGAGGAGGGGAAAGTAAGAAGGAGCCTATCAAAATCAAGAGATGACAAATTTTGAGAAAAATACTTAAAAAAGTGATCATTTTATTCCTATTTTGCCTTCCTTTCTTTTGCCTCTCCATTAAGCTTAAACATCCTAGATATTGTTGAACTGAAAAGCTGAAGAGGAACAACTTCTCACATTGACCATGAACAAGGAATCAAAACCACCCAGGCTTTAATTAAATAATATTTTATGATATCGAGTTCCATAATATTTTTCCAAACCTTTGACTTAGTAATTCCCCTTCTGGAACTCTCATCTACTAAAGTATTGGAGTGAGTGAGGGAAAGTTTACATATGAAGGTCTTATTTCTAGGATTGTACAGCAAAAATTTGGATACAACCAAAATGTCTAACAGTTGTAAGTAAATTTTACTGTAGTTAATGTAATGTTGGGACAACATTAAAGCATAAGGTCTTCATAGCAATCTGGGAAATTCTTATTATTTGATTAAAAATAAGTGATTCCAAAATTATAGCTAGATAGAAGGACTAAGTTCTGGTGTTCTGTAGCACTATAGGGTGAATATAGTTAACAAAAAATTCTTGTAATATGTTTAAAAGCAGTAAGAGAGGGTTATGAATGTTTTCAACAACAAAAAAATAAATGTTTGCGGTGATGAATACCTTAATTACCCTAACTTGATCGTTATACATTGTATACAGGTATCAAACTATCACTCTGTACTAATTAAATATGTACAATTATTATATCAACTATAAACAAAAAAATTAATGATCCATAAATGTACATACAGATTGAATACCAGTCTATAAACATGAATGTGTAACAAAGTCTGGAAAAAAATACCAAAATAACAAGAACAATGATAAAAGTAAATTCATACATTTATGGGCCACATTGCTTTTCTTATTTTTCACTGGACTTTTCTATAATACAGTTAGAAATATAAAAAAATATATATATACATGTATACTATAGTTAGAAATATATATATTTATATAAAAATATATGTATATGTATATATATATATATATGCATGTATAGTTATGTTGACTCAGACTCCCTTTTTTCAGCCAAAAGTACACTTTCAATAGTAAAAGTACAAATTTGCATTTATAGCAAGTTAGTAGTAACAAGGAAAACTGTACTTAGAATTTTGAATTTTGGAGTGCATAGAAGAATAAGCATTATAATTTAAATTAGGCTGCAGCAAGGATAAGGTCAGCCATGTTATCGCCGTAATGAGTGTTGGTTAGAAAGTTCCTCCTAAGGTTAACTCGGCAATTTCACATTCTCCTCCATTAACAGTCTGATTATATACCTAAGAATTTCACAGAAGAAATTGGCCATGGACTTTATCTATCAAGCCAAACACAGCTTCTTTTCTTCCTTAACATCAAAAGAAATTGGTAGTTACCCTGCCTATGCTTCACTTTCTGATGCATATAATCATCCAAAAATCCCACAAGATGATTTTCCTTCTTACATTCCCAGCATCAAATCTAGTCCAGAAACCTGGGAGTCATCATTGGCTTTTCCCACTTCGTCCTCCCTCACCACCTCAACCAACCCATTATCCAGTCTGGTCAGTTGCACCTCCTGAATATCTCTTGATGTGTCTATTTTGTTTTCTGCCTTCCCTGCAACCATGGGCTTCACAAAAGCCTTCTGACTGGTCTCCTTGCTTCAAGTCCCAGTCAATACTCACCAGTTAAAAGGCAGCTGTGATCCCATTACTCCTCTTTTCAAATCGTATCAGTGGATTCTTACACTCTCTGAAATAAACTCCATCTCCTTAGGATGGCTCATAAGGGTCTTTTTTTCTGACCATTGTTTACTTCTGTTACAGTTCTCCAATAAGTGCACAAAAATCAAGTAATATTTTTGCATGGAACATATTTTTCTCAGCACATTGAGACTGTTGTGGAGAAAGGACAAATATCAGTTTTCTTATTTTAGTCACTATGATAATTTTAACATACTCTAATACCACATTCACATTTTAACAGTCATAATTTACATTTAATTCGTATTACATTAAATGTAAAATCTCTAAATATTTTTATAAATCTTGCAGTTGAGCGATGCCATTTTGTTTTAACCAAATTCAATACTTCCAAATTATCCACTTTAAGTTCCTCTTTTGAGATTTTGCCCAGGATTCTATCTTGCTAAGATCTTTTTAAACACAAAATTTGCAACATCATGCAATAACTGCTTGTCCCAGTTTTTTGACATCTGAAAATTTCATCAACATAAGACAAAGCAGTATAATTGAAGAACACTACTGACTAGTTGTCAAGCATTTAGAATGCCACTGAAATATTCTTCATCTAGGTTTTACATCAGTAAACTGGGTATAACAATATGCAAGCAAGATCAAAGGATGATGATGGTGAAGGTGAAGATGAGAATTAGCTAGTACTTCTGTGTCAGGCACTGTTAAATTAAGTTTAGCCTAAAGCTGCCTATATTAGTCCGTTTTCATACTGCTGATAAAGACAACCCAAAACTGGGCAATTTCAAAAGAAAGAAGTTTATTAGACTTACAGTTCCACATGGCTGGGAAGGCTTCACAATCATGTTGAAAGGCAAGGAGCAGCAAGTTGTGTCTTACGTGGATGCCAATAGACAAAAAGAGAGAGAGCTTGTGCAGGGAAACTCTCCCTTATAATAACCATCAGATCTCATGAGACTTACTCACTATCACAAGAACAGCACAGGAAAAACCTGCCTCCACAAGTCAATTACCTCCCACCAGGTCCCTCCCACAACACATGGGAATTCAAGATGAGATATGGGTGGGGACTCAGCCAAACCATATCATTTCACCTTTGGTCCCTCCCAAATCTCACGTCCTAACATTTCGAAAACAATCATGCCTTCCTAACCAATTATGCCTTAACTCATTTCTGCATTAACTCAAATGTCCACAGCCTAAGTCTCATCTGAGACAAGGCAAGTCCCTTCTGCCTATGAGCCAATAAAATCAAAAGCAAATTAGTTACCTCCTAGATACAATGGGGATACAGGCATTGTGTAAATATAGCCATTCTAAATAGGAGAAGTTGGCCAAAACGAGTGGGCTACATCTCCCATGCAACTCCAAAATACAGAAGGGTAGTCAAATCTTAAAGTTCCAAAATGATCTCCTTTGATTCCATGTCTCACATCCACGTCATGCTGATGCAAGAAGTGGGTGTCCATGGTCTTGGGCAGCTCCACCCCTGTGGCTCTGCAGAGTACAGCCTCCTTCCCAGCTGCTTTCACAGGCTGGTGTGGAGTGTGAGCTGTCACTGGATCTCCCATTCTGAGGTCTGGAGGATGGTGGCCCTCTTCTCACAGCTCCACTAGGCAGTGCCCTAGTAGGGACTCTGTGTCGTTCTGACCCCACATTTTTCTTCTACACTGCCCTAGTAGAGGTTCTCCATGAGAGCCCTCACCCTGCAGAAAACTTCTGCCTGCACATCCAGGCATTTCTATGCATCTTCTAAAATCTAGGCAGAGTTTCTTAAACCCCAATCCTTGACTTCTGTGCACTCGTAGGCTCAACACCGTGTGGAAGCTGCCAAGGCTTGGGGCTTGCACCCTCTGAAGCCATGGCCTGAGCCCACTATGTTGGCCCTTTTCAGCCACAGCTGGAGTGGTTGAGACACAGGGTACCAAGTCCATAGGCTGCACACAGCAAAGGTACTCTAGGCCCACCTGGCACATTAAACCGCTTTTTCTCCCTAGGCCTCCAGGCCTGTGATGGGAGGGGCTAACATGACAACCTCTGACATGCCCGGAGACATTTTCCCCATTGTCTTGGAAATTAACATTTGGCTCATTACTTATGCAAATTTCTGCAGCTGGCTTGAAGTTCACCTCCGAAAATAAGATTTTCTTTCCTATCACATTGTCAGGCTGTAAATTTTCCAAATTTTTATGCTGTTTCCCCTTTAAAACTGAATGCCTTTTACAGCATCCATGTCACCTTTTGAATGCCTTGGTGCTTAGAAATTCTTCCGCCAGATACCTTAAGTTATCGCTCTCAAGTTCAAAGTTCCACAAATCTCTAGGGCAGGGGGAAAATGCCGCCAGTCTCCTTGCTAAAACATAACAAGAGTCACTTTTACTCCAGTTCCCAACAAGATCCTCATCTCCCTCTGAGACCACCTCAACCTGGACTTCTTTGTCCATTGCTATAAGAATTTTGGGCAAAGCTATTCAATAAGTCTCTAGAAAGTTCCAAACTCTCCCACATTTTCCTGTCTTCTTCTGAACCCTCCACAGTCTTCCAACGCCTGTCTGTCACCCCATTTTAAAGTTGCTTCCACATTTTTGGGTATCTTTTTAGTAGCAACTCCTGGTACCAACTTACTGTACAATTTCATGCTACTGATAAAAACATACCTAAGACTGGGAAATTTACAAAAGAAAGAGCTTTATTGGATTTAGAGTTCCACATAGCTGGTGAGGTTTCACAATTATGGTGGAAGGCAAGGAGCAGCAAGTCATGTCTTACATGGATAGCAACAGGCAAAAGAGAGAGAGCTTGTGAAAGGGAATTCCCCCTTACAATAACTGTCAGATCTCATAAGACTTACTATCACAAGAACAGCATGAGACAATCCTGCTCCCAGGATTCAATTACCTCCTATCAGGTCCCCCCAACAACACATGGGAATTCAAGATGAGATTTGGGTGAGGACACAGCCAAACTATATCACAGCCTCCTTACAGATTTCAAATTCAGTCTAAAGACCTCTTTGTGCATAGTAAACTGTAACCTAATTGGATGTGGAAAGAGACTATAATCTACTCTTGTGTCAGTCACCCTGATTGGTTTCAGCCAATCAAAGGCAGCCAACTGTTCAAACCATGTTCAAATAAGGCAAACACCAAGCTGTAACCAATCCAGCTGTTTCTGTACCTCACTTCCATTTTCTGTACATCACTTTCCTTTTTCTGTCCCTAATTTTTTTCTGTGACAGTGCCTGTGCTGGAGTCTCTCTGAATCCATTCTGGTTTGGGGGCCACCCGATTCCCAAATTGTTCTTCTCTTAATTAAATTTTGCTAAATTTAGTTTGTCTGAAGTTTTTATTTTAGGAACACTGTAAGTGCTTTATATACATGTACTCTGCAGGAGGGGGGCTACAATCATTAGCTCCCCTTTCATTCTAATGACTACACTAAAGATTAAAAAAGCGTAAATAATTTATCCAAAGTACAATTAGAAAATGATGAGGTTAGCATGTAGAAATGCTAAAGTCCATGTAAATACTAATTATCTTTTTCCTTCTATCTGAGTCATTCATTGTTAAGACAATTGTTTGTTCACTAATTTTCTACTTATGGGAGTTAAGGTTGTTTGCGCATTTTTTTCACTAACAAGCAATGACATTCCAGTATATGTATCTTTGTGTACTTCTGTAATTAAATTTCTGGAAGTAGATTTCAGAGACAAAGGCCATGGAGGCCAGTCTTGGTGGCTCAAGTCTATAATCCAAGCACTTTGAGAGGCCAAGGTGGGAGGATTGCTTGAGGTCAGGAGTTCAAGAACAGACTGGGCAACATACCAAGACCCTGTCTCTACAGAGTTTTTTTTTTTTTTTTCCCCCAAAAAAAATAAGCCAGATGTGGTGGCCCAGCCACTTGGAGGGCTGAGGCAGTTGGATCACTTGAATCTGGACAGTCAAGACTGCAGTAAGGAATGACTGCACTACTACACCCAGCCTGGGTGACAGGGCGAGATCCTGTCTCTAAAAATAAATTAATTATATTTTTGTAAAAAAAAAAAAAAGTTCATGAATTTTTAAATTGAATATGGCTAGTTTATGCTATAGCTTTTATTTTTAAATGTTTTATTTATTTATTTACTTTTTTTTTGAGACAGGGTCTTGCTCTGTCATCCAGGCTGGAGTGCAGTGGCACAAACATGGCTCACTGCAGCCTCAACTTCCCAGGCTCAAGTGATCCTCATGCCTCAGCCTCCCTTGTAGCCAAAACCACAGGTGGGTCCAACCGCAACTAGGTAATTTTTTGAATTTTTGATAGAGACAAGATCTCACTATGTTGCCCAGGCTGGTATTGAGTCCCTGGGCTCAAGAGATCCTCCTGCCTCAGCCTCTCAAAGTGTTGGGATTACAGATGTGCACCACCATATATCTGGCCCATGTGCAATAATTTATATAATTAAAAACATTAGGGGCAGGCACAGTGGCTTACATCTGTAATCCCAGCACTTTCGGAGTCTGAGGCAGGAGGATCTTTTAACATCAGGAGTTTGAGACCAGCGTTGCCAACATGGTCTCTACTAAAAATACAAAAATTAGCTGGGCATGGTGGCGGGTGCCTGTACTCCCAGGTACTCAGGAGGATGAGGCAAGAGAATCGCTTGAACCTGGGAGGCGGAGATTGCAGTGAGCCAAGATCATGCCATTGCACTCTAGCCTGGGTGACAAGAGTGAAACTCCATCTCAAAAAAAAATAAAAATTAAAAATTTTTTGAGAATCGTGTAGAACATATGTTATGTGCCTCCTTAAATTCCTTCAGATATGTCAGCTCCTGAATCCCCAGTTGTGAACTTTGCCTTAGATGCCACCAGCTCTTGGGTCCTTGTTGCACCCCTTGGGGTTGACCAAATTCCTAGAAGACTTTCTTTGCTGCTACCAGAGAGCCAGACCAGCTGTCCTTCCACCTCAAATTTTTGGCTTCTTCCACCATTTCTGGACTTGGATGAGTGGCTGCAGAAGGGACCAGATGGTACAACCCGAACATATCAGTTTAACCTTCTGGGTACACTCTTGGATTAATGGGAAACAGGAAGGTAGGGTGGTGTACAGCAAGCAGATAAATGCTCTCACCTTCCTTTTCAACTATGTACAGCCTATCCCGAAGAAGCCCACATAGCCTCGTGGACCTCATTGACTGCGTTTACCATTGCGGCAATGCAACACTCACATTCCATTCCATTTCCCTATCTCTCACTTCCATGCTTTTTTGTTTATGGTCATTTTCTGGCTCCTCCGAAAAAACAAAGTTTATGAAAATGTTTTATAAATTATAAATCATTTTGGAAAGGGAAAGTATTTTTGTTATTGTGATCTTTGGTGTTTTCAGGAATACTTGGTGGTGTATAGCCAGAATTTCGTTTGGAACAGAATAATTAAAATGGTCTTTATTTAAATTTTACTATTGTTTATCAGTCCGAGGAGTTTGAAACACTTTTTACCTTTGATTCTGTCTGCCTTCAGGGAGGTGTAGTTAATTATAAGCCTCAGAGAAATGCCAGCAGTATGTTTCAGTGTGATCCTAAAGAGGGCATGTTAGGTAAGGAGTATGCATGAGCTTACATACTCCAGTGGACTCAGGTCCAGCAGGATGCATACCCCAGCATGCAGTTCTATGGTGAGATTAGAATAAGAAAGAGGAACGAAGTAGGATGAAAGACAACTAGGATGAAAAAAAAATCAAGGACTGCCTGGCCTTGTCCTACTTTCAAAGAATTATCTTCTATTTCACCAGATGTTACCTTTCCCAGCTACACACACACACACACACACACACACACACACACACACACGCACACACACACACACACACACACGCACATACACACACAGAGTCAACATTTCCAGAAGCCTACATCATCATCTCCTTCTTCTGTGTTCTCCTATGACTTCTTCCCATACGCGGCTGTCATTGCTTACTTAATTATCTGCCTGTGTGGCTGGACTGTAAACTGTAGGAGACAGGGAAGTTGTCAGTTCCACTCCCTGTCATATTCTTGGCACTTAACTTACTGCAGGATTTTTAAAAAAACGTTTCTTGAATGGTTAATGAAAGAAAGGATGAATGAAGAATGAAGATGAAATAACCATTACCTGCCCTTGGTTATGTGCTTTTAGTTGTATATATATATATACACCCAGTCACAAACTTCAGCTTAAAACAAAGTAGATATCCGGTAAATACATGGCGACAAATTGATGAAACAATTAAATATTTACATAAAAACATCTAATTATCGGCTTCTAACAACAGGATTCAAGGTACTCTAAAATGTTCTCATTTATGTTTAGGGAATACAGGCATATAAAAAGAATCATTGCTTATTGTTAGAAATAGAGATGATTCTTAAGGCTACTCTATTAGATTGAAGAAATGGTAAAGAATGTTGAAGACCTGAACCATTATCTGCCTCTTATAGTGAGATAGAAATAATACAGGGTAGTCACAGGAGAATACACAATTCCAGGCAGCAGTGCCACATTGATGGCAGCAGCCGGTGGTCCAGAGCAGCCACTGCCATCATGCCGGCTGCAGCAGGAGGCCCAGGCGCTGGGAGTAGCTGTGGGAGCAGCGGTGGTGATGGGGGGACTCCTGTGCCCCGCACCCCTGAGGCAGCGAAATGCACTGCCCCCACCATTGCATGGCTGGGCAGGACCCGCTCCCAGGCCCAAAGGCTCTGCCACTCTGGCCCCTGGCCCCATGTTGCTGCTCTCACCAATCACCACGGCAGGAAGGGTACAGGGAGGAGGTGGACAGACTCCAGAGTCTGCTTCTGGGAGCCTTCTGGAGCCCGCCACCCCAACAACTGCCACAATGGGGCCCAGGCTGAGCTGCCAGCCAGCAGGAGAGCAGCATGCTTTGGCATGGAGAAACTGGCAGAGAGGGGCCCAGCAAGGACCTGGAGCCCCACCCCAGGCTGTGAGGAGGCGTGGCCTGGGCTGCACACTCCATGGAGCCAGTGGGAACCAGGGACAAGTGGAAGCCTTGCCCCTTCTCAGTTGGCAGAGTGGGAGCTCCACAGAGGCAGCTGCAGCCTCCTTGCTACGGCTCAGGACCTGGGCATCTCTGTGCTCTTGGGAGCCCAGGAAGGTCCCCCTTCCCTTAGCAGGCTCAGAAGTGCTGCTCCCACTGCCTGGCTTCTCCCCACTATCAACAACCATTGTAATCTCAGAGCAAAATCAGGGCCGAGCCAGGGCACTGTCACAGCCTGGCTAGATATGCACACACTCAAGGTAGTGCTGACATGCCAGACACCTGCTGGCTCTGCGCGCTCAGGATGTTGGGCACCAACAAGCATGAGACAGAGGCCAAGGGGGTGCTTAGGACAGTTGGTGCTGGCCTGCAAGCATCCCTTGGCATAAACTGCCTGGGTGTCATGAAGAGCCGCAGGAGGCAGGAGGCAGATAGCCTTCTGAGTGGAAAGAGGCAGGTCCCTAGTGAAGCCCCACCTTCAAGCCAGGGAGGGCCTGAAGCCTGGGGCTGGGCCATCAGACCCCAGACCAGAGGGGAAGCTTGTGGTGCTTTTCACTGGGCTCAATCATGGCTGCCCATGGACCAATCAGCACCCACTTCTTCCCCTCTGAGGCCAATAAAATATCTGAACTCAGCCAGACTTCAGCAGAGGACAGAGAGGATGGAGAGATGATGGGGAGGTGATGGGATGATCAGCTGCAGAGAAGAACTACCTTCTCTGCTGAGAGCTGGACTCTCATCAGGATGACCTGCCTAGCAGAGAGGAGCTATCCCTCCCTGCTGAGAACTGAAGAAACGATGATGGAACAACCAGCTGCAGAGAGGAGCTACCATCTCTACTAAAAGTTGCACACTTGTTGGGACACCCTGGCTATGGAGAGGAGCTGCCTACTGTGGGTCCCCTCTGAGCTGTTCCATTGTTTAATAAAGTTCCTCTTCATCTTGTTCACCCTCCACTTGTCTGTGAACCTCATTCTTCCTGGTCACAGAATAAGAACTCAAGACCCACTGAATGGTGAGGCTAAAAGATCTATAACACAAACAGGATTGAAACATGGCCCTTGCTAGCCATGTTGGGGGTGAAGAGCAGAAGAGAAGAGCTGTGGCCCTTCAGGGATCCCAGACCTGGGAGCTTCCTAGGCCAGGGTTGTGAGTCCATCTTTGGGGCTCTGAGGTTCCTAGGGTCTCCAAACTTTGGGGTGCCACCACATTCCCCAGTGCCAGCCAGAGAAGCTGCTTGTGGTGCACCTGGTCCAGCCGCAGCTTTGCCGAGAGCCAGCATTTATACCAGCACCTGGAGCTGCTTGCCCCACGGCATCAGCCAGCGTGTCTTATTGTGCAATGGCCCGACCACATGCTGCTCACACACCCCTCGCTGTTCCATGCCTGACTTGCCCTTGGCAGGCATGGGATCCAGGCCAGTAGCATGAGCCAAGTGCAGGCTGCCAGGCCAAGTGGGTGGAACAAGCATATAGGGCCCAAGCAAAACTTGGACAAAGGTGCCTCCAGCCACAGAGGTTTCCGGCCAGAAAAGCGACACCCCAAAGACCCATAACAACATGACTAGCAAAAGGAACTTGAAATAGCTGTAGAAGCTGGGGCTGAAAAACACCCTGAGAAAGTTTGTGGACCAAGCTACCTAAGACCGGCTAGATCCAACTGGCTAGACCCAACATGATGTTGGATTTGACCTAGGCTTCTCCTAGAATGTCATTTTGTGCTCATAAACATACTAAATTATACACTCATGGGCACCGTGACAGTTCCGGGAATACCCAGATTTCGGTGTAAAAACGGGTGCCACCACAGTTCTGAGAAATCTTTACTTTTTCCAAGAATCTTCACAAATATCCCACTCCTTGGTTAAAGACACCCATACAGGCAGCAGCGGCAAACGCCTTTGCATGTGACGCTCTCTTGAGTAAGCCTCTACTCCCCTTTCTTATGTACTTTTCACTTTGCAATAAATCTCTGTATTTTCCATATTTTCTGCCTCATCCTTGATTTCCTTCTCAAGACGGTGTCAAGAGCCTGGACAACACCCAGGGTCAAGGCCCTACCTCCCCACTCTTTGACCAGTATCAATAGTCAAAGAGGATATTATGGTTTGGGGTCCACTCCATATAGTACAGAGAGAATACCCCATGATAATTCTTCATATCCTGGACTCTGACCTTCTCAGAACATTTGTATGGAAACGCTACTCTAAGCATCCCAGGTTGGGCCAATCCTTTTTCCCTACACTGCAAGATAAATACAACTCTGGATTAAGTCAATGCTTTCTTTGATTTTATTTGTCTGTTCCTTAAGAGTATCTGGCTTATTGCATTTATAATAGTCACACGGGAGAGTAAGATTTACAGAGATAAAAACCATCCTTTCTTCTTCTTGGTCATTTGAAGCCAAATGATTTTTTAAAGGATCATAGGTCCTCTGAGGTTCATAAGATTATCCCAAGTGCCAGATTTTCTCCTTATTTTTCATAGAAGGAACAATTTTCTACAATGGGCATTTAAATTTCATGGTTCCCAGGGCTTTTGTAATCCCAGGAAAGATCCCTGCTGGCAACCTTATTAGCATCTCTGCCTCTTGATTTTTATTTAATTCCTTTTAATATTCTACCATTATGCTGACAGACATTATAGAACTGAGGGCAACGGAATGAGGACAATATTTCACTGCATCATTAAGACTGCAGTAAGTTAATAAACTGTTCATAATGTGCTTTGAGATCATATATGAAGAGATTTTTGTTGGAAAAAAAAAAAAAGCAAACACAGAGAACGGCAAGGCAACACTTGAATTACAGCTAATAAGGAAGGAGAGAGTGTCAACATAAATGGCCCAAATACTATTTCTACTAAAATGATAGATTAGCATTTGGATTTCTTTTTATTTCCTTGTTTTCTTTTTCTCCGACACAGAGTCTTGCTCTGCTGCCCAGGAGTTCAGTGACATGACCTCAGTTCACTGTAACCTCAGCCTCCCAAGTAGCTGGGACTACAGGTACATGCCACCATAGTCAGCTGATTTTAAATTTTTTTGTAGAGATGGGTCTGCCTATATTGCCCAGGCTGGTCTCAAACTTCTGGGCTCAAGTGATCCTCCCATCTCAGCCTCCCAAAGTGTTAGAATAACAGGCATGTGCCACTGTACCCAGCAGCATCTGGATTTCATATTTGTATTTAAAAAAAATAAAATGGCATTTTCCAAAAACTGCTATTTGGAAAATTGTCCTCTTTTCCCAGCCTTTGAGAAGGAAAAGGTATTAGAGAATATGGGAGTGAAAAAAAAAAAACAGTTTATGTAACATTAAATGTTGGCATAGATGAACAAAGTATCTCATACTGGGGATTATTTATTTTCAACTTTTAAATCACATTTATAATATATACAGCATTTTATTCTGGGTAAAAAAAAATTTCTAGGAACAAGGTCCTTGCCTTAACAGAAAAGTTAGGGCTCCCCAACTTCCTGTACTTGACTCTTCACCGTTTCCAACCTACCTAGCCTCTTTGACCAAGCGTGCTGAAAACCCATGTTTCTCAAATTTATGGAAAACCTGGATCACCTGGAGATCTGGTTTAAAATGCAGATTCAGTAGGTGGGGCCTGGGAGTCTGCATTTCCAGTAAATCCCAGGTGCTGCTGATGTCCTGCTCCAGGACCTAAACAACCACTTTTGAGAAAGAGCATCCTGAGAAGATTAGCATCCCATGCAGTCACAGAAGATTTAGACTGCTTAATCCAATACACATTTAATGATATGAATCATTGTTCTTGTGCTAATTGATAAGCAGGCAGAAATAGGGATTTACAGCCTCCATTCGATTTTCACAAAGCCAAGCCAAGCACTTCTGGAGCTGATTTAAGAGCGAAAACTAGGAGGCTGCGAAGGGTTCTCTAGAGATCCTACAATCAATAAGTTGAGGCACGATCTCTTAATCTTTTTGGGGGATCACTCACCCTTTTAAGAATATCTTTAGAAATGCAGGTATTCTCCCCAGAAAATGTACACAGAGCAAGCAAATCATTTTAGATATATCTGTCCTTAAACTCTTGAAAGTCCACATAAGAAAACTGTTCAAAGATACTGATTTTAAAATATCCTGACCTGGAAGTGTCCCAGGAGCTAGAGAAAACAAAGAAACAAAGACATCTTGAAGCTCTCATGTGATATCAGTTTCTTATAGTAGAATTAAGTTAATTACCTAAAAGCATGGATGAAGAATTAAAAAGTAAAAGTGGGAGCAGAAGGAGCATTTGAGACTTCACAACAAAAGTCATGGGAATTTTTCTACAGCCCAAAGAAGATCAGAAGCAAGAGAAGAAAAACCAAAACCTGTCTCAAAACCATCTTACCTTTTACATCTGGTCTGACTATCCTGCCTCAGCCTCTCAATAACTGGCCTCTGGGCTGTTGGGCTCCGAATGTCCAGAGAACTTGAAAAACTGTAGATTCCTGGACCATGCTCCAGATCAGGAAATTGCTGGACACTGAGTTCAGACATTTTTGCAATGGAAACGTTTGCAATTCATAAACTCCCAAGTGATTCTTTTTTTTTTTTTTTTTTTGAGACGGAGTTTCACTCTTGCTACCCAGGCTGGAGTGCAATGGCGTGATCTCGGCTCACTGCAACCTCCGCCTCCTGGGTTCAGGCAATTCTCCTGCCTCAGCCTCCTGAGTAGCTGGGATTACAGGCACGCGCCACCATGCCCAGCTAATGTTTTGTATTTTTAGTAGAGACGGGGTTTCACCATGTTGACCAGGATGGTCTCGATCTCTTGACCTCGTGATCCACCTGCTTCGGCCTCCCAAAGTGCTGGGATAACAGGCGTGAGCCGCTGCGCCCGGCTTCCCAAGTGATTCTTACGCACATTAAAGTTTGAGGTGGTCCTCAAGCTCTCCTCAGATTACGTTAGTGAAAGTAAGACACCTCCTCCCCTTATTCAAAGATCAACAAAAGATCAAAATTATATTACTCTGTAGGTTACTTATAAAAATAATTTTGAGAAGAGTGATCCAAAATATTTTTTGAGTTGTGCTCATAATTGGAATAGACTTTTAAATTCAGCAGTCCTTGGGGAAATTTCAATCTGTTTCCTGCCCTGCCTCCACTCCTCACATCTTTCTTTCTCTCCTCCTAGAAGAAGGCTCACAGATTGTCATCCTCCCCTTCCCTCTTCTGGGACTTCCATACAAATTAGCTAATATAGATTATGCAGCACAGGAACTTTGATAGATAGAATAAATGAGTGGATGATAAAGGAAATGTCTAAATGATACATATAGACATGACTTTGATGGAGCTAAGCCTGCAAATATAGGTATATGGATATTAGTGTCTATAAAAGCCAAAATCTGGTTCTCATCCCTGGCTGCATATTATGCTTTTTAAAATCTCTGAGTCTTACTCTCAAACCCCAAAGTTTCTAATTAGGAAGGTTAGAATAAGATGATTATGGTTAAGAGTTGGAGCTTAAGTGTCTTTACCTAAAATGAAAAAGAAAACCACCATGAATAATCCTAATAAAAATACAAACAGTGAACATGTATTGAGTTTTTACTGTGAAAATGGTGATAAATATTTTATAGGCAGTAGCTCATTCCGTCCTTACAGCATCTCCATGAAGTAGAAACTATGAGGAGCGTCATGCTTACCACTAAAGCTCATAAAAGTCAGGAACTATCTCAAGGTCACAGCTGTGAAATATAGAGTTCTCCCTGGAACTCTACATCTGACATAGGAGCCTATACTAAACAATCAACTCTGCTTGCTTGTATAATTAAAAAACACTGATACGTATGCACGTTTGTGTATATATGTGTGATATGTTCATATACCTGTGTGTTGGAGAGGAAGAATCCTCCCTCTCTCTCTCTCTCTCTCTCTCTCTCTCTCTCTGTGTGTGTGTGTGTGTGTGTGTGTGTGTGTGTGTGTGTGTGTGTGTATCCTGATACAGAGGCAATTCTGCAGTTCAGGACACTCTTAGGGAAGAGAAGTGTCCCATCTGGGCTGTGCAAGTCCAAAGAACTGTGTGAAAGCAATAGTTCTCTGATGAGACAAGAAGAAAAGTCAAGAGGAAGTGAAATGAGAAAAGGAAGCAACCTAGGAGGTTGCCTGATAAGAATGAATTGGTTGTTTCACTGAAGATCTACTCTGCTCCCCATTCCCCCTGCTGATAGAGAGCTGCCAATTCATGCATTCCATTCTTCTCAGCCCACTTTGCATCCTCTGGAAAGGTGAAATAAAGACCAGCCAGGATAAAATGAAAAGGCGAGGGGAAATAGTGGATAGAACAGCCAAAGTCACCTGACAACTAGCTAATTGGTGCTAAAAGGAGAGCACTTTTCTCCCTGTGAAAATGTGCATACTCAAGATAAATTGCAGAAGATTTTTAAGGGCTTCACATTACACTGGGTCACCCGGGTCTGGGTGATCCGTAAGACCCTTGGATACCCAGCAAAGGCAGACTTTGTCAGTATAATGTAGCAGAAACCATGCCTATCTTTTAGTTCCAATTCTGTCTTCCTATGATTCATAAGATAACTGTGACCCAGGGAAGTTAGGTGACTCACCTGTTGCTACAGATCGGCTTAATGACAGCGAAGTGCAGAGGTGAGTCTCCTGCCTCCAAAACTTCTAGCTGTGGGACTTTGAGCAAGTTACTTAACCTCTCTGAGTGGCCTCATTTGTAAAATAGGAATAATGAGAATAACGATAAAACTGGTTTTGTCGTGCTTTGTTATACAACAGCAGACATGAGGTAATTTACGAGATGTAAAGGGCTTGGCACACAAAAAGTGTGACTGACCTGTTTGTTATCATTATTGCTACCTTAACATTGTGTATTGTAACACTGGAGCTGCCTTCATCAGCACCAATACATGCTATGAGTCTCAAACTTGTCTTCCAAGATGTTCCAAGAAGATCTGAAACTTTTCATTTTTCCTCATCATGTTATAACATATTTAGGGTTTCACCGCATAGCAATATGGAGACAGAAATAAAAACCTTCCCTAATTCTTGGAGAGAATTTTGCATTTTCTTGTTTGACCCAGTCTGTTAGGTTCAATGGTATCTTCCCCAATACCCAAATTTATCTCCTTCTTAAAACGTCAGAATGTG
The DNA here is from genome assembly GCF_009761245.1 of Sapajus apella. Taxonomy (NCBI): domain Eukaryota; kingdom Metazoa; phylum Chordata; class Mammalia; order Primates; family Cebidae; genus Sapajus; species Sapajus apella. The sequence goes on from NW_022437069.1 coordinate 3,090,754, forward strand.
AGCTTACTTGGAAATAGGGTCATGGCAGATATAATTTTAGAAAGAAGACATATATGAGGCCAACAAACATATGAGAACATGCTCATCATCACTGGTCATTAGAGAAATGCAAATCAAAACCACACTGAGATACCATCTCACGCCAGTTAGAATGGCGATCATTAAAAAATCTAGAGACAACAGATGCTGGAGAGGATGTGGAGAAATAGGAACACATTTACACTGTTGATAGGAGTGTAAATTAAGTCAACCATGTGGGAGACAGTGTGGCAATTACTCAAGGATCTAGAAATAGAAATTCCATTTGACCCAGCAATCCCATTATTGGGTATATACTCAAAGGATTATAAATCATTCTACTATAAGGACACATGCGCACGAATGTTCATTGCAGCACTGTTTACAATAGCAAAGACCTAGAACCAACCCAAATGCCCAGTGATGATAGACTAGACAAAGAAAATGTGGCACATATACACCATGGAATACTATACAGCCATGAAAAATGAGGAGTTTGTGTCCTTTGTAGTGACATGGATGAATCTGGAAACCATCATTCTCAGCAAACTGACACAAGAACAGAAAATCAACCACTGCATGTTCTCACTCATAGGCGGGTGTTGAACAATGAGAACACATGGACACAGGGAGGGGAGCATCACACACTGGGGTCAGTTGGGTGGGGGGTGCTAGGGGAGGGACAGCGGGGTGGGGAGGGATAACATGGGGAGAAATGCCAGATATAGATGACGGGACATGGAGGCAGCAAACCACCTTGCCATGTATGTACCTAAGTAACAACCCTGCATGATCTTCACATGTACCCCAGAACCTAAAGTACAATTAAAAAAAAAAAAAAGATGAGGTCATCCTGGGGTAAGGTGGGATCTTATTCCAATATGTCTTCTTCTTCTAAGAAGAAGGGGGGAGACACAGAGACGGAGGCTCACAAGTAGAGAAGGAAATGTGACGACACAGGAAGAAATTGCAGTGGCGCTTTGCCAAAAAAAAAACACCAAGGATTTCTGGCAATACAAGAAGCTGAAAGAAAGGCATGAAACAGTTGCCTTTAGAGAGAACACAGGACTGCCAACACCTTGATTTCAGACTTTCATCTTCTGTGAGAGAACAAATTTATGTTGTTTTTAGCCATCAAGGTTGTGGTAATCTGTTACTGCAGCCACAGAAAATAAATACACCCAGCCCACATTCTGGAATACTGCAAGAAGCCCTGCTCTGATCTGCAGTCTCTAGCTCTGTAGTAGAGGACTCTGCTCCCTAAACAGCTAAAGCAAGTGGAATGAATGAAGGGGCACTGGGAGCCTTGAACACAGAGTTCCGATGACTGAATTTCCTATATGAAATTTATTCCTACGAAACCATCTGCAACAATTTAAGTGCTTAGTTCCAGCGTGCATGCTTTCTAATCTAAGCCTTTTTGAAATACTGTTATAAGTTGTTTACAGCAGGAAACAGCCTCTGAGATGCTGAGATTTGCTGAGGACTTTTGGGGAGTGCCTGTTGTAACAATACCTATGAGTTACTACGGAAATAAAGTTGGGCAGAGAGGGAGGTTCAGCTGCAAGGGAATTGCAGCAGAGGTGACAGCTGATCCTGGAGGGAGCTCTAGAACTGGAATGGCCCTTTGGAGTCATTCCCAACTGAGGCAAAGTGGGTGGGATTTCTACAAGTTATAGATCTAAGTGTATGATCTAGCAACAGAGACTGTATTTTGTACCTGCACAGATCAGCTATTGGATGTAGGCTGCCGGTGGGGAGGAGCCACAGCATTGGGCAAGATGGGGTCCTTTAGTTACAAGTAATTCCTGGTTATAGAGACAGCAAGGGAAATGAGTGCTTGGGTCCTAAGGAGGGACCTCAAGGACGGACTGCAGCATCTACTACGTGTATGGATGGAAGTCTTTCTGCCTAATTATCATCTGTTATTAGAAAGTGGCAATAAGAGATTCCACACCTGGAATGGAATTACCTTACTTTGGGGAATAATCCATTGGGTGTTCCCAAGTCTTTTCTAGTGATAGGTCTGAGAGGTCGCAGCCCTGCATTATTATGCTTTGCCTTCTTTCACCCACACATTTCCATCTCCACCCATTGTAACTACTCTTAAAATCTCAATTTTTAGAATAGCATCTGATCACATTTGGACCACAATAATTTCTTCTCTTCTACTTACCGAAGGACAGCAAGGATAATCATCTGACTGCTTGGAAATTGCCATTCATTCACTTGTTCACTTATTTACTCACTTGCCAGCCATTATACATTCTTTTTACTGCATTTTAGGTTTTAGGGTACATGTGAAGAACATGCAAGATTGTTGCATAGGTACACACATGGCAGTGTGATGTGCTGCCTTCCTCTCCATCACCTATATCTGGCATTTCTCCCCATGCTATCTCTCCCCAACTTACTAACTAAGCATTGAGTGTAAAAAACTGAAAGAAGATATTGTAAAAGGCCTTACTCACCATGATGAAGAGTTAGATTTTATCGAGACACAGTGTAGATACTTAGAAGGATTATGGGCATACTGTGACTCGAATAGATTTGGGTATTAAAGGAGCCCTCACGGGTGGTAGAGAGGATGAACTGCAGGCAGGTCCCACAATACAAGGATGCAGCTTGCAGATAAAGAATTTAAAAACAAGTTGGGTAACTCTCCAAATCTCAGCTGAGTTAGTATCTTCTGTCCGTCTCTAAGATCCACTTCGCTGTCCAAGTTAGCAGTGTTGTAAGGAGCAGGTCAACAGCCTGCTTGGGTAGAGGGACTTACATCCTCCTTCTAAGCCACCAGTAGTCCCCGGGGCCCAGCCACATGCCTTTGTGTATGCAAACACACCATGTATGTGACCTCAGGTCACAAACACTCAGTGTGAAGCCCACAGCTGTCCACACAGACTGGATGCCTCTGAAAAATGAGCCCTCAAAGGACGCATCATTACATTATGGCTTTTCCCTTAACAGCCTCAAAAGCTTTGGGCCCGTCCCTAATAGGTAAAGTAAATCTCTCAGTGGGTGGGATTTCCATATTAAATACAAGTTATAGATCTACATGTATGACCTAGCAATAGAAACTGTATCCCAGAGAAACAAAAGCAGGATAATTTTTTTCTAATTAGCCAACTATAGACTGGATAATAGAAGAGAAAATATCATATTAATAATCATTATTTTAAGGTAATAGCTTATGTTCTTTAATGCAGTTCCAATATAAATGTCACTGTAAGAAATGATATATCATTTCAATACTAACAAATCAGGTACTTAGTGAGCTGGGGCAAAAATGATTGGAACTACTTTAAAGCTGCATTAACCAGAGAAACTGCAAAAATATTTATATTCTTATGAAGGAAGGAAAGAATGCCCCTCATGGGTGTATTTAAGTATCCTCCATCTTTTGGATAAATGGTAATGCTAAACAAAAAACGGAAAGATGACCTTAAAATAATAACCTCAAGACTCAACTGGGACTCAGCTTCCCAATGTACAAAAAGCATTTGCAATATGTTCAGATGGAAATTTCTATGCTGCTTTATAGCTCATAGGCTTCATTATATACCTCACGCAACCATCACCAAAACACCCAACTCCAGGCTGGCCTCCTTCCCATGGGTGGGCCCTCCCATATGTAAAATTACTCACCACCCCCTTGTTGACTGCCTGTGATTCTGTTCAGTTACTCAATGATGTTTGTAAGGACAGGCAAACAAAGAGAAGGAGAAAACCAATACATTCAGAGAGGTGTTTCATATAGAGAACGGGATTGTTAAACCAAACCCAGGTCTGGCACTGTTAGGGCTTTCTCTAGCCAGTTCTCCCTCCATTCTTCCTTCTAGCGACCCCATGAAAACTCCATTTGGAAAATTTCACAGGATAAATGGTGTGCCAATACGTGAAGGCAATCTATTGGGTGAGACCTTCCATTCTTTGTCCTCTCCAACAGCCTCTATGTACATTGCACGGAAGAGAGTTGGTGAGGGCCTGAACCTATGAGTTATTCAGTTTTCAAACAGTTCTGGAGGACTTTGAGTTTCCAGTTGATTTATTATGAATGACATTGATACTTATGTGACTAGAAGCTGTTAGTTTGAATCGGTGCTTAGAGAAACAAACTCAATGAAAGTTACCAAGCCAATAAATCTCCGACGAGTTACATGGATTTGTCTTTTAAACAAATGACAGGCCCCTTCCCATCAAGACACATACAAACAGAGAGACACAAACCTATGTCCGTAATGCCTTAAAGTCACAATATTTCAAGCATATTTTTTTCTGATCTTATAGGTTTTGAATGACAAGGGAGTGAACAGATTCCTGATTATATAACTTCCAAGTACATTCACATATGTGTTTTCTTTTAGTCCTTACAAAATCTTGTATAGTAGGATAAAAGGCGTTCTTATTAAAATCTGCATTTGATATATGAAAAACATAGGTTCCTAGAAGTACGTAGCTTTCAACCCTGCTTGTAAGTAAAAGAGTGAGATCTCTTGATGCCCAATCTCATGCTCATCCAATGATTTCGACTCTTCTTATTCTTCATTTACATTAATGGGGGTGAATAGGACTAATTCAGACTAAGAATTTATTAATTCAGTAACATAACAATTCTTTGAAACAAGTCTTTAGGCTACGTGGCTATTTGACAGACGTAATAATCAAAATGGGTGGTTCAGTAGCCTGGAATTTTAAAAAATCTTTGACCAGGTGGGAAGTTACATAATGTGCATCACCTGTCACTCCCTGTACTCTCTTTGGTAACTAACGGAGTTCTACAAGCTCAGGACTGCATAGATGCCAAGTGCATCCTAGCTGTTCCAGGAGACTATCAAAGCCAACAGCGAGCTTCGTGCTGGTGAGATCCAGGTATTCCTGGGGTTGAATGGGAGTCACCAAGGAGCACTCTGTCAGCTTGCCTAAGAAATTTACAAGAGTCTATTACCTTGGCACTGTCAAAATGTCCCTTATTTATGTTCCTCTATGGGGGAGTGGGAAAAGCAGCCAGAACAGCCTGCTGTAGCAGCTATCCAGCTGCTCATGCAGTTAATATAGCTGTAGAAAGAACGTGATTTATACAAAAGCACTTTCTCTCAACACTAGCATATGAGTCCGAGACCCACTCATTCTGGGAGATCCACACCATGCACACACACTTTTGTGTGCTCTGGAAACCACAGGATAACAAAGAGAGCTACAGAATTAGATCGGTGCAGAAGGCAGAAGAAACACAACAGATATATGTACCAACAATATCTACAGCCTGACCTATGCCCTTATGATGTACATGGAATTAGTCTACTTGTTGCAGAAGGCAAGATTTTTATGCAAGTAACAGATCCAGGCAGGCAGAGGTTCTATAAAAGTAGAAGATGCATGTCAAAGAGAGGCTCCCTGCTGCTTGCTGGCGAGGGGAGCTGATGGAGGAACCAAACTGGAAAGCATGCACGCATTGCTTCCAGGATCAACACAGATGATCCTGCAGGTGAAAGCAATTGTCGAATCAGTTTTTCAAGGCAAGGGAGCAGGACCAGGCTCTACTTGGAGCCTTCTTCCCCTTTTAGGTGAGAAAGCAGGAATGCGCTATCTGTAATTTCTGTGTATTGTTGCTGGACAGAAAGCATGGTGTCCTGAAGCCTCACATACCTGATAGGGGCCCTGGTTACAGCCGCAGTAGCTGCTTTCCATGGTGTAGCTTCTGGACACCCCGATCTCTCTCCACACCACTACCCGGGCAGTGGAGGCTCGAGATTTCTCGATGAGAAAGCTGCAGCTGCTCATTGTGAATGCTGGCGCTAGTTTATCAAGGATTTTGGGAAGAGTCTACAATAAAAAAAAATATCAAACTATGATTAGTTGTGGGTGACTAGGGATAGTCATCATAAAAATAGCTTCTCAACATTGTTAAGCATCTATATATAAAATACTTAATATATGTTGCTTTAAATCATTTATTAACCCCAAGAAATGGCTATCAATTTTTAAAAATCATTTTGCAGATGAGGAATCATGCTTACAAAAGTTAGAAATAGGCCGAGCATGGTGGCTCATGCCTGTAATCCCAGCACTTTGGGAGGTTGAAGTTGGTGGGTGGATCACCTGAAGTCAAGAGTTTGAGACCAGCCTGACCAACATGGTGAAAACCCATCTCTACTCAAAATACAAAAAATAGCTGGGTGTGGCGGCGGGTGCCTGTAATCCCAACTACTCAGGAGACTGAGGTAGGAGAATCACTTGAACCCAGGAGACAGAGATTGCAATGTGCTGAGATTGCACCACTGCACTCCAGCCTGGGAGACAACGTGAGACTCCATCTCCCCCTCCCCACAAAAAAGAAAAGTTAGAAATGAATAGCTTAAGTCCAGAAAACTATGAAGTTGCTAGAGAGGTATCCAGATGCCAATGTGGCTACCTCCATAATCTTTCAATTCCACTTTTCTGCGTTGCCATGGACCAAGGTTGCACACACACAGTTGGCCTCATACATGAATGAGTTGAGATTATGGAAAGCCTCAGATTTCACAGGAACCTGAAATTTACAGACTACATCCAGCCTCACTGTTACTTAGCAGGGTCAGACTAGGGACTGTAAACTTATTTCAGAAGGCCAGAGGGGCCAGTGATGATTCTGGAGAAGCAGCACATATAGTTCACTTCTTTCCTAAGAATACATAATTGCCAAAATGAACTTTTTAGTCTCATCTTCCAAGACAAAAATCTGCGGCTCGATCAATTATGAAACTCCTGAAAGCCCATTCTCTCTGGGTTCATATATTCTACCCTTTCTTGTGGTAAAAATATTTTATTTTTGACCACTTAATCTCCATTTAGAAGGCATCTCTAGACTCTCCACACCCTGATTGACAGAGAGGGAGCTTCCAGCCACTGGACCTCCTCCCCAGAGTACAATGACTCAGAGTTGATAGTACACACAGTCTTGAGTCAGCAGAAATACTGCACGTAGACAGTCCCAGAACTTCTGTGACATGAGCAAGAAGGGTGCTCTCATTTTAGTGTTGGCAGAATATGCATAAACTAACACATCATTTAAAATTATGTACATTAGACAATAGTGAAGTTTTAGCCTTTTAGACAAATTATGGGGGGAAAGAGAAGCCTAACACGTTAATGAGAATATAAATGAAAGAAGTTTTGTTAATTTCTGGAACATTGAGCAAATCTCTTAATGTCTCTTGTACTTACTGTCCTCATGTTAAATGTAACTGTTAATTATAATTATTAATTTTTGATAAATTATATGAATAAATTAACATAATTGTAATTTACTATGATCTCTAAATTCCTACATAGCCTTCAGACCCACAGATCATCTGAGAAGGGGAAATGGAACGCTAATGTTATCTTCAGTTGAGTGTCTACAATTGCCTCCTAACTGGTTTCATCATATCCACTCTTGTCCCTCCCTTCCTATAATCCCTCAATCTATTTGTTCCTTCAAAGGGCTCATTACAATTACAATTAAATTATTGTGTATGTATTAGTTGTTTATTTTCTATCTTTCCGGAAGCCTAGAAGTTCCATGAGGGCAGGTCTGTGTCTTAGTCACGAAAGAATACCAACACATTGAGCAGTATGTTGCTCTTAGAAGATACTCCGTAATTATTCGCTAAAATAAATAGAATCTGCTAGTCCACACCCCTGGGGAGCTGCTCAAATAGACATAAATATATTGTTTCTCCTTCCTACAACTAAAGTGTTCAAGAATATTTGAAAATCGTTTTAACCTATCATTGGCTTACCATGTTGCAAAAGTTTACTCTTAACAGAGTTTAAGTGAATTTTCCTTTTTTACTTAAGTGAATGTATTTTTTTCTTTTGTAGGTTGTATCTCTTTAAAAAAAAAAAAAGGCTTTATTTAAAGCAGTTTTAGGTCCACAGCAAAATTGAGAAGGAAGATGCAGAGATTTTCCATACGCCCCCTGCTGCCGTACGTGCATGGAATGCCCTCATCATGGGCATCCCTCAGCAGAGTGGTAGGTTTGTTGTAACCGCTGAACCTGCATTGAAACATCATCACTCAAAGTCTATAGTTTACATTGAGGATTCTCTTCAGTTTTGGTGTTGTACACCTTATGAGTTTGAAAAACTGTACAATGATGTCTACTCAATATTACAGTATTACCCAAAATAGTTTTACTGCCCTAAGAATCCCCCGTGCTCCACCTACTTATCCTTCTGTCCTTCCTTCCAAACTCCTGGGAACCCCGATCTTTTTAGTCTCCATAGTTTTGCTTTCTTCAGAATGTTATACCCCTGGAAATATAATATGCAGCCTTTTCAGGTTGTTTTCTGTAATTTAGTAATATCCATTTAAGGTTCTTCCACATCTCTTCGTGGCTTGACAGCTCATTCCTTTTCAGCACTGAAAAATACTTTATTGTCTGTTTAGAACAAATATTGGGCTGTAGCTGTCTTTTCCTGTGATGTTCTCTTTTTGGCTTTGGTATCAGGGTAACACAGATCTCATAAAATGAGTTGGCAAGTGTTTCTCCTCTACTTTCTGAAAGAATGTTTTTTATAATTAGCACTATTTTGTTCTTCAGAGTTTGACAGAATGTATCAACCAAATGATCTGGGCCTAGACTTCCATTTGTGGGAAGAGTTTTCATTACCAATCCTTTTTTCCACTTAAAATAAACCTCATCAGATTGTCTATGTCTTCTTGAGTCAGTTTTGGTAATCTATGTCGTCCTAAGAATGTATTCATTTGTTGGTATATAGTTGTTAATGATATTCTTTTCTACTCTGTAAAATCTGTAGTGATGTCCTTTCTTTCAATCCTGATTTTGGTAATTTGTATCTTCTTTCTTTTCTTGGTCTGTCTAGCTGAAGGATGATCATTTTGTTGACCATTTCAAGAAACCAAACTATGAATTACTGAATGAAAAGCATGTTCTTTATGGATTCTCTATTGTTCATATAATTTTGATTTCACTGAATTACTTTGGCTTTTATTTTGTTCTTTCTTATATTTTGGAATTTATTTGTATTTCTTTTTCTTGTTTCTGAATGTGAATAATTAGGTTACTGATTTTAGATCTTTCAGCATTTCTAAATATTCTAAGTTACAAAGTTCGCTGTATGTACTACTTTTGCTGTGTACTAAAAATGTTGACATATTGAGTTTTTACTTTTATTCAGTTAAAGATATTTTCTCATTCCCTTTGGATTTCCACTTTGATCCATAAGTTAATTTGATACAAATTGTTTAATTTCCAAATATTCAGTGATATCCCAGATTTCTTATGAAAGTTGATTTATAATTTAATTCTGTTGTGTAGGTGAATATTCTGTGCATGGTTTCAGCCCCTTAAAATATATTGAGATTTATTTTATAGCCTATTATCGGGTCTATCCTGGAGAATTTTTGATGTGCACTCAAAAAGAATATATATAGTTTTGTTTTGAAATGAACTGTTATTTATATGAGTTAGGTGAGGTATTCTCTATACTAAATTTCTGTTTGGTTATTCTATCACTAACTGAGAGAGGATTACTAAAATATTCAAGTATTATTATTAAATTTTAAATGCCTCCTTTCCATTTTTTCTTCTTGTATTTCAGAGTATATATATTCACATACATTTATAATTGTTATGCCTTGCTGATTAACTATTTCTTTCAGTGTTATGAATTGCCCTCTCAGCCCTGGTAATATTTCATTTTTAGTGTTTAGTTTATGTCAATACAACCACTCCATCTTTATTAAGGTTATCATTTGCATGGTGTATCTTTTTCCATCTTTTAACTTTCAACTTCTTTGCATTATCGAATTTATAGACAATGTGTAATTGAACCTATTTTTAAAATCTGGTCTTACAACCTCTGCCTTTGAAATGAAGGGTTTGTTCATTCATATTTAATGTCATCATTGGTATTTTGGGATTTACATTTGCTATTTTGTTGTTTGTTTCTATATGCCTCGTGTATTTTTTTGTTCCTCCTATATTATCTTCTTCTCTGACATCATATCTGCTCTGACATCGTATCTTTTACAGACATTTATTTTCCTCTCTTTTTGGGCCTCCCGTTACAAGGTGGTTGATATGCTTTATGTTATCCTATAGGTCTCCACAGCTCTTTAATTTTATCTTATTTTCTCTGTTCTTTTCATTAAATAATTTGAAGTTAGTCATCAAATTAACTGATTCATTTTCTACTATCTTGCCATCTCAAATCTGCTGACAATCCCATCTAGTGAATTTTTTCTGTTGGTTATATTTTTCAACACTGCCCCCTTCCTTCCTTCCCTCCTTCCTTCCTTCCTTCCTTCCCTTCCTTCCTTCCCTTCCTTCCTTCC